>NC_091302.1:47827816-47835316 GCF_038502225.1 Cherax quadricarinatus | reverse complement strand
ACAACTAACATTAACACACAACTAACATTAACAAACAGCTAACATTAACACACAACTAACATTAACACACAACTAACATTAACACACAACTAACATTAACACACAACTAACACCATTAACACAGCCAGCATTACGAAACAACTAACCTAATTCACACAAATATAAGTTAGACCTGAAAAGAGAGAAAGGGAGTTTTCTGCCGAATAAGCAGAGTAAAAAAAAAATTTATGCGGTAAATCGGCGAAAAATCATTCTGAACGAAGTCCGAAATCGTAAGAGAAAATCTTATATAAAAAGAGAATATCGCGAATATTACAAATACTGCGAATACCGTGAGTTTTAGCGTGTTCATCTCGCTGTCAGAGCGTGATGCAGTGAGTTTCCATCACTCGTGAACGACCATACGGGTTTGTACCCCCGTGTATGATGTGACTGGTGCTCTGCCATGGTAACAGTTGTGACTGGTGCTCTGACACTCTGCCATGGTAACAGTTGTGACTGGTGCTCTGACACTCTGCCATGGTCCCTGACACTCCTGCCATGGCAATAGCTCTGACTGGTCCTCTGACACCCTGCCACGGCAACAGCTGTGACCGGTGGCCCACACACCGCCTACGGTAATAGTTACGACTGGTCCTCTGACACTCCGCCTACGGTAACAGCCTGTGACTGGCGCCTGACACTCCTACCATCGCACAGCTGCGACTTACGACTGGTGTTCTGACACTCCCCGCCAAGCTGGCAACAGAATGTCACTGGCGTGCCCTGACACACCTCCGCCATGGCAACAGTTATGACCTGGCGCCTGACACTCCGCCATCGGCAACAGCTGTGACCTGGGCGTTCCGACACTCCCTGCCACGGTAATAGCTTACGACCTGGCGCCTGACACCTCGGCCATGGCAACAGCTGTGACTGGTTCCTCTGACACCTCGCCTACTTGCAATAGCTTACGACTTTCCGGTTCCTTCTGACACTCCGCCATGGCAACAGCTCCTTTGACTGGTGGCCCTGACACTCCGCCACGGCAACAGCTGCGACTGCGCCTGACACCTCCGCCACTGGTAACAGTTGGACACCGGTGGCCCTTCCTGACACTCCCGCCATGGTAACAGCCTTTCGACTGGCGCCTGACACCCTGCCATGGCAGCAGCCACAGACCTGGCGCCTGGACATCTACCCGCCATGGCAACAGCTTTCGACCTGGCGTCCTGACACTCGCCATGGCAACAGTCGGACCTGGCGCCTGACACCCGCCAGCGGCAGCAGCTTGTGACTCGGTGCCTGACATTCCTGCCAGCGGTAACAGTTGTGACTGGTGCCTGACACTCCCGCCATGGCAGGTAAACAGCCTGAGACTAGCGCCCTGGACACCTCGCCATGGTAACAGCTGCGGACTGCTGCCTGACACCCTGCCACCGGCAACAGCTGCGGCACTGGCGTTCTGACACCTCGCCATGGTAACAGCGCCAGACTGGTGCCTGACACCGCCACAACAAGCAGTTGTGACTGGTCCTCTGACACTCTGCCATGGTAACAGCTGTGACTGGTGCTCTGACACTCTACCATCGTAACAGTTGTGACTTGTGACTGGTGTTCTGACACTCTGCCATGGCAACAGTTGTGACTGGGGCTCTGACACTCTGCCATGGTAACAGTTGTGACTGGTGCTCTGATACTCTGCCATGGTAACAGTTGTGACTGGTGCTCTGATACTCTGCCATGGTAATAGTTATGACTGGTGCTCTGATACTCTGCCATGGTAACAGTTGTGACTGGTGCTCTGACACTCTGCCATGGTAATAGTTGTGACTGGTGCTCTGATACTCTGCCATGGTAACAGTTGTGACTGGTGCTCTGATACTCTGCCATGGTAATAGTTATGACTGGTGCTCTGACACTCTGCCATGGTAACAGTTGTGACTGGTGCTCTGACACTCTGCCATGGTAATAGTTATGACTGGTGCTCTGACACTCTGCCATGGTAACAGTTGTGACTGGTGCTCTGACACTCTGCCATGGTAACAGTTGTGACTGGTGCTCTGACACTCTGCCATGGTAGCAGTTGTGACTGGTGCTCTGACACTCTGCCATGGTAACAGTTGTGACTGGTGCTCTGACACTCTGCCATGGTAACAGTTGTGACTGGTGCTCTGACACTCTGCCATGGTAACAGTTGTGACTGGTGCTCTGACACTCTGCCATGGTAACAGTTGTGACTGGTGCTCTGACACTCTGCCATGGTAGCAGTTGTGACTGGTGCTCTGATACTCTGCCATGGTAACAGTTGTGACTGGTGCTCTGATACTCTGCCATGGTAACAGTTGTGACTGGTGCTCTGACACTCATCCATCGTAACAGTTGTGACTGGTGCTATGACACTCTGCCATGGTAACAGTTGTGACTCGTGCTCTGACATTCTGCCAAGGTAATAGTTATGACTGGTGCGCTGATACTCTGCCATGGTAACAGTTGTGACTGGTGTTCTGACACTCTGCCATGGTAACAGTTGTGACTGGTGTTCTGACACTGCCACGGTAACAGTTGTGACTGGTGCTCTGACACTCTGCCATGGTAACAGGTGTGACTGGTGCTCTGACTACCATGGTAACAGTTGCGACTGGTGCCCTGACTGCCATGGTAACAGTTGTGACTGGTGCTCTCACTGCCATGGTAAAAGTTGTGACTGGTGCTCTGACTGCCATGGTAACAGTTGTGACTGGTGCCCTGACTGCCATGTTACCAGTTGTGACTGGTGCTCTGACTGCCATGTTAACAGTTGTGACTTGTGCTCTGACTGCCATGGTAACAGTTGTGACTGGTGCCCTGACTGCCATGTTAACAGTTGTGACTGGTGCTCTGACTGCCATGTTAACAGTTGTGACTGGTGCTCTGACTGCCATGTTAACAGTTGTGACTGGTGCTCTGACTGCCATGGTAACAGTTGTGACTGGTGCTCTGACTGCCATGGTAACAGTTGTGATTGGTGCTCTGACTGCCATGGTAACAGTTGTGATTGGTGCTCTGACTGCCATGGTAACAGTTGTGATTGGTGCTCTGACTGCCATGGTAACAGTTGTGATTGGTGCTCTGACTGCCATGGTAACAGTTGTGATTGGTGCTCTGGCTGCCATGAAAACTGGTAATGAATCTGCCACTACTCAGTCAGACTTAAATACATTTCGTTAATGGAGAGAGAGAGAGAGAGAGAGAGAGAGGTCTTCCATTTAATCTGGCAGACACTGTTGCAACAGTGTCTGCTGCTGGTACTTTGATTCTCATCAAGGTACCAGAACCTTGGTACCTTGATTGGCATCCTTCAAGACAGGTAGGCACCTACATTCTCATCCTTCAAGATAGGTACCTTAATAATCATTCTTCAAAATATGTACCTTAAAAATCAACCTTTAAGACAGGTACCTTAATAATCATCCTTCGAGATAGGTATCTAAATAATCATCCTTCACGATAGGTACCTTAATAATCATCCTTCAAGATAGGTACCTTAATAATCATCCTTCAAGGTAGGTACCTTAATAATCTTCCTTCAAGATAGGTACCTAAATAATCATCCTTCACGATAGGTACCTTAATAATCATCCTTCAAGTTAGGTACCTTAATAATCATCCTTCAAGGTAGGTACCTTAATAATCTTCCTTCAAGATAGGTACCTTAATAATCATTCTTCAAGATAGGTACCTTAATAATCATCCTTCGAGATAGGTACCTAAATAATCATCCTTCACGATAGGTACCTTAATAATCATCCTTCAAGTTAGGTACCTTAATAATCATCCTTCAAGGTAGGTACCTTAATAATCTTCCTTCAAGATAGGTACCTTAATAATCATTCTTCAAGATAGGTACCTTAATAATCATCCTTCAAGATAGGTACCTTAATAATCATCCTTCAAGATAGGTACCTTAATAATCATCCTTCAAGATAGGTGCCTTAATAATCATTCTTCAAGATACGTACCTTAATAATCATCCTTCAAGATAGGTGCCTTAATAATCATTCTTCAAGATAGGTACCTTAATAATCATCCTTCAAGATAGGTACCTTAATAATCATCCTTCAAGATAGGTGCCTTAATAATCATTCTTCAAGATAGGTACCTTAATAATCATCCTTCAAGATAGGTACCTTAATAATCATCCTTCAAGATATTTACCTTAATAATCATCCTTCAAGATAGGTACCTTAATAATCATCCTTCAAGATATTTACCTTAATAATCATCCCTCAAGATAGGTTCCTTAATAATCAACATTAAAGATAGGTTCCTTAATAATCATCCTTCAAGATATTTACCTTAATAATCATCCCTCAAGATAGGTTCCTTAATAATCATCATTCAAGATAGGTTCCTTAATAATCATCCTTCAAGATATTTACCTTAATAATCATCCCTCAAGATAGGTGCCTTAATAATCATCCTTCAAGATAGGTTCCTTAATAATCATCATTCAAGATAGGTTCCTTAATAATCATCCTTCAAGATAGGTACCTTAATAATCATCCTTCAAGATAGGTGCCTTAATAATCATTCTTCAAGATAGGTACCTTAATAATCATCCTTCAAGATAGGTACCTTAATAATCATCCTTCAAGATAGGTGCCTTAATAATCATTCTTCAAGATATTTACCTTAATAATCATCCTTCAAGATAGTTACCTTAATAATCATCCTTCAAGATATTTACCTTAATAATCATCCCTCAAGATAGGTTCCTTAATAATCATCCTTCAAGATAGGTTCCTTAATAACCATCCTTCAAGATAGTTACCTTAATAATCATCATTCAAGATATTTACCTTAATAATCATCATTAAAGATAGGTTCCTTAATAATCATCCTTCAAGATATTTACCTTAATAATCATCCCTCAAGATAGGTTCCTTAATAATCATCATTCAAGATAGGTTCCTTAATAATCATCCTTCAAGATATTTACCTTAATAATCATCCCTCAAGATAGGTGCCTTAATAATCATCCTTCAAGATAGGTTCCTTAATAATCATCATTCAAGATAGGTTCCTTAATAATCATCATTCAAGATAGGTGCCTTAATAATCATCCCTCAAGATAGGTTCCTTAATAATCATCATTCAAGATAGGTACCTTAATAATCATCCTTCAAGTTAGGTACCTTAATAATCATCCCTCAAGATAGGTTCCTTAATAATCATCATTCAAGATAGGTACCTTAATAATCATCCTTCAAGATAGGTACCTTAATAATCATCCCTCAAGATAGGTTCCTTAATAATCATCATTCAAGATAGGTACCTTAATAATCATCCTTCAAGATAGGTGCCTTAATAATCATTCTTCAAGATAGGTACCTTAATAATCATCCTTCAAGATAGGTACCTTAATAATCATCCTTCAAGATATTTACCTTAATAATCATCCTTCAAGATAGGTACCTTAATAATCATCCTTCAAGATATTTACCTTAATAATCATCCCTCAAGATAGGTTCCTTAATAATCATCATTAAAGATAGGTTCCTTAATAATCATCCTTCAAGATATTTACCTTAATAATCATCCCTCAAGATAGGTTCCTTAATAATCATCATTCAAGATAGGTTCCTTAATAATCATCCTTCAAGATATTTACCTTAATAATCATCCCTCAAGATAGGTGCCTTAATAATCATCCTTCAAGATAGGTTCCTTAATAATCATCATTCAAGATAGGTTCCTTAATAATCATCCTTCAAGATAGGTACCTTAATAATCATCCTTCAAGATAGGTGCCTTAATAATCATTCTTCAAGATAGGTACCTTAATAATCATCCTTCAAGATAGGTACCTTAATAATCATCCTTCAAGATAGGTGCCTTAATAATCATTCTTCAAGATATTTACCTTAATAATCATCCTTCAAGATAGTTACCTTAATAATCATCCTTCAAGATATTTACCTTAATAATCATCCCTCAAGATAGGTTCCTTAATAATCATCCTTCAAGATAGGTTCCTTAATAACCATCCTTCAAGATAGTTACCTTAATAATCATCATTCAAGATATTTACCTTAATAATCATCATTAAAGATAGGTTCCTTAATAATCATCCTTCAAGATATTTACCTTAATAATCATCCCTCAAGATAGGTTCCTTAATAATCATCATTCAAGATAGGTTCCTTAATAATCATCCTTCAAGATATTTACCTTAATAATCATCCCTCAAGATAGGTGCCTTAATAATCATCCTTCAAGATAGGTTCCTTAATAATCATCATTCAAGATAGGTTCCTTAATAATCATCATTCAAGATAGGTGCCTTAATAATCATCCCTCAAGATAGGTTCCTTAATAATCATCATTCAAGATAGGTACCTTAATAATCATCCTTCAAGTTAGGTACCTTAATAATCATCCCTCAAGATAGGTTCCTTAATAATCATCATTCAAGATAGGTACCTTAATAATCATCCTTCAAGATAGGTACCTTAATAATCATCCCTCAAGATAGGTTCCTTAATAATCATCATTCAAGATAGGTACCTTAATAATCATCCTTCAAGTTAGGTACCTTAATAATCATCCTTCAAGTTAGGTACCTTAATAATCATTCTTCAAAATATTTACCTTAATAATCATCCTTCAAGATAGGTACCTTAATAATCATCCCTCAAGATAGGTTCCTTTATAATCATCATTCAAGATAGGTACCTTAATAATCATCCTTCAAGATAGGTACCTTAATAATCATCCCTCAAGATAGGTACCTTAATAATCATCCTTCAAGTTAGGTACCTTAATAATCATCCTTCAAGATAGGTACCTTAATAATCATCCCTCAAGATAGGTACCTTAATAATCATCCTTCAAGATAGGTACCTTAATAATCATCCTTCAAGATAGGTACCTTAATAATCATCCTTCAAGATAGGTACCTTAATAATCATCCTTCAAGTTAGGTACCTTAATAATCATCCTTCAAGATAGTTACCTTAATAATCATCCTTCAAGGTAGGTACCTTAATAATCATCCTTCAAGGTAGGTACCTTAATAATCATCCTTCAAGATAGGTACCTTAATAATCATCCTTCAAGATAGGTACCTTAATAATCATCCTTCAAGATAGTTACTTTAATAATGATCCTTCAAGATAGGTACCTTAATAATCATCCTTCAAGATAGGTACCTTAATAATCATCCTTCAAGATAGTTACCTTAATAATCATCCTTCAGGATAGTTACCTAAATAATCATCCTTCAAGATAGTTACCTTAATAATCATCCTTCAGGATAGTTACCTTAATAATCATCCTTCAAGATAGGTACCTTAATAATCATCCTTCGAGATAGGTACCTAAATAATCATCCTTCACGATAGGTACCTTAATAATCATCCTTCAAGTTCGGTACCTTAATAATCATCCTTCAAGGTAGGTACCTTAATAATCATCCTTCATGATAGGTACCTTAATAATCATCCTTCATGATAGGTACCTTAATAATCATCCTTCAAG
>NC_091302.1:47805316-47822816 GCF_038502225.1 Cherax quadricarinatus | reverse complement strand
GTCTTTGGCCACCTAGCCTATACTCCGTCTGCTGTCTTCTCTGCCCTTCCCTGATCTTCATGACTTTGCATTTGGCGGGGTTAAACTCGAGAAGCCAGTTGCTGGACCAGGTGTCCAGTCTGTCCAGGTCTCTTTGAAGTTCTGCCTGATCCTCAACTGATTTAATTCTCCTCATTAACTGTGTGTGTGTGTGTGTGTGTGTGTGTGTGTGTGTGTGTGGGTTTGTGGAGCCACGTGTTTGGCTACTTGCTTGGTGTGTGTGTGAAGCCAGGTGTTTGAGAAGTCAGGTAAGTAACTGCTGGCTTGGTGTGTATGAAGTCAGGTGTTTGAGAAGCCAGGTGTGTGACTGCTGGCTTGGTTTGTGTGTGTGAAGCCAGGTGTGTGACTGCTGGCTTGGTGTGTGTGTGTGGGAAGCCAGGTGCTAGAGAAGCCAGGTGCTAGAGAAGCCAGGTGTGTGACTGCTGACTTGGTGTGTTTGTGAAACCAGGTGCTAGAGAAGCCGGGTGTGTGACAGCTGGCTTGGTGAGTGTGTGTGTGTGTGTGAAGCCAGGTGCTAGAGAAGCCAGGTGTGTGACAGCTGGCTTCGTGTATTTGTGAAGCCAGGTGCTAGAGAAGCCAGGTGTGTGACAGCTGGCTTGGTGTGTGTGTGTGTGTGTGTGAAGCCAGGTGCTAGAGAAGCCAGGTGTGTGACTGCTGGCTTGGTGTGTGTGTAAAGCCAGGTGTGTGACTGCTGACTTGGTGTGTGTGTAAAGCCAGGTGCTAGAGAAGCCAGGTGTGTGACAGCTGGCTTGGTGTGTGTGTGTGTGTGTGTGTGTGTGAAGCCAGGTGCTAGAGAAGCCAGGTGTGTGACTGCTGGCTTGGTGTGTGTGTAAAGCCAGGTGTGTGACTGCTGACTTGGTGTGTGTGTAAAGCCAGGTGCTAGAGAAGCCAGGTGTGTGACAGCTGGCTTGGTGCGTGTGTGAAGCCAGGTGCTAGAGAAGCCAGGTGTGTGAATGCTGGCTTGGTGTGTGTGTGAAGCCAGGTGCTAGAGAAGCCAGGTGTGTGAATGCTGGCTTGGTGTGTGTGTAAAGCCAGGTGCTAGAGAAGCCAGGTGTGGGACTGCTGATTTGGTGTGTGTGAAGCCAGGTGTGTGACTGCTGGCTTGGTGTGTGTGTGTGAAGCCAGGTGTGTGACAGCTGGCTTGGTGTGTGTTAAGCCAGGTGTTTAAGTTTACGACAACAGAAAATTAAAATCAATACACAACTCTCCTAAAACAATGTTATTTTTGTAGACGTGAATGAAAAAAATTAATTTAAAAGTGAACAGCTGATAGTGTGATCATGTTAAGTCTTGTTCAGTTCTGGTGGAACACATTTATACCAAGCCAGCTGTCACACACCTGGCTTCACACACACACCAAGCCAGCTGTCACACACCTGGCTTCACACACACACACACCAAGCCAGCTGTCACACACCTGGCTTCACACACACACCAAGCCAGCTGTCACACACCTGGCTTCACACACACACCAAGCCAGCTGTCACACACCTGGCTTCACACACACATACCAAGCCAGCTGTCACACACCTGGCTTCACACACACACCAAGCCAGCTGTCACACACCTGGCTTCACACACACACCAAGCCAGCTGTCACACACCTGGCTTCATACACACACCAAGAAAGCTGTCACACACCTAGCTTCATACTCACACCAAGCCACCTGTCACACCTGGCTTAATACGCACACAAAGCCAGCTGCCACACACCTAGCTTCACACACACATCAAGCCAGCTGTCACACACCTGGCTTCACACACACACACCAAGCCAGCTGTCACACGCCTGGCTTCACACACACACCAAGCCAGCTGTCACACACCTGGCTTCATACACACACCAAGCCAGCTGTCACACACCTAGCTTCATACACACACCAAGCCAGCTGTCACACACCTGGCTTCATACACACACCAAGCCAGCTGTCACACACCTGGCTTCATACACACACCAAGCCAGCTGTCACACACCTAGCTTCATAC
Source organism: Cherax quadricarinatus (assembly GCF_038502225.1). NCBI lineage: Eukaryota > Metazoa > Arthropoda > Malacostraca > Decapoda > Parastacidae > Cherax > Cherax quadricarinatus. Next base: position 47,820,791 of record NC_091302.1, on the reverse strand, counting down.
ACACACCAAGCCAGCTGTCACACCTGGCTTAATACGCACACCAAGCCAGCTGTCACACACCTGGATTCACACACACACACACCAAGCCAGCTGTCACACACCTGGCTTCATACACACACCAAGCCAGCTGTCACACATCTGGCTTCATACACACACCAAGCCAGCTGACACACACCTGGCTTCACACACACACATACCAAGTCAGCTATCACACACCTGGCTTCACACACACACACCAAGCCAGCTGTCACACACCTGGCTTCACACACACACACACACACACACCAAGCCAACTGTCACACACCTGGCTTCACACACATACCAAGCCAGCTGCCACACACCTGGGTTCACACACACACATACCAAGCCAGCTGTCACACACCTGGCTTCACACGCACACATGCCAAGTCAGCTGTCACACACCTAGCTTCACACACACACCAAGCCAGCTGTCACACACCTGGCTTCACACACACACATACCAAGTCAGCTGTCACACACCTGGCTTCACACACACACCAAGCCAGCTGCCACACATCTGGCTTCACACATACACATACCAAGTCAGCTGTCACACACCTGGCTTCACACACACACACACAGCAAGCCAGCTGTCACACACCTGGCTTCACACACACATCAAGCCAGCTGTCACACACCTGGTTTCACACACACACCAAGCCAGCTGTCACACACCTGGCTTCACACACACACCAAGCCAGCTGTCACACACCTGCCTTCACACACACGAAGCCAGCTGTCACACACCTGGCTTCACACACGCACCAAGCCAGCTGTCACACACCTGGCTTCACACACACACACACACACCAAGTCAGCTGACACACACACACCAAAGTCAGCTGGCACACACCTGGCTTCACACACACACACCAAGTCAGCTGACACACACACACACACCAAGTCAGCTGTCACACACCTGGCTTCACACACACACACACCAAGCCAGCTGTTACCCACCTGGCTTCACACACACACACAAAATCCCAGCTGTCACACACCTGGCTTCACACACACACCAAGTCAGCTGTCACACACCTGGCTTCACCCACACACCAAGCCAGCTGTCACACCCCTGGCTTCACACACACACACCAAGCCAGCTGTCACATACCTGGCTTCACACACACACACACCAAGCCAGCTGTCACACACCTGGCTTCACACTCATACCAAGCCAGCTGTCACTCACCTGGCTTTACACACACACCAAGCCAGCAGTCACACACCTGGCTTCTCAAACACCTGGCTTCACACACACACACCAAGCCAGCAGTCACACACCTGGCTTCATACACATAACAAGCCAGCTGTCACACACCTGGCTTCACACACACACCAAGCTAGCAGTCACACACCTGGCTTCTCAAACACCTGGCTTCACATACCCACCAAGCCAGCAGCCACACACCTGGCTTCTCAAACACCTGGCTTCACACACACATCAAGCAAACAGTTACACACCTGCCTTCTCAAACACCTGGCTTTACTCACACACCAAGCCAGCTGTCACACACCTGCCTTCTCAAACACCTGGCTTCACACACACACACCAAGCCAGCAGTCACACACCTGGCTTCACACACACACCAAGCCAGCTGTCACACACCTGGCTTCACACACACACCAAGCTAGCAGTCACACACCTGGCTTTTCAAACACCTGGCTTCACACACACACCAAGCCAGCAGTCACACACCTGGCTTCTCAAACACCTGGCTTCACACACACACATCAAGCTAACAGTCACACACCTGCCTTCTCAAACACCTGGCTTTACTCACACACCAAGCCAGCTGTCACACACCTGGCTTCTCAAACACCTGGCTTCACACACACACACACACACAAACACCAAGCCAGCAGGGAGACCCCAAAAAGAAGAAACACTTTCATTATCATTCACTCCATCACTGTCTTGCCAGAGGCATACTTACAGTACAGTTAAAAACCTGCAACATTAATTAACACCCCTCCTTCAGGGTACCGATATTGCACTTCCCACCTCCAGGACTCAAGTCCGGCTAACTGGTTTCCCTAAATCCCTTCATAAATGTTACTTTGCTGACATTCCAACAGCACGTCAAGTCATAACAAACATTTGCCTCCGCTCACTCTTAACATGGTCACGCATGGTTGCTGAAAGCCCAAGCCCATCACAGAGAAAACCTCCTTTACCCCCTCCCTCCAATCCCTGCCCCACCTTCCTTCCACTACAGATATATAAATGCTCTCCAAGTCATTCTGTTTTGTTCCATCCTCTCTAAATATCTGAACCAACTCAGCAGCCACTCCTCAGCCCTCTCGATAATACTTTTAGACACAGATACCTTCTAATCTTCAAGCTATCGAGTCTCTGCATTATATTCACACCACACATTGCCATCAGACATGACATCTCCACTGCCTCCAGCCTTCTCCTCGTTGTAACATTCACTACTCATGCTTCACAACAATATAAGAGTGTTGGTATAACTATACTCTCATACATTTCCCTCTTTGCTTCCATGGACAAAGTTCTTTGTCTCCACAGACTCCTCACTGTACCACTCACCTTTTTCTCCTCGTCAGTTCTGTGATTCACTTCATCTTTCATAGATCTATCTGCTGACATGTCCACTAACAACAAATATACATAGTGAATGTAATCAGAATGAAGACCCTGTACTTCGCACCTCCAGGTCAAAGGCTCGAGCTCCAAGGTGATGGAGCTACTCAATCTCGTTACTGAAAAAATATATATTCATGATGACCAGCCGAATTTTTTTGTGATGGAATTTCGATTTTTTTTTTTTTGGCTATTAGTTTGGCTATTATCTTTTGGCTATTGTTTTGGCTTTTATTTTTTGTCTATTGTTTTCTGGTTATTATTTTTTTGCCTATTTTTGCCAATTATTTTTCCCTGTTTTTTTAATATTATTTCTTGGTTATTATTTTTTTATATTATTTTTTGTTATACTTGGTATTTTCTTGGCTACTTTTTTGTTTATTAATTTGGGGCAATATTTTTGATAAGTTGAAATTAAAAGAAACCTATTTAATGTCAGTTTAAATTTAGGGCTTTTGTTTTTTAAATCACTTTTTAATTCCCCCCGTCTCTCTCTCTCTCACTCTCTCTCCCTACTTTCATATCTCACTTCTCCGTTACCTCCCTCTCACTCTTTCGTTACTTTCTCTCTCACGTCTCAGTCATCTCTCACGTCTCAGTCATCTCTCACGTCTCAGTCATCTCTCACGTCTCAGTCATCTCTCACGTCTCATTCATCTCTCACGCCTCAGTCATCTCTCACGTCTCAGTCATCTCTCACGTCTCAGTCATCTCTCACGTCTCAGTCATCTCTCACGTCTCATTCATCTCTCACGCCTCAGTCATCTCTCACGTCTCAGTCATCTCTCACGTCTCAGTCATCTCTCACGTCTCAGTCATCTCTCACGTCTCAGTCATCTCTCACGTCTCAGTCATCTCTCACGTCTCAGTCATCTCTCACGTCTCATTCATCTCTCACGCCTCAGTCATCTCTCACGTCTCAGTCATCTCTCACGTCTCAGTCATCTCTCACGTCTCATTCATCTCTCACGTCTCAGTCATCTCTCACGTCTCAGTCATCTCTCACGTCTCATTCATCTCTCACGTCTCAGTCATCTCTCACGTCTCAGTCATCTCTCACGTCTCAGTCATCTCTCACGTCTCATTCATCTCTCACGTCTCAGTCATCTCTCACGTCTCAGTCATCTCTCACGTCTCAGTCATCTCTCACGCCTCAGTCATCTCTCACGTCTCAGTCATCTCTCACGTCTCAGTCATCTCTCACGTCTCAGTCATCTCTCACGTCTCAGTCATCTCTCACGTCTCAGTCATCTCTCACGTCTCAGTCATCTCTCACGTCTCAGTCATCTCTCACGTCTCAGTCATCTCTCACGTCTCAGTCATCTCTCACGCCTCACTTATCTCTCACGCCTCACAGTCGCACCAGTGTGTGAGGAGAGTCAGCAGCGTCAGTACGAGGGCGTGAGAGGAGGCAGTGTGAGGCTGGGCTGCAGTGTGAGGGCCTACCCTCCCTCACTCACCTTCACCTGGGCCATCAGGAGGACCCCAGGTCAGCACACACTCTCATTACTTTACAGTTAAGAGAAAAATTCTCTCTTGGCGATGTTTCGGTCCATTTCTAAACCATTATCACTAAAAGAAGTCTGAGTGAAACCCGCCCCAAGGCGATGTTCCACCTCCTTTCTTTAATTTCTCGTACGTTTCAAATGTTGGGTTCTTGGGGCCATCATTTTGAAACACCCCTTATTTATATCATCAATAATTTACTAATTTCCATTTAGCCTGGATGTTGATATAACGCTTCATTTTTTTATTCCAGTTCTTAATCTCCCGTAATATATCTCAGTGGTAACACCTTCAGCTCACAAGAAAAATGCTCAGATTCAATCCTGGGGGAGTATAATGTAGGTTCAAGCCTACTTACTCCTGTTGCCCCTATTAAACTAGCATTAATTAGGTGTTTTGGGGGGCTAGCTAGTATATAATAGACAGTGCTGGGCTTTGTGTTGATATAACCCATGTTTTCCGTGTGTGTGCGTGTGTGTGTGTGTCTCCTCACGCAGAGGGTGCGGCTGAGGAGCTGGAAAGTGTGGGTAGACTGGAGGGTCTGACGGGGAGGTATACCCTGGGTCGCCTGCAGCAAGACAGAGTAGAGGTGCTGTGCTGGGCGACCAACACTGTGGGAAGACAACACCAGCCTTGTGTCTTCCTGGTCTACACCCGAGGTAAGTTAGAAAACACTCTCATCTTACGAACACTTGGTTTTAAGTAATATGTTGCAAACACTCTGTTTCAAGATATGAGCACTTAGTTTCAAGTTACGAATACTTAGTTTCAAGTTATGAATACTTAGTTTCAAGTTACAAACACTTAGTTTCAAGTTACGAATACTTAGTTTCAAGTTACGAATACTTAGTTACAAGTTATGAACACTTAGTTACAAGTTAGAAACACTTAGCTTCAAGTTACGAACACTTAATTTCAAGCTGGGAACACATAGTTTCAACTTGACTCACGAAATACTAATGACACGATTGGAAACAAACCATAACACGGGTGGGGTTAAAACCCGCGATCAGAGAATCACAAAACTCCAGACCGTCGCGTTAACCACTGGACCAGCTGGCCACAATAAGATTCATCCAACTAGGTATATTTCTACACCATAGGATGAATCTTATTGTGGCCAGCTGGTCCAGTGGCTAACGTGACGGTCTGGAGTTTTGTGACTCTCTGATCGCGGGTTCTAACCCCACCCGTGGTATGGTCTACTTAGTTTCAAATTACAAACACTAACTTTCAAGTTATAAACACTTAGTTTTAAGTTATACACAGTGTATATAAATACACTTTACTGGGTAGTATATACATCCAGCATACTAATACCTCGGTATACGTTACACAGAGTTCATATTATATACACTATCTTACACTCTCTTCTCCCTTATATATCCTCCACATCTCACTATCTTACTCTCTTCTCCGTGTTTTGCTTGGCGATTTATGCTTGTACTCAGGAATATTAATCTAGTTTCCATACTGCTGAGCTCACCTCAGGTAAAAACTTAGGCTTCTCAGGGCGCTGCTGCTGTCTGGTCCGTCAGCGTGTCTTACAGTCTCCGTTGACAGTGTCCACTGACAGTGTCCACTGACAGTGTCCGCTGACAGTGTCCACTGACAGTGGCCGCTGACAGTGTCCACTGACAGTGTCCACTGACAGTGTCCACTGACAGTGTCCACTGACAGTGTCCACTGACAGTGGCCGCTGACAGTGTCCGCTGACAGTGTCCACTGACAGTGTCCACTGACAGTGTCCGCTGACAGTGTCCACTGACAGTGTCCACTGACAGTGTCCACTGACAGTGTCCACTGACAGTGTCCACTGACAGTGTCCACTGACAGTGGCCGCTGACAGTGGCAGTGTCAAATGGTGCCCGTTCACAGGTAGATCGTGCATCCTGGGATAATAATTATGATCGTAATAATGTTGGTAGAATTACCGACAATATGTAAAGTAAAAGGACACAAGTGCAACTAATGTGACATTTTATTGTGGCAACGTTTCGCTCTCCAGGAGCTTTATCAAGTAATGGCTTGATAAAGTTCCTGGAGAGCGAAACGTTGCCGTAATGGTTTGATAAAGCTCCTGGAGAACGAAACGTTGCCACAATAAAATGTCACATTAGTTGCACTTGTGTCCTTTTACAATAATTATGATGATGAAGATAATAATAATAATAATAATAATAATAATAATAATAATAATAATAATAATAATAATAATAATAATAGGAACATTAATAATAATAATAATAATAATAATAATAATAATAATAATAATAATAATAATAATAAAAATAATAATAATAATAAAATAATAATTAAAAATAATAACAATAATAATAATAACAAAAATAATAATAATAATAATAATAATAATAATAATAATAATAATAATAATAAAAATAATAATAATAATAATAATAATAATAATAAAATAATAATTAAAAATAATAATAATAATAATAATAATAATAACAATAATAATAATAATAAAATAACAATTAAAAATAATAATAATAATAATAATAATAATAATAATAATAATAAAATAATTAAAAATAATAATAATAATAATAATAATAATAATAATAATAATAATAATAATAATAATAATAAAATAATAATAATAATAATAATAATAATAATAATAATAATAATAATAATAATAATAATAATAATAATAATAATAATTCCATCCACACAAACAAGGTCTGGAATTAAGAATAAAAACGTCCAAATTGGGTCGAAACGTCGTCCTAAATATTCAGTTTCCTAAGTGAAGGTTATTTGTGTACTAGAAGAGAACATTATATACTAGAAGAGTACATTGTATGCTAGAAGAGTACATTGTATGCTAGAAGAGTACATTGTGTGCTAGCAGAGTACATTGTGTACTAGCAGAGTACATTGCATACTAGAAAAGTACATTGTATACTAGAAGAGTACATTGTGTACTAGAAGAGTACATTGTGTACTAGAAGAGTACATTATACACTAGAAGAGTGCATTGTGTACTAGAAGAGTACATTGTGTACTAGAAGAGTACATTGTGTACTAGAAAAGTACATTGTATACTAGAAGAGTACATTGTATACTAGAAAAGTACATTGTGTACTAGAAGAGTACATTGTGTACTAGAAGAGTACATTGTGTAATAGAAGAGTACATTGTGTACTAGAAGAGTACATTGTGTACTAGAAAAGTACATTGTATACTAGAAGAGTACATTGTGTACTAGAAGAGTACATTATACACTAGAAGAGTGCATTGTGTACTAGAAGAGTACATTGTGTACTAGAGAGTACATTGTGTACTAGAAAAGTACATTGTATACTAGAAGAGTACATTGTGTACTAGAAGAGTACATTGTGTACTAGAAGAGTACATTGTGTACTAGAAGAGTACATTGTGTACTAGAAGAGTACATTGTGTACTAGAAGAGTACATTGTGTAATAGAAGAGTACATTGTGTACTAGAAGAGTACATTGTGTACTAGAAAAGTACATTGTATACTAGAAGAGTACATTGTGTACTAGAAGAGTACATTGTGTACTAGAAGAGTACATTATACACTAGAAGAGTGCATTGTGTACTAGAAGAGTACATTGTGTACTAGAAGAGTACATTGTGTAATAGAAGGGTACATTGTGTACTAGAAGAGTACATTGTATACTAGAAGAGTACATTGTGTACTAGAAAAGTACATTGTATACTAGAAGAGTACATTGTGTACTAGAAGAGTACATTGTGTACTAGAAGAGTACATTATACACTAGAAGAGTGCATTGTCTACTAGAAGAGTACATTGTGTACTAGAAAGGTACATTGTATACTAGAAGAGTACATTGTGTACTAGAAGAGTACATTGTGTACTAGAAGAGTAAATTATACACTAGAAGAGTGCATTGTGTACTAGAAGAGTACATTGTGTACTAGAAAAGTACATTGTATACTAGAAGAGTACATTGTGTACTAGAAGAGTACATTGTGTAATAGAAGAGTACATTGTGTACTAGAAGAGTTCATTGTGTACTAGAAGAGTACATTGTGTACTAGAAGAGTACATTGTGTACTAGAAGAGTTCATTGTGTACTAGAAGAGTACATTGTGTACTAGAAGAGTACATTGTGTACTAGAAGAGTGCATTGTACACTAGAAGAGTACATTGTGAATTAGAAGAGTACATTGTGTACTAGAAGAGTACATTGTGTACTAGAAGAATACATTGTGTACTAGAAGAGTACATTGTGTAATAGAAGAGTACATTGTGTACTAGAAGAGTACATTGTATACTAGAAAAGTACATTGTATACTAGAAGAGTACATTGTGTACTAGAAGAGTACATTGTGTACTAGAAGAGTACATTATACACTAGAAGAGTGCATTGTCTACTAGAAGAGTACATTGTGTACTAGAAAGGTACATTGTATACTAGAAGAGTACATTGTGTACTAGAAGAGTACATTGTGTACTAGAAGAGTAAATTATACACTAGAAGAGTGCATTGTGTACTAGAAGAGTACATTGTGTACTAGAAAAGTACATTGTATACTAGAAGAGTACATTGTGTACTAGAAGAGTACATTGTGTAATAGAAGAGTACATTGTGTACTAGAAGAGTTCATTGTGTACTAGAAGAGTACATTGTGTACTAGAAGAGTACATTGTGTACTAGAAGAGTTCATTGTGTACTAGAAGAGTACATTGTGTACTAGAAGAGTACATTGTGTACTAGAAGAGTTCATTGTGTACTAGAAGAGTACATTGTGTACTAGAAGAGTACATTGTGTATTAGAAGAGTGCATTGTACACTAGAAGAGTACATTGTGAATTAGAAGAGTACATTGTGTACTAGAAGAGTACATTGTGTACTAGAAGAATACATTGTGTACTAGAAGAGTACATTGTACACTAGAAGAGTACATTGTGTACTAGAAGAGTGCATTGTACACTAGAAGAGTACATTGTGTACTAGAAGAGAAGATTGTGTGCTAGAAGAGTACATTGTGTACTAGAAGAGTATATTGTACAATAGAAGAGTACATTGTGTACTAGAAGAGTACATTGTGTACTAGAAGAGTATATTGTACACTAGAAGAGTACATTGTGTACTAGAAGAGTACATTGTGTACTAGAAGGGTACATTGTGTACTAGAAGAGTACATTCAACACTAGAAGAGTACATTGTCCACTAGAAGAGTACATTGTGTACTAGAAGAGTACATTGTGTACTAGAAGAGTACATTGCCCACTAGAAGAGTACATTGTGTACTAGAAGAGTACGTTGTGTACTAGAAGAGTACATTGTGTACTAGAAGAGTACATTGTGTACTAGAAGAGTACATTGTGTACTAGAAGAATACATTGTGTACTAGAAGAGTACATTGTGTACTAGAAGAGTACATTGTGTACTAGAAGAGCACTTTGTGTACTAGAAGAGTACATTGTGTACTAGAACAGTACATTGTGCACTAGAAGAGTACATTGTGTACAAGAAGAGCACTTTATGTACTAGAAGAGTACATTGTGTATTAGAAGAGTACATTGTGCACTAGAAGAGTACATTGTGTACTAGAAGAGTACATTGTGTACTAGAAGAGTACATTGTGTACTAGAAGAGTACATTGTGTACTAGAAGAGTACATTGTGTACTAGAAGAGCACTTTGTCTACTAGAAGAGTACATTGTGTACTAGAAGAGTACGTTGTGTGCTAGAAGAGTACGTTGTGTACTAGAAGAGTACATTGTGTACTAGAAGAGTACATTGTATACTAGAAGAGTACATTGTGTACTAGAAGAGCACTTTTTGTACTAGAAGAGTACATTGTGTACTAGAAGAGTACGTTGTGTGCTAGAAGAGTACGTTGTGTACTAGAAGAGTACATTGTATACTAGAAGAGTACATTGTGTACTAGAAGAGCACTTTGTGTACTGGATGAGTACATAGTTCATTTTCTAGTGAGTCTCGTACTAGGTAGTGAGAGTTACAAAACATATATATTAAGGTATGAAATTGTTAGTTCATGGTTGTAGAGGGTGGGAAATTGTTACCTCCTGGTTGTAGAGGGTGGGAAATTGTTACCTCCTGGTTGTAGAGGGTGGGAAATTGTTACCTCCTGGTTGTAGAGGGTGGGAAATTGTTACCTCCTGGTTGTAGAGGGTGGGAAATTGTTACTTCCTGGTTGTAGAGGATGGGAAATTGTTACCTCCTGGTTGTAGAGGGTGGGAAATTGTTACCTCCTGGTTGTAGAGGGTGGGAAATTGTTACCTCCTGGTTGTAGAGGGTGGGAAATTGTTACCTCCTGGTTGTAGAGGGTGGGAAATTGTTACCTCCTGGTTGTAGAGGGTGGGAAATTGTTACCTCCTGGTTGTAGAGGGTGGGAAATTGTTACCTCCTGGTTGTAGAGGGTGGGAAATTGTTACCTCCTGGTTGTAGAGGGTGGGAAATTGTTACCTTTTGGTTGTAGAGGGTGGGAAATTGTTACCTCCTGGTTGTAGAGGGTGGGAAATTGTTACCTCCTGGTTGTAGAGGGTGGGAAATTGTTACTTCCTGGTTGTAGAGGATGGGAAATTGTTACCTCCTGGTTGTAGAGGGTGGGAAATTGTTACCTCCTGGTTGTAGAGGGTGGGAAATTGTTACCTCCTGGTTGTAGAGGGTGGGAAATTGTTACCTCCTGGTTGTAGAGGGTGGGAAATTGTTACCTCCTGGTTGTAGAGGGTGAGAAATTGTTACCTCCTGGTTGTAGAGGGTGGGAAATTGTTACCTCCTGGTTGTAGAGGGTGGGAAATTGTTACCTCCTGGTTGTAGAGGGTGGGAAATTGTTACCTCCTGGTTGTAGAGGGTGGGAAATTGTTACCTCCTGGTTGTAGAGGGTGGGAAATTGTTACCTCCTGGTTGTAGAGGGTGGGAAATTGTTACTTCCTGGTTGTAGAGGGTGGGAAATTGTTACTTCCTGGTTGTAGAGGATGGGAAATTGTTACCTCCTGGTTGTAGAGGGTGGGAAATTGTTACCTCCTGGTTGTAGAGGGTGGGAAATTGTTACCTCCTGGTTGTAGAGGGTGGGAAATTGTTACTTCCTGGTTGTAGAGGGTGGGAAATTGTTACTTCCTGGTTGTAGAGGGTGGGAAATTGTTACTTCCTGGTTGTAGAGGATGGGAAATTGTTACCTCCTGGTTGTAGAGGGTGGGAAATTGTTACCTCCTGGTTGTAGAGGGTGGGAAATTGTTACCTCCTGGTTGTAGAGGGTGGGGTTACCTCCTGGTTGTAGAGGGTGGGAAATTGTTACCTCCTGGTTGTAGAGGGTGGGAAATTGTTACTTCCTGGTTGTAGAGGGTGGGAAATTGTTACTTCCTGGTTGTAGAGGGTGGGAAATTGTTTATTCCTGGTTGTAGAGGGTGGGAAATTGTTACTTCCTGGTTGTAGAGGGTGGGAAATTGTTACCTCCTGGTTGTAGAGGGTGGGAAATTGTTACCTCCTGGTTGTAGAGGGTGGGAAATTGTTACCTCCTGGTTGTAGAGGGTGGGAAATTGTTACTTCCTGGTTGTAGAGGGTGGGAAATTGTTACTTCCTGGCTGTAGATGGTGGGAAATTGTTACTTCCTGGTTGTAGAGGGTGGGAAATTGTTTCTTCCTGGTTGTAGAGGGTGGGAAATTGTTACTTCCTGGCTGTAGAGTGTGGGAAATTGTTACTTCCTGGCTGTAGATGGTGGGAAATTGTTACTTCCTGGTTGTAGAGGGTGGGAAATTGTTACTTCCTGGTTGTAGAGTGTGGGAAATTGTTACTTCCTGGTTGTAGAGGGTGGGAAATTGTTACTTCCTGGTTGTAGAGGGTGGGAAATTGTTACCTCCTGGTTGTAGAGGGTGGGAAATTGTTACCTCCTGGTTGTAGAGGGTGGGAAATTGTTACTTCCTGGTTGTAGAGGGTGGGAAATTGTTACTTCCTGGTTGTAGAGGGTGGGAAATTGTTACTTCCTGGTTGTAGAGGGTGGGAAATTGTTACTTCCTGGTTGTAGAGGGTGGGAAATTGTTACTTCCTGGTTGTAGAGGGTGGGAAATTGTTACTTCCTGGTTGTAGAGGGTGGGAAATTGTTACTTCCTGGTTGTAGAGGGTGGGAAATTGTTACTTCCTGGTTGTAGAGGGTGGGAAATTGTTACTTCCTGGTTGTAGAGGGTGGGAAATTGTTACTTCCTGGTTGTAGAGGGTGGGAAATTGTTACTTCCTGGTTGTAGAGGGTGGGAAATTGTTACTTCCTGGTTGTAGAGGGTGGGAAATTGTTACTTCCTGGTTGTAGAGGGTGGGAAATTGTTACCTCCTGGTTGTAGAGGGTGGGAAATTGTTACCTCCTGGTTGTAGAGGGTGGGAAATTGTTACTTCCTGGTTGTAGAGGGTGGGAAATTGTTACTTCCTGGCTGTAGAGGGTGGGAAATTGTTACCTCCTGGTTGTAGAGGGTGGGAAATTGTTACTTCCTGGTTGTAGAGGGTGGGAAATTGTTACTTCCTGGCTGTAGAGGGTGGGAAATTGTTACTTCCTGGTTGTAGAGGGTGGGAAATTGTTACTTCCTGGCTGTAGAGGGTGGGAAATTGTTTCTTGTTGGTTGTAGAGGGTGGGAAATTGTTACTTCCTGGTTGTAGAGGGTGGGAAATTGTTACTTCCTGGTTGTAGAGGGTGGGAAATTGTTACTTCCTGGTTGTAGAGGGTGGGAAATTGTTACTTCCTGGTTGTAGAGGGTGGGAAATTGTTACTTCCTGGTTGTAGAGGGTGGGAAATTGTTACTTCCTGGTTGTAGAGGGTGGGAAATTGTTACTTCCTGGTTGTAGAGGGTGGGAAATTGTTACTTCCTGGTTGTAGAGGGTGGGAAATTGTTACCTCCTGGTTGTAGAGGGTGGGAAATTGTTACCTCCTGGTTGTAGAGGGTGGGAAATTGTTACTTCCTGGTTGTAGAGGGTGGGAAATTGTTACTTCCTGGCTGTAGATGGTGGGAAATTGTTACTTCCTGGTTGTAGAGGGTGGGAAATTGTTACTTCCTGGTTGTAGAGGGTGGGAAATTGTTACTTCCTGGTTGTAGAGGGTGGGAAATTGTTACTTCCTGGTTGTAGAGGGTGGGAAATTGTTACTTCCTGGTTGTAGAGGGTGGGAAATTGTTACTTCCTGGTTGTAGAGGGTGGGAAATTGTTACTTCCTGGTTGTAGAGGGTGGGAAATTGTTACTTCCTGGTTGTAGAGGGTGGGAAATTGTTACTTCCTGGTTGTAGAGGGTGGGAAATTGTTTCTTCCTGGTTGTAGAGGGTGGGAAATTGTTACTTCCTGGTTGTAGAGTGTGGGAAATTGTTTCTTCCTGGTTGTAGAGGGTGGGAAATTGTTTCTTCCTGGTTGTAGAGGGTGGGAAATTGTTACTTCCTGGTTGTAGAGGGTGGGAAATTGTTACTTCCTGGTTGTAGAGGGTGGGAAATTGTTACTTCCTGGTTGTAGAGGGTGGGAAATTGTTACTTCCTGGTTGTAGAGGGTGGGAAATTGTTACTTCCTGGTTGTAGAGGGTGGGAAATTGTTACTTCCTGGTTGTAGAGGGTGGGAAATTGTTACTTCCTGGTTGTAGAGGGTGGGAAATTGTTACTTCCTGGTTGTAGAGGGTGGGAAATTGTTACTTCCTGGTTGTAGAGGGTGGGAAATTGTTACTTCCTGGTTGTAGAGGGTGGGAAATTGTTAGTTCCTGGCTGTAGAGGGTGGGAAATTGTTAGTTCCTGGTTGTAGAGGGTGGGAAATTGTTAGTTCCTGGTTGTAGAGGGTGGGAAATTGTTAGTTCCTGGTTGTAGAGGGTGGGAAATTGTTAGTTCCTGGTTGTAGAGGGTGGGAAATTGTTACTTCTTGGTTGTAGAGGGTTGGAAATTGTTACTTCCTGGCTGTAGGGGGTGGGAAATTGTTACTTCCTGGTTGTAGAGTGTGGGAAATTGTTACTTCCTGGCTGTAGAGGGTGGGAAATTGTTACTTCCTGGTTGTAGAGGGTGGGAAATTGTTACTTCCTGGTGGTAGAGGGTGGGAAATTGTTACTTCCTGGTTGTAGAGGGTGGGAAATTGTTACTTCCTGATGGTAGAGGGTGGGAAATTGTTACTTCCTGGTTGTAGAGGGTGGGAAATTGTTACTTCCTGGTGGTAGAGGGTGGGAAATTGTTACTTCCTGGTTGTAGAGAGTGGGAAATTGTTACTTCCTTGTTGTAGAGGGTGGGAAATTGTTAGTTCCTGGTTGTAACAGGTTGAGGTGACATAGTTGATGAACTTACAACACAGTGTAAGTTATGGGAATATTATCAAGGACAGGATCATTCTAAGAAATAAAATAAATAAAATAAAAGTCTTACTGTAAGAAGAGTATGAAGACGAAGGATCAGACACACACAGTCAGTGGGAACTTGAGCAGTAAATCTTGTAGCAGTTATGTGTTACAGCAGACACGGATACAAGTGATTGATTACAGTGATCCTTGCATGTAACTCCAGTCTACAGTAGCTGTGTCAGCATGAAGGGAGTGTAACATGGAATACAAGAACATAGGAATGGAGGAACACTGCAGAAGGCCTACTGGCCCATGCCTACCGGCCCAAAACCATCCCTACCCAAAGATCCCCAAGAATTTACTCCCGTACCCACGACACCAATCAGACCCAGTCCCTCGCATTCATATATTTATCCAATCTATTCTTAAAGATACCCAGGCCCAATCCTCGTTTACCCTACTAGCATCGACCACTCCCATAATATATGGGAGTGGAAAAATAGCGGAAACATGAACTACGGGAGGATGAATAATGGATGAAAACTCAACAATCGAGTATGAAAGATGTGTCTGACGGAGTATATTGCTGCCAGGAATGACATTAAGGTGAGGAGGAGCTCTTTGAGGAGTAACTTTGAAGTGGTCGGCTGATGGGGTACCTTTGGAATCTTCAGGCAGAGACTACCAGATTTTGGGACCTTTTATGAGTTTTTACTCAGGTTAAGTCGATCACTGGGGATATGAGAGAAGTATCTGCTCCTTGTATTATGCCGCTGAGTTGTGTTGCAGCTCTCCAGCAAGAGTTTGAGAGCAGAGTTTGTATTTGCACTGATTCTTGTGTACTGTAGTATGCACAGTAGTATGAGTCAATATTATGTATATTAAGTTTAAACTTTTTTGTAGACTGGGGGAGTGGGCTGTCCGGCACCGTATTGGGTGATCGTTCATACGGCCGCTTTAGATGAGTTATTATTGGCTTTAAGGGATTTGTTTAGTGGATCCACAGGTAAGAATCACGGAAGGATAGATTGGGGAGTAATACAGAATAATTAATACTGGTTGAGGCACATAGC
>NC_091302.1:47792816-47800316 GCF_038502225.1 Cherax quadricarinatus | reverse complement strand
CCCGCTGTCACCACGCTGCTGCTGCTGCTGCTGCTGTTACCACCGCTACTGTTGCTGCCCCGCTGTCACCACGCTGCTGCTGCTGCTGCTGCTGTTACCACCGCTACTGTTGCTGCCCCGCTGTCACCACGCTGCTGCTGCTGCTGCTGCTGTTACCACCGCTACTGTTGCTGCCCCGCTGTCACCACGCTGCTGCTGCTGCTGTTGTTACCACCACTACTGTTGCTGCCCCGCTGTCACCACGCTGCTGCTGCTGCTGCTGTTACCACCGCTACTGTTGCTGCCCCGCTGTCACCACGCTGCTGCTGCTGCTGCTGTTACCACCGCTACTGTTGCTGCCCCGCTGTCACCACGCTGCTGCTGCTGCTGCTGTTACCACCGCTACTGTTGCTGCCCCGCTGTCACCACGCTGCTGCTGCTGCTGCTGTTACAACCGCTACTGTTGCTGCCCCGCTGTCACCACGCTGCTCTCCCGATGCTTCATGGTTTAAGTTTAACAATCCAATACTCACATCTCTCTCAGTCTGGCCGATCAGTGGCACTTGCTACATTATGGGAGCATCCCAACACACAAACTGCTCCACTGAGTCACTTTTCGTACCTCAGAGAGCCCCATTACCCCATTACTGACCCAGTGGTCAGTCGTCACGTGAGGTCACAGACCCTGAGCTGCTTGGGGATTAGCGTGGACGGTTACAAAGCATGGCTTGCTTCTACAGTGTTTTAAAAGCTGAGGTTGGAGAGTTGAAGGAGGAGGTCTTGCTTCTCCAGGAGGAGATTAGGAGGCTGAAGGTCCACCTCAATGGGCCTGGGAGAGAGTGTGAGGTGGTTGGAGATGTGGGGAATGAGGCTTCTAGCAGTGAGGTGCAGTCTGTCTCTCACTGTGAGGAGGCTGTTGGTGGGGTGGTAGCAACGGCTACCAGCAGTGAGGTGCAGCCCAGCACCTGCTACAAGTGGCGAGTTGTTCACAGTAATGGGAGGCGCATCAGAGTAAGGAAAGTTAAGAGTGCAGATCTGAAGGTAGGAAATCGCTTCTCTGTTCTCCAGGATGAATGTACTTCAGTGGCCAGTGAAGGTAAGGGTACTACTGCCCCTGCTAATGAAGGTAAGCGCATTCTTGTGGTTGGTGACTCTCAGGTAAGATATGTTGATCGTGCTTTTTGTAATAGGAATAAGAAGATGAGAGATAGAGTGTGCTTCCCTGGAGCTGGTGTTGGGGACATTGTCAACAGACTGGATAATATCATGTCAGGTAATGGGAACAAGCCCATTATCTGTCTCAGTGCTGGTGGAAATGATATTGGGAAGGGTAGGAGAGAAGAGCTGCTAGATAAGTACAGGTCAGCTATAGATTTCATTAAGTCTAAGGGAGGGATCCCAATCATATGTAGCATCTTGCCTAGAAGGGGAGTAGGAAATGAATGGTTGTCTAGGGCAATTGGTGTAAATTGCTGGCTAGACAGATACTGCAAGGAACTTGCAATCCCATTCATTGACAACTGGAACAACTTTTATGGCAAACATGATATGTATGCAAGGGATGGGGTTCATCTCTCTGGGGCAGGGGTGGTAGCACTTGCAGACTCGATTGAGAAGGCCATTGGTGAAATGCCTATGATTTTAAACTGATGGAAGATAGAGGTATGGGTGTGTGTGGGAAACAAGCAGGTTGCAACACTAGGGTTGGAAACAGTAAATGTATAAAAGGCATTCAGCATGAAGTTATAAATAAAGACAATAGAACAGGTCAGCAAACAAAGGGGGACAGCAGAGGGCAGCAAGGGACTAGCTCCCTTAAGGTTTACTATACTAATAGCAGGAGTGTTAGAAATAAGATAGATGAGCTAAGATTAATTGCAAGTGCAGGAAACATAGACATTATTGCTATAACAGAGACCTGGCTCAATCTGAAAGATAGAGAGATGCCCTCTGAATGTCACATACAAGGCTATAAATTATTCCACACTGACAGGGTCAACAGGAAAGGTGGTGGAGTAGCGATGTATGTCAGAGACAATTTAAATTGTTGTGTTAGACAAGATATTAAATTAGAAGCGTCAGCCACTGAATCTGTTTGGTTACAGCTTCTCGAGGGCCGAGAAAAACTAATTTTGGGTGTGATTTACAGGGCCCCAAATCTTGATAGGGAGTGCAGTAAACTTCTATGGGACGAAATTCGTAAGGCATCTACATACGAAAATGTTGTGCTAATGGGAGATTTCAACTATAGACAGATTGACTGGAGCAATTTGACAGGAAATTTAGAGTCGGGTGACTTTCTTGATACGATCCAGGATTGTTTTTTAAAACAGTTTGTGACAGAGCCAACTAGGGGAAATAACCTCCTTGACTTGGTTCTTGCCAGTAGGGAAACACTAATTAATAATCTTGAGGTTAATGATGAGCTTGGGGAGAGTGATCACAAATCACTCAGTTTTAACATATCATGGAATTCCCCTAATAATGGCAATCAAGTCTCCGTCCCTGACTTTCGCTTGGCTGATTTCATAGGACTGAAAAATTACTTAGGTGGGCTGAACTGGAATGACCTGACTAGGGGTCAGGTAGGTGGTGATGGTTGCCGATATGATGCTTTCCAGGGCATAGTTCTAGCTGCTCAGTCAAATTATGTTCCAAATAGGGAAATCAGATCAAACAAAAATGATCCTAAATGGATGAACAATAGATTAAAATATCTGATTGGTCAAAAGAGAGGCATATATAGGCAAATCAAAAGAGGAGAGGGGCAATTAAGAAATCGATATATTCAGTTAAAGAGAGAAATAAAAAAGGGAATTAGAAAAGCAAATAGAGATTATGAGGTTAAAGTTGCAAGAGAATCGAAGACTAACCCAAAAGGATTCTTTCAGGTATACAGAAGTAAGATCAGGGACAAGATAGGCCCACTCAAAAGTTCCTCGGGTCAGCTCACTGACAGTGATAAGGAAATGTGTAGAATTTTTAACACATACTTCCTCTCAGTTTTTACACAGGAGGATACCAGCGATATTCCAGTAATGATAAATTATGTAGAACAGGACGATAATAAACTGTGCACTATTAGGGTCACAAGTGACATGGTCCTTAGGCAAATAGATAAATTAAAACCTAACAAATCCCCAGGCCCTGATGAACTGTATGCAAGGGTTCTAAAGGAATGTAAAGAGGAGCTTAGCACACCTTTGGCTAATCTTTTCAACATATCACTACAAACTGGCATGGTGCCAGATAAGTGGAAAATGGCAAATGTGATACCTATTTTCAAAACAGGTGACAGGTCCTTAGCTTCGAACTATAGACCAATAAGCCTAACCTCCATAGTGGGAAAATTTATGGAATCAATAATTGCCGAGGCAGTTCGTAGCCACCTTGAAAAGCATAAATTAATCAACGAATCTCAGCATGGTTTTACAAAGGGGCGTTCCTGCCTTACGAATTTATTAACTTTTTTCACTAAGGTATTTGAGGAGGTAGATCATGGTAATGAATATGATATTGTGTATATGGACTTCAGTAAGGCTTTTGACAGGGTCCCACATCAGAGACTATTGAGGAAAATTAAAGCACATGGAATAGGAGGAGAAATTTTTTCCTGGATAGAGGCATGGTTGACAAATAGGCAGCAGAGAGTTTGCATAAATGGGGAGAAATCAGAGTGGGGAAGCGTCACGAGCGGTGTTCCACAGGGGTCAGTGTTGGGCCCCCTGCTGTTCACAATCTACATAAACGACATAGATGAGGGCATAAAGAGCGACATCGGCAAGTTTGCCGATGACACCAAAATAGGCCGTCGAATTCATTCTGACGAGGACATTCGAGCACTCCAGGAAGATTTGAATAGACTGATGCAGTGGTCGGAGAAGTGGCAGATGCAGTTTAATATAGACAAATGCAAAGTTCTAAATGTTGGACAGGACAATAACCATGCCACATATAAACTAAATAATGTAGATCTTAATATTACGGATTGCGAAAAAGATTTAGGAGTTCTGGTTAGCAGTAATCTGAAACCAAGACAACAGTGCATAAGTGTTCGCAATAAAGCTAATAGAATCCTTGGCTTCATATCAAGAAGCATAAATAATAGGAGTCCTCAGGTTGTTCTTCAACTCTATACATCCTTGGTTAGGCCTCATTTAGATTATGCTGCACAGTTTTGGTCACCGTATTACAGAATGGATATAAATTCTCTGGAAAATGTACAAAGGAGGATGACAAAGATGATCCCATGTATCAGAAACCTTCCCTATGAGGATAGACTAAGGGCCCTGAAACTGCACTCTCTAGAAAGACGTAGAATTAGGGGGGATATGATTGAGGTTTATAAGTGGAAGACAGGAATAAATAAAGGGGATGTAAATAGTGTGCTGAAAATATCTAGCCTAGACAGGACTCGCAGCAATGGTTTTAAGTTGGAAAAATTCAGATTCAGGAGGGATATAGGAAAGTACTGGTTTGGTAATAGAGTTGTGGATGAGTGGAACAAACTCCCAAGTACAGTTATAGAGGCCAGAACGTTGTGTAGCTTTAAAAATAGGTTGGATAAATACATGAGTAGATGTGGGTGGGTGTGAGTTGGACCTGATAGCTTGTGCTAACAGGTCGGTTGCCGTGTTCCTCCCTTAAGTCAATGTGACCTGACCTGACTAGGTTGGGTGCATTGGCTTAAGCCGGTAGGGACTTGGACCTGCCTCGCATGGGCCAGTAGGCCTTCTGCAGTGTTCCTTCGTTCTTATGTTCTTATGTTACCACCGCTACTGTTGCTGCCCCGCTGTCACCACGCTGCTGCTGCTGCTGCTGTTACAACCGCTACTGTTGCTGCCCCGCTGTCACCACGCTGCTCTCCCGATGCTTCATGGTTTAAGTTTAACAATCCAATACTCACATCTCTCTCAGTCTGGCCGATCAGTGGCACTTGCTACATTATGGGAGCATCCCAACACACAAACTGCTCCACTGAGTCACTTTTCGTACCTCAGAGAGCCCCATTACCCATGAAATATATCCTGGCATATTATCCAAGTTATACACTTCCCTCCAACATATATCCTAAAACACTAGTTGAAAAGATTTTAATATATATATATATATATATATATATATATATATATATATATATATATATATATATATATATATATATATATATATATATATATATATATATATAAGGAATTCGCGAGAGCAGGCGAAATATACACAAACACTGATCTCTGGCTGAAGGAGACTCGAACCTACGAACCTTAGGACAAGGTACGCAGTGCTTGGATCAAACGTGTAGCGCAAGCTACACGTCAAGGTATTGTCCAGTGTGGGTAGATTGGTAAAGCACTGCGTACCTTGTCCTAAGGTTCGTAGGTTCGAGTCTCCTTCAGTCAGAGATCAGTGTTTGTGTATATTTCGCCTGCTCTCGCGAATTCCTTATATATATATATATATATATATATATATATATATATATATATATATATATATATATATATATATATATATATATATATATATATATATATATATAATCCTTTTTTGCCTTTGAAGTTGATGAATTTCTATCAGTAAAAGATTTAGTTAATGCAGTCTGGGCACAGTTTTGATTTTTTAATTGAGTTGACAGAAAGATATATTCGTCGCTAAAGGTATATCCGGCCAGGAAGATATATTCGTCGCTGAAGGTATATCCGGCCAGGAATATATATTCGTCGCTAAAGGTATATCCGGCCAGGAAGATATATTCGTCGCTGAAGGTATATCCGGCCAGGAAGATATATTCGTCGCTAAAGGTATATCCGGCCAGGAAGATATATTCGTCGCTAAAGGTATATCCGGCCAGGAAGATATATTCGTCGCTAAAGGTATATCCGGCCAGGAAGATATATTCGTCGCTAAAGGTATATCCGGCCAGGAAGATATATTCGTCGCTAAAGGTATATCCGGCCAGGAAGATATATTCGTCGCTAAAGGTATATCCGGCCAGGAAGATATATTCGTCGCTGAAGGTATATCCGGCCAGGAAGATATATTCGTCGCTAAAGGTATATCCGGCCAGGAAGATATATTCGTCGCTAAAGGTATATCCGGCCAGGAAGATATATTCGTCGCTGAAGGTATATCCGGCCAGGAAGATATATTCGTCGCTAAAGGTATATCCGGCCAGGAAGATATATTCGTCGCTAAAGGTATATCCGGCCAGGAAGATATATTCGTCGCTAAAGGTATATCCGGCCAGGAAGATATATTCGTCGCTAAAGGTATATCCGACCAGGAAGATATATTCGTCGCTAAAGGTATATCCGGCCAGGAAGATATATTCGTCGCTAAACGTATATCCGGCCAGGATGATATATTCGTCGCTAAAGGTATATCCGGCCAGGATGATATATTCGTCGCTAAAGGTATATCCGGCCAGGAAGATATATTCGTCGCTAAAGGTATATCCGGCCAGGAAGATATATTCGTCGCTAATGGTATATCCGGCCAGGAAGATATATTCGTCGCTGAAGGTATATCCGGCCAGGAAGATATATTCGTCGCTGAAGGTATACCCGGCCAGGAAGATATATTCGTCGCTAGAGGTATATCCGGCTAGGAAGATATATTCGTCGCTAAAGGTATATCCGGCCAGGATGATATATTCGTCGCTAAAGGTATATCCGGCCAGGAAGATATATTCGTCGCTAAAGGTATATCCGGCCAGGAAGATATATTCGTCGCTAAAGGTATATCCGGCCAGGAAGATATATTCGTCGCTGAAGGTATATCCGGCCAGGAAGATATATTCGTCGCTAAACGTATATCCGGCCAGGATGATATATTCGTCGCTAAAAGTATATCCGGCCAGGATGATATATTCGTCGCTAAAGGTATATCCGGCCAGGAAGATATATTCGTCGCTAAAGGTATATCCGGCCAGGAAGATATATTCGTCGCTGAAGGTATATCCGGCCAGGAAGATATATTCGTCGCTGAAGGTATACCCGGCCTGGAAGATATATTCGTCGCTAAAGGTATATCCGGCTAGGAAGATATATTCGTCGCTAAAGGTATATCCGGCCAGGAAGATATATTCGTCGCTAAAGGTATATCCGGCCAGGAAGATATATTCGTCGCTGAAGGTATATCCGGCCAGGAAGATATATTCGTCGCTGAAGGTATATCCGGCCAGGAAGATATATTCGTCGCTAAAGGTATATCCGGCTAGGAAGATATATTCGTCGCTAAAGGTATATCCGGCCAGGAAGATATATTCGTCGCTAAAGGTATATCCGGCCAGGAAGATATATTCGTCGCTGAAGGTATATCCGGCCAGGAAGATATATTCGTCGCTGAAGGTATATCCGGCCAGGAAGATATATTCGTCGCTAAAGGTATATCCGGCTAGGAAGATATATTCGTCGCTAAAGGTATATCCGGCCAGGAAGATATATTCGTCGCTAAAGGTATATCCGGCCAGGAAGATATATTCGTCGCTAAAGGTATATCCGGCCAGGAAGATATATTCGT
>NC_091302.1:47772816-47777816 GCF_038502225.1 Cherax quadricarinatus | reverse complement strand
AGGCAGTGGAGATGTCCTGTCTAAGGGCAATGTGTGGTGTAAATATTATGCAGAAAATTCGGAGTGTGGAAATTAGGAAAAGGTGTGGAGTTAATAAAAGCATTAGTCAGAGGGCAGAAGAGGGGTTGTTGAGGTGGTTTGGTCATTTAGAGAGAATGGATCAAAGTAGAATGACATGGAAAGCATATAAATCTATAGGGGAAGGAAGGCGGGGTAGGGGTCGTCCTCGAAAGGGTTGGAAAGAGGGGGTAAAGGAGGTTTTGTGGGCTAGGGGCTTGGACTTCCAGCAAGCGTGCATGAGCGTGTTAGATAGGAGTGAATGGAGGCGAATGATACTTGGGACCTGACGATCTGTTGGAGTGTGGGCAGGGTAATATTTAGTGAAGGGATTCAGGGAAACCGGTTATGTTCATATAGTCGGACTTGAGTCCTGGAAATGGGAAGTACAATGCCTGCACTTTAAAGGAGGGGTTTGGGATATTGGCAGTTTGGAGGGATATGTTGTGTATCTTTATTCGTATATGCTTCTAAGCTGTTGTATTCTGAGCACCTCTGCAAAAGCAGTGATAATGTGCGAATGTGGTGAAAGTGTTGAATGATGATGAAAGTATTTTCTTTTTGGGGATTTTCTTTCTTTTTTGGGTCACCCTGCCTCGGTGGGAGACGGCCGACTTGTTGAAAAAAAAAAAATATATGTATATATATATATATATATATATATATATATATATATATATATATATATATATATACATATATATATATATATATATATATATATATATATATATATATATATATATATATATATATATATATACATATATATATATATATATATATATATATATATATATATATATATATATATATATATATATATATATATATATATATATATATATATACGACTCACAAAACAGGAGAGGGTAAGATGCTGCAGGAGCATCTTTATCCCAGTGATCCCCAAGCCAGCTGGGATGTATTGATCACCTGAGACACATTAACCACAAGTGTCCGTGATGGCCATTACACGCGGCACTGACAGTGAACCAGGTGTTTTTGTCAAGGCTCACCCTGACAGGTGTTTGGAAACACCCTGGTTAAACCTCTCAGCTCTCTCAGCGTCTAGCCTTTTCGTTACTCCGAGGATTTACTCAGCGGGATGAAGGACACGCGCATCAGAACCAAGAAATCAGCTGATGAACGAGGCACTTGTGCAGCATCCGGGAATCTTTAGTGAAAAACGTCTCCTCAATAAAGATTCCCAAATGTTGTCGGGTTTTTAAACCATTTGCATCCAGAAAATCAGCCAGCCTGGATGTGGCTTCCTTCTTCGTCTGAGTTCCTCAACCCACCACGTCACTGGAGATTATTGTACCGCAAAACTAAAGCCGGACATGAATTTTCTGTGCCTTGACAAGTTGATGATTAAGATACATGTGCAACAGTTGGGTATGTTTACTGTTGAAACGTTTCGCCTACACAGTAGACTTCTTCAGTCAAATACAGAGGCAGCAGGTGTAGTAATGAAATGAAGATGATGTAATTAGTCCATTAAACCTCGTAGAAATACTACTATTCCAAGGTTGATGTATCTGTATTTGACTGACGAAGTCTACTGTATAGGCGAAACGTTTCATCAATAGAGATACCCAACTGTTGCACATGTGTCTTGTCGGTATATGTGTGATCTTGTATCTCGTTGCTTTCGACAATTCGCTTCACAGAAGGAAATCCTTCGTGGCCAAGGTCTTCCCGAAGAGCGATGTTCTGACGACTTTGTGTATGGAATCACTGGAGGTTGAAGGACTGGCCATTATCATCAGTATGGGCAACGGTAGTACGGCATCGTTATGTAGACCAGGTGCTGTTTGCTGAAGCCCCAGAATTAAATCTAGACACCCTCTTGAACAGATCCGAGAACAACTTGCAGAACAACCTGGAGAACAACCTGGAGAGCATCCTCGAGAACAACCTGGAGAACAGCCTCGAGAACATCAAGAACAACCTAGAGTGCAACCTCGAGAACATCGAGAACAACCTGGAGAACAACTTCAAGAACAACCTCAAGACAACCTCGAGAACAGCCTTGAGAAAAGCCTCGAGATTCTCCATCTGACTCTCCATTCTTTCTCTCTTTCTCTCTCTCTTTATATATATATATATATATATATATATATATATATATATATATATATATATATATATATATATATATATATATATATATATATATGTATATGTATATATATAGGGAAGTACCACCTCTATAGCTGGAATGGGGACCCTCATCCTCAGAGAAGACAATAAACGTACCTCAGGGAAAACTCAAGGTTCTCCCCGGAGCTGTTTGAATGCTTTCTTCTCCTACCACTCCCTATATTTTATATTCTATGTGAACATTTATTAATAAACAGAATACATTTACAGAAAAAACACAAACATGAATACAATGGTACAATGTATTAAAGATCATGAATTTCCTCCAGCTCCTCCGAGGCCGGACGCGAGCCAAGTATGCAGCAAGCATTTCTCCTTTGGATGGCCACGCTGAGGCGCTGGAACATGAAAGTGGCTACCCTTGGGTCCCTGGTGGTGTCGATGAGTCTGGAACCCAATTCTTTAAGGAAACGTGTAGCATTTTTTCCTCATGATCCCAAGGTCTCTGATCCCACTGGGACAAATTGATACCGTTGGCTTATGTCCCTGTACTTGCTGATCTTGTACTCCTCCCTGTGGTCAGCAGCTCCTCCCTGTCGCCCAACACTGTGATGGATATAGGTGTCAGCCAGTGTGGACACACAGGCATAATCCCATGCTAAGAGCTTGCCATTCTTCCAAGGATAGACGGTATCCCGTCGGGGCGGTTTGCTGGGTGGTGGGTATTGTTGGCTGCTAGTGATCGGGGCTCCCTCTCGGCTGCACCTAGCTGTAGCAAGGGTTCTCTTTATGATGTCGTTGACCTCATTGTATCTTGCATGCCAGCCTTTGGTTTTGGAACAGTTAAGACCATGTAGACCGTATTGGTCTGCTTGCGCTTCGCCGCAAATACACGTATATTCTGTGTGAATTGGGGCACCACTGCAATACTGAGTGTCTTAGGGTCGATTCGCGCTCCCATTGCTATTATGGGAACTGTTTGGAGGAAGTCCCTGGAGTTATGTGCGCTCACAGCCTGGAGACGGGCAGTCTCCCTATCTGATGTTGCAGCCCTGAGCATGTTGGCAAGTACCTTTTCAGCTTGACTGTTTGTGAACTAGTGCTGCACTAGGGTTTGGTGCTGGAGCAGCAAGAGTCTCCCATTCAGTGATGGCACTGGCATAGCTAGGGTCCTGTATTCCTGCTGAGTCACTGAAGTTATCAGGAAGAATTTGTCTTATCAACTCGTTTGATGCTATGGAAGAGGATAAGAAAGCTGGTAGAGCAATCTGGGAGGATCTGCGTACTCGCAGCCCCCCAAGTCTAACCGGAAGTGAGGCTTGCAACCACTGTCCATCTTCAAGGGAAAGTAGGTATATATATATATATATATATATATATATATATATATATATATATATATATATATATATATATATATATATATATATATATATATATATATATATATATATATATATATATATATATATATATATATATATATATATATATACTCATGTACTCTTTACCAGGTAATCCGTTTCGACTAGATAAAGTCTACTGTATGGGCCAAACGTTGTCAATAATGGATCGCATTATACTACATTGTGTTTATTCTTCCATTATGTCAGTATTTTATACGTTTTATCTCCAACTTCAACAATGTAGAATAATCATTGTAATTCATCTGAGAAGACGAAGATAAACTTTCTCTCTTCCGCGAAAGATTTATTAAACGAACCAACACGAACCTAAACAACTCATCACTACTAACACCACGACCACACAACGCCACAGCATACACTCACCGCCATGCTTACAAATGCTTACAGCATCTGCAGCAATAACTAGCTATGAAAAATCTCCTCCACACATCATCCGGAAGCTGTTGGGATCGTGCATACCAAATTTCCACCTCACTCAAAGCAGGGAACAATACAGACATGAGTCTCCTGCTTGGTATTGGCCACACTGCACGCTGTATCACACTTACCCTGGCCAAGAACAATACAGACATGAGTCTCCTGCTTGGTATTGGCCACACTGCACGCTGTATCACACTTACCCTGGCCAAGAACAATACAGACATGAGTCTCCTGCTTGGTATTGGCCACACTGCACGCTGTATCACACTTACCCTGGCCAAGAACAATACAGACATGAGTCTCCTGCTTGGTATTGGCCACACTGCACGCTGTATCACACTTACCCTGGCCAAGAACAATACAGACATGAGTCTCCTGCTTGGTATTGGCCACACTGCACGCTGTATCACACTTACCCTGGCCAAGAACAATGCAGACATGAGTCTCCTGCTTGGTATTGGCCACACTGCACGCTGTATCACACTTACCCTGGCCAAGAACAATACAGACATGAGTCTCCTGCTTGGTATTGGCCACACTGCACGCTGTATCACACTTACCCTGGCCAAGAACAATGCAGACATGAGTCTCCTGCTTGGTATTGGCCACACTGCACGCTGTATCACACTTACCCTGGCCAAGAACAATACAGACATGAGTCTCCTGCTTGGTATTGGCCACACTGCACGCTGTATCACACTTACCCTGGCCAAGAACAATACAGACATGAGTCTCCTGCTTGGTATTGGCCACACTGCACGCTGTATCACACTTACCCTGGCCAAGAACAATACAGACATGAGTCTCCTGCTTGGTATTGGCCACACTGCACGCTGTATCACACTTACCCTGGCCAAGAACAATACAGACATGAGTCTCCTGCTTGGTATTGGCCACACTGCACGCTGTATCACACTTACCCTGGCCAAGAACAATACAGACATGAGTCTCCTGCTTGGTATTGGCCACACTGCACGCTGTATCACACTT
>NC_091302.1:47750316-47767816 GCF_038502225.1 Cherax quadricarinatus | reverse complement strand
ATACATCAGGGTCATGAGGGAAGGCAGCAGGACGACGTGTAGTGAGGGTGGTCAATACATCAGGGTCATGAGGGAAGGCAGCAGGGCGACGTGTAGTGAGGGTGGTCAATACATCAGGGTCATGAGGGAAGGCAGCAGGGCGACGTGTAGTGAGGGTGGTCAATACATCAGGGTCATGAGGGAAGGCAGCAGGACGACGTGTAGTGAGGGTGGTCATTACATCAGGGTCATGAGGGAAGGCAGCAGGACGACGTGTAGTGAGGGTGGCCAATACATCAGGGTCATGAGGGAAGGCAGCAGGGCGACGTGTAGTGAGGGTGGTCAATACATCAGGGTCATGAGGGAAGGCAGCAGGACGACGTGTAGTGAGGGTGGTCATTACATCAGGGTCATGAGGGAAGGCAGCAGGGCGACGTGTAGTGACTGTGGTCAATACATCAGGGTCATGAGGGAAGGCAGCAGGGCGACGTGTAGTGAGGATGGTCAATACATCAGGGTCATGAGGGAAGGCAGCAGGACGACGTGTAGTGAGGGTGGCCAATACATCAGGGTCATGAGGGAAGGCAGCAGGACGACGTGTAGTGAGGGTGGTCAATACATCAGGGTCATGAGGGAAGGCAGCAGGACGACGTGTAGTGAGGGTGGTCATTACATCAGGGTCATGAGGGAAGGCAGCAGGGCGACGTGTAGTGAGGGTGGTCATTACATCAGGGTCATGAGGGAAGGCAGCAGGGCGACGTGTAGTGAGGGTGGTCATTACATCAGGGTCATGAGGGAAGGCAGCAGGGCGACGTGTAGTGAGGGTGGTCAATACATCAGGGTCATGAGGGAAGGCAGCAGGACGACGTGTAGTGAGGGTGGTCATTACATCAGGGTCATGAGGGAAGGCAGCAGGGCGACGTGTAGTGAGGGTGGTCATTACATCAGGGTCATGAGGGAAGGCAGCAGGACGACGTGTAGTGAGGGTGGTCATTACATCAGGGTCATGAGGGAAGGCAGCAGGGCGACGTGTAGTGAGGGTGGTCATTACATCAGGGTCATGAGGGAAGGCAGCAGGGCGACGTGTAGTGAGGGTGGTCATTACATCAGGGTCATGAGGGAAGGCAGCAGGGCGACGTGTAGTGAGGGTGGTCATTACATCAGGGTCATGAGGGAAGGCAGCAGGACGACGTGTAGTGAGGATGGTCATTACATCAGGGTCATGAGGGAAAGCAGCAGGGCGACGTGTAGTGAGGGTGGTCAATACATCAGGGTCATGAGGGAAGGCAGCAGGGCGACGTGTAGTGAGGGTGGTCATTACATCAGGGTCATGAGGGAAGGCAGCAGGGCGACGTGTAGTGAGGGTGGTCATTACATCAGGGTCATGAGGGAAGGCAGCAGGACGACGTGTAGTGAGGGTGGTCATTACATCAGGGTCATGAGGGAAGGCAGCAGGGCGACGTGTAGTGAGGGTGGTCATTACATCAGGGTCATGAGGGAAGGCAGCAGGGCGACGTGTAGTGAGGGTGGTCATTACATCAGGGTCATGAGGGAAGGCAGCAGGACGACGTGTAGTGAGGGTGGTCAATACATCAGGGTCATGAGGGAAGGCAGCAGGGCGACGTGTAGTGAGGGTGGTCATTACATCAGGGTCATGAGGGAAGGCAGCAGGGCGACGTGTAGTGAGGATGGTCAATACATCAGGGTCATGAGGGAAGGCAGCAGGACGACGTGTAGTGAGGGTGGTCAATACATCAGGGTCATGAGGGAAGGCAGCAGGACGACGTGTAGTGAGGGTGGTCATTACATCAGGGTCATGAGGGAAGGCAGCAGGGAGACGTGTAGTGAGGGTGGTCATTACATCAGGGTCATGAGGGAAGGCAGCAGGACGACGTGTAGTGAGGGTGGTCAATACATCAGGGTCATGAGGGAAGGCAGCAGGACGACGTGTAGTGAGGGTGGTCAATACATCAGGGTCATGAGGGAAGGCAGCAGGACGACGTGTAGTGAGGGTGGTCAATACATCAGGGTCATGAGGGAAGGCAGCAGGGCGACGTGTAGTGAGGGTGGTCAATACATCAGGGTCATGAGGGAAGGCAGCAGGGCGACGTGTAGTGAGGGTGGTCAATACATCAGGGTCATGAGGGAAGGCAGCAGGGCGACGTGTAGTGAGGGTGGTCATTACATCAGGGTCATGAGGGAAGGCAGCAGGACGACGTGTAGTGAGGGTGGTCAATACATCAGGGTCATGAGGGAAGGCAGCAGGGCGACGTGTAGTGAGGGTGGTCATTACATCAGGGTCATGAGGGAAGGCAGCAGGGCGACGTGTAGTGAGGATGGTCAATACATCAGGGTCATGAGGGAAGGCAGCAGGACGACGTGTAGTGAGGGTGGTCAATACATCAGGGTCATGAGGGAAGGCAGCAGGACGACGTGTAGTGATGGTGGTCAATACATCAGGGTCATGAGGGAAGGCAGCAGGACGACGTGTAGTGAGGGTGGTCAATACATCAGGGTCATGAGGGAAGGCAGCAGGGCGACGTGTAGTGAGGGTGGTCAATACATCAGGGTCATGAGGGAAGGCAGCAGGACGACGTGTAGTGAGGGTGGTCAATACATCAGGGTCATGAGGGAAGGCAGCAGGACGACGTGTAGTGAGGGTGGTCAATACATCAGGGTCATGAGGGAAGGCAGCAGGACGACGTGTAGTGAGGATGGTCAATAATTTAGGCAGCAGGTCATCAACGGTACAGTTGAAGGGGACAACATTGTCTTCCCAGCAAGACAGGAAACCGTTATCTATGTCTTCAGTGTGTCGCGTAAATCTGCGTACACCCATTAATTTGTATGCGTATGAGAGAGAGAGAGAGAGAGAGAGAGAGAGAGAGAGAGAGAGAGAGAGAGAGAGAGGGAGAGAGAGAGAGAGAGAGAGAGATGGAGGGAGAATAGACAGAGTCCCAAATTTTCTTTAGAAGCTATCTGGAAAAATATATTATTACACAATGAGAAAACAGAAATCAGTGACTGAATTGAAAACTAAAACACAACTTTCAGAGAAAACTTGCTTAGTAGTCGCTTGAAGACAGTGCACTACAGTGCACTACAGTGCACTACAGTGCATTATAGTTCACCACAAATCTCTACAGTGCACTACAGTTCCCCCTCCACTTTATATATGACTGCAGGAAGCGTGTACCAGAGTATATTCCACAGCACTAACAACAACACACCAGCAGAGGTAGTCAGCAGACACATCGTTCTGCAGGTCATCAATGCAGCGTCCGGTATGACCAACTCATTTAACAATCAGCCATCAATATAACCACCAACTCTTCCCTTCCATCAAAAACTTGGTGAAGCATCACAAGAGAGAAGCCTCGACCAGGACAATAGTGTACATAATAGAGCGAGGAGAACGCGAGTGTGGGGAGAATAATAGATTCTTACGTACTAGACCAGGTGAACACTGACACCTGTAGTTGGACTGACTAGAGCAACACCGGTGTACAGCACAGGTGCACTTATTGAAGGTTAACGAGGCAAGACTAGCCATTCGAGAAAGCGACTGGCAGATGCGGATGTTGCTGCTAGTTGGCTGCCTTCAAGAGGGAGCTGGATAGGTACCTAAAGTCAGTGTTCGATCAACCAGGCTGTGGTTCGTACGTAAGACTACGTGAGGCAAGCAATAACAGTCTGGTTGTTCGGGCCCTGATCCACCGGGGGGGCCTGGTCGAGGACTAAGCGGCGGGGGCGTTGACCCCCGAAACAACCTCCAGGTAAACTCCAGCTAGCTGTCTCAATTGCCACAACCCACACAAAGACCTGCGAGTTTCGGAAGTCTTCAAACTTTTTAAGCTCAGAGATTGCTATCCAGATTGGGATCTGCCATGGTGTGAGGATTCTATGAACCAGGTGAAGCTATACAGCAAGTATACTGGTCAGTCAGTATAACACTGCTACACAGTCTGACAAGGTGAGGAATCAGAATACTTACAACACCTGGGTATGTAGATAAATGTATCAGAGAAGCGACAAGTTGATAAGATTGAAGGATCGATCACACTGACTCAAGGCTGAGGGACTGACTACATCAAACTCCTTCTCAGCTTCACCCTTCTTTATGCTGGACTAATGAAGCTACTGTGCGTCTAATTTATCAACACCTGGGTATAATATTTCCGAGGACGCTCTGCCACCTTCTGTCGTCATCAACTCAGTACATAATATACGAAGTCAGTAGACAGGGAGGTAGTCAGTCCCTCTAACTGAAGAGGGTGTTCAGTGCCTTAACCTCAGACTCTTCATAATGGTGAAGGGCTCGTGATTAAAGGAATTGGAACAACTCTCCCCTTCCTCGGATGAAACCTAATTAATTCCCATTCCTCAAGCGGTTTGTGATCATTACGAAAGAGTGGTATTAATCTATAACAACACTGCGGCTAGCCGAGGATTCGAACCCATGTGTTTTTGGCCCGCCTCATAGAGACCGAAAATCACACATGACGCTCTAACCCACAGGACCAAGCAGTCCTACATGAATCAAGCTTGATTCATGTAGGGCTGCTTGGTCCTGTTAGGTAAGAGCGTCATGCGTGATTTCCGCTCAACATGAGGCGGGCCAAAACGACATGGGTTCGAATCCTCGGCTAGTCGCAGTGTTGTTATATATATATATACATATATATATATATATATATATATATATATATATATATATATATATATATATATATATATATATATATATATATATATATATAATAATATATATATATATATATATATATATATATATATATATATATATATATATATATATGTATATATGTATATATATACATATATGTATAAAGGCAAAGGGGACAAAAGAGAGTGCAAAAATTATAGGGGGATAAGTCTGTTGAGTATACCTGGTAAAGTGTATGGTAGAGTTATTATTGAAAGAATTAAAAGTAAGACTGAGAATAGAATAGCAGATGAACAAGGAGGCTTTAGGAAAGGTAGGGGGTGTGTGGACCAGGTGTTTACAGTGAAACATATAAGTGAACAGTATTTAGATAAGGCTAAAGAGGTCTTTGTGGCATTTATGGATTTGGAAAAGGCGTATGACAGGGTGGATAGGGGGGCAATGTGGCAGATGTTGCAGGTGTATGGTGTAGGAGGTAGGTTACTGAAAGCAGTGAAGAGTTTTTACGAGGATAGTGAGGCTCAAGTTAGAGTATGTAGGAAAGAGGGAAATTATTTCCCAGTAAAAGTAGGCCTTAGACATGGATGTGTGATGTCACCGTGGTTGTTTAATATATTTATAGATGGGGTTGTAAGAGAAGTAAATGCGAGGGTCTTGACAAGAGGCGTGGAGTTAAAAGATAAGGAATCACACATAAAGTGGGAGTTGTCACAGTTGCTCTTTGCTGATGACACTGTGCTCTTGGGAGATTCTGAAGAGAAGTTGCAGAGATTGGTGGATGAATTTGGTAGGGTGTGCAAAAGAAGAAAATTAAAAGTGAATACAGGAAAGAGTAAGGTTATGAGGATAACAAAAATATTAGGTGATGAAAGATTGGATATCAGATTGGAGGGAGAGAGTATGGAGGAGGTGAATGTATTCAGATATTTGAGAGTGGACGTGTCAGCGGATGGGTCTATGAAGGATGAGGTGAATTATAGAACTGATGAGGGGAAAAGGGTGAGTGGTGCACTTAGGAGTCTGTGGAGACAAATAACTTTGTCCTTGGAGGCAAAGAGGGGAATGTATGAGAGTATAGTTTTACCAACACTCTTATATGGGTGTGAAGCATGGGTGATGAATGTTGCAGCGAGGAGAAGGCTGGAGGCAGTGGAGATGTCATGTCTGAGGGCAATGTGTGGTGTGAATATAATGCAGAGAATTCGTAGTTTGGAAGTTAGGAGGAGGTGAGGGATTACCAAAACTGTTGTCCAGAGGGCTGAGGAAGGGTTGTTGAGGTGGTTCGGACATGTAGAGAGAATGGAGCGAAACAAAGTGACTTCAAGAGTGTATCAGTCTGTAGTGGAAGGAAGGCGGGGTAGGGGTCGGCCTAGGAAAGGTTGGAGGGAGGGGGTAAAGGAGGTTTTGTGTGCGAGGGGCTTGGACTTCCAGCAGGCGTGCGTGAGCGTGTTTGATAGGAGTGAATGGAGACGAATGGTTTTTAATACTTGACGTGCTGTTGGAGTGTGAGCAAAGTAACATTTATGAAGGGGTTCAGGGAAACCGGCAGGCCGGACTTGAGTCCTGGAGATGGGAAGTACAGTGCCTGCACTCTGAAGGAGGGGTGTTAATGTTGCAGTTTAAAAACTGTAGTGTAAAGCACCCTTCTGGCAAGACAGTGATGGAGTGAATGATGGTGAAAGTTTTTCTTTTTCGGGCCACCCTGCCTTGGTGGGAATCAGCCAGTGTGTTAATAAAAAAAAATAATATATAGAAAGGAAAGAGTAAAAGAATCAACTCCTAGAGAAGCAAACCTATGATTGGGACTGGTTGATATTAAGAGAAAGAGAAAGTTAGCGAGGGGAAAAGAAGAAAGACAGAAAGTGTGACCTGGAAACGCAAGAGAAAGCCGAGAGTTCCCCTCCCCCCCACACACACTAATTACACACACTCAGTGAGTACGTACACTTACTGAGTACACACACTGCAGCTTTATCTTTCTCCCAGCAGAAGCAAGACTCCAGTAGCAGCGGCAGCAGCACACAGCAGCACCACCATCACAGCAGCACACAGCAGCACCACCATCACAGCAGCACACAGCAGCACCACCAACACAAACAGCTGCTGACAAACTACACCTCTGCCTCACCATTCTTCGTGTGAGTAGATTTTAATAATACTTTACGGCTAATTATTCACCAGCAGCCATACCTGTCATGACTACTAATGACTTTAACAGTTATAAACATTACATCTACCTATATTAATGGACATTTCAGCACTTTTGATTTATATATATTATCACTACAATTATATACATTACAGAAACTTAAATATATAACCATGACTGATATATATATATATATATATATATATATATATATATATATATATATATATATATATATATATATATATATATATATATATATATATATATATATATATATATATATATATATATATATATGCACACAAGCTAACCACATCGTACCTAACTGCCTTTTACTATCTAACTTAACCTCAAGGCCTAACTAAAGTCTATGTGTTACAGTTATGAGTTCTCAGTGAATAATTATGCTAATTCCCTCCAGAAATTAGCGAATTAGCAATGCAATATTCATCAAAGGTAAATTTCTGCAGCTGCTGCTGCTACTATTAACTCTTAACTACCTGGCATCATACTAACTATCCGCAAGTCTAACTACCCCTGCGTGGTCTTTGCGTCCGGCAGAGTAACGGGTCTAGTAGCTGGTCAGGAATTTGTTGTCGTTCTCAGAGTGTCTAACCAGGAAGGGTTGAGCCCTCCTGTCGTTCTGAGCGCCTTCACTCTCAACGACAACGCACAGACAGTCATCAGTGAGTAACTTTATTTCCTGTGAGTTCTCAGGGCTGAGGGTTTTTTAAGGGTTTATTATGAGAGGTCTTAGGAGTCTTGGTGTGGTTTCAGAGTTTATTTTAAGGGGTCTCAGGAGTCTTTATGAGGTTTCAGTGAGGTTTTGTGAGTCTTCAAAATCTTAAGGGCTTCTAGTAACCCAGGGTTTTATTAAGGGACTTAACAAAACCCTCGATGATTGGAAGCCCTTAAGACTTTGTTAAGTGGTGTGGGGTCTATAATGGATTCAGGTCTTACAAAATTCAGGTCTTACAAAATTCAGGTCATACAAAATTCAGGTCTTAAAAAATTCAGGTCTTCAAAGATCAAAATTCAGGTCTTAAAAGATTCAGGTCTTAAAAGATTCAGGTCTTAAAAAATTCAGGTCTTAAAAGATTCAGATCTTAAAAGATTTTATTTTATAAGGATGCTTAAAAAACTCGTAAATTGAGAGTTAAATTAATGATTGTTTAAAGGTTTAAGGGCTTAAAATTTTAAGGGAATCAAGGGGCTCAAGTGGCTTAAATGTTAAGAGATTCAATGTAGCGATTTTTTCTAAGCTTAAGAGATCAGCTTTTTTAAGCTGTTAGGGAGAGTTTCACCCTTGGTAATCTCTCTCTCTCTCTCTCTCTCTCTCTCTCTCTCTCTCTCTCTCTCTCTCTCTCTCTCTCTCTCTCTCTCTCTCTCTCTCTCTCTCTCTCTCTCTCTCTCTCTCTCTCTCTCTCTCTCTCTCTCTCTCTCTCTCTCTCTCTCTCTGAGGGTTAAATTTTTTACCATTAATGTTCCTTCACGTCAGGGCTGCCGACTGAGCAAGGTACACGAAGTGGCAGCAGCGGCACTGATGGCAGGGCGGCAGGAGGCAGCGAATGGCAGGTGCCCCTGTCACCGGTGTTGGTGGTAGGGGCGGCGGCGGCGGTGGTGGTAGTGGTGGTAGTGGTGGTGGTGGTGGTGGTGATGTTGGTGGTGAGGTATCGACGGAGAGAGTCTGGACCAGGAGAGGTGGGTGAGCAGGTGGGTGAGCAGGTGGGGGAGTAGGTGGGGGAGTAGGTGGGTGAGTAGGTGGGTGAGTAGGTGGGTGAGCAGGTGGGTGAGTAGGTGGGTGAGCAGGTGGGTGAGTAGGTGGGTGAGCAGGTGGGTGAGCAGGTGGGTGAGCAGGTGGGTGAGCAGGTGGGTGAGCAAGTGGGTGAGTAGGTGGGTGAGCAGGTGGGTGAGCAGGTGAGTGGTGGGGGGTTATTGGTGGTACTGGTGGAAGAGGGTGGGGGAAGTGGCTGGTTGGGTGGTGGTGGAATTTATTATTATTATTATTATTATTATTATTATTATTATTATTATTATTATTATTATTATTATTATTATTATTATTCACTGGTCAACAAAGGTGTCAGGTCACTTTATAAAACCACCACCACCACCACTACCACTACCACTACCACCACCACCACCACCACCACCACCACCACCACCACCACCACCACCACCACCACTGCTTCAAAACAGACTCCTCAGTTAGGTTTCCTACATTATTCTCTACTGTGTTTGGTCATTGTAAGGTTGATAATTTATATTTTCGTTTGAATTTATATTGTTTCATCAATGAATGGCGAGTTTACTCCTGTTTTTTGGTTAAACTATAATATTTTTTGTGTTATATGTGTGGCAGTTTTACCTCGAGACAGCAGAATCGAAACATCGCGCCTCTTGTGGAAACATAGTATTTTCCACTATGGTGTGAGGGTAGGGGACCAGGAGGAGCTGTGGGCAGCTCATGGCTGCTGCTGCTGCCGCTGCTTCATGACTTGATCCAACTCATGACGTGAGAGGTTTGATGGAAGGAAGTCATACATGACATGTTCAGTCTTCACAGTGGTAACAACACCTCTGACTTCAGCTCTCGTTAGACACTTAACAGAAACACAAGAAACAACGCAAAAACTTGTCACTCTGGTAGAATATGAGAAGTTTGGCAGGAAAATCTTTGAAGTCCCAAAATTAATAAGTTTGATATTTGGACATCTGGGTTTATTTACAAAGTTTATTTACAAAGTTTATTTACAAAGTTTATTTACAAAGTGCTGTTGTTTCCTGGGCCCGTCACACAGTCTTGATACAAAGACCACTACACTCAACGTACGTAGCCAAGCTGAGAGTTGTTTGAAGCAGATGTGACTAACTTTTAACATAGGTCATTAGTCGACCAGAAGGAGTATATACCTCCACCTTAATACATCAAGCTAAGCCTCACTAAAAACCTTCATCAGTCGTAGCAGAAGTTTCAACAAGAGATGTGATAATTTACGCATTTTAACTAAAAAATAATGTCAGAAAATGCTTCAGATCAATTTGAATCGTTTAAATATGCAATAAAATAAAATTTGAACATATTTTTCTTAATTTATTAATTTGAACAAAGAAGGTGCAGGATTTGCCTACACGAAGGAGACGTTCCGGAAAGTTAGTGACGCCAAACTGAAAAAAACTCTTCACCGGACCTTAGATTCGGAAGTTACTAAATGATCTTGATTTTGAGCAAGTCTCCGAGATGTTGAGCTGAGAGTAAGCATGAGCAGCAGACAAGAACACTTACTCAGGTTTCATGGTCAATCATCACCGTAATTATTACAGAAATATTTTAGAAGATATAATGACAGCAAGCCATCTACTGGAATGTCAGATGTTCCATAAGATTCACTATCTCTATCCTCCACCTTGGCTTTTCCCCAACAAAACCTCGGTGATGTTACTGATGAACGATTTTACCAAGATATACCAATCATAGAGAAGAGATATTAGGGAAAGATAATGATGAGTACAATACCCAACTACTGCTAGACACTGCTGCTGGAGAGTCACGTTCTACACAAGAAACAAAAAAATTGAAAATTGTGATGTAAATATGTTTGTATGACTGTATAGATATTTCTTATAGTTTTCTCATGCAGATTTATATAGATATACGTTAGGATAGATCAGTTTTTATTATTCCTTGAACGACACTTAGTATGCATACATAATATAAGATCTATGGTTGTAAGGTAACATATATTTACTTGGTTTTTCAAACTTAAATAGCCAAAATTTTGATTATAAGATTTCAAAATAAAATCAAATTTCTAATGTAGCAGAGATTGAACAAGTTCAGATTCGTGATCAGAGGCTCAAGCTTAACTTCAAACAACTAATTTGGTCTCTGAACTGGATTAAAAAAAAAAGTTCAGATTTGTTGTGTAGTCTGTAATTATTGTTAATAACTCTACGGGAATGACTTGCCATGTTTAACTTACTCAAGCCAACATTTTGTAATGATCGGAGATAGGATGGAAGCTACCAGTCTGTAAATATTCTGAAGTAGGATAAGAATCCTTAGCCCGTGAACTGAAATATTCTCTCTTCTGTGTGCCATGTGACGGTGCAGATCAGAGTGCCAGAGGAGAGAATACTGATGCAGGCTGCCACCACTCCTGACACCGTCTCTGCCCACACCACAGGTAAGCATTACCACAGGTGTAATTTATATATATAGATATATATATATATATATATATATATATATATATATATATATATATATATATATATATATATATATATATATATATAGAAAGAGAGAGAGAGAGAGAGAGAGAGCGATCGCAGTCAGCAGGACTCGATACTGTTACTGAGACGGGCAAGATTCCCAGACAGCACTCTTATCCACTCAGCCACAAATGCCTCAAAAGCTTAGCAGCCTGGTTCACAAGCCATGTTTCTTTATCGCTTGTGAGGTCAGAACATACAAGAGGAGACTGAAATAGTTTGAATCCATGCTTGAGGCTCACTGACGTGCCCTGGGCTGGGAAAGAAACATGACTTGTGAAAGAGGCTGCCCAGCTTTTGAGGCATTTGTGGCTGAATGGATAAGAGCGCTGCCTGGGAATCTTGCCCGTCTCAGTAGCAGTATCGAATCCTGTTGACTACGATCGTTCTCTGTATATATCCGCTTGTTCTGAGTGATGCACTGATATATATATATATATATATATATATATATATATATATATATATATATATATATATATATATATATATATATATATATATATATATATATATATATATGTGTGTGTGTGTGTGTGTGTGTGTGTGTGTGTGTGTGTGTGTGTGTGTGTGTGTGTGTGTGTGTGTGTGTGTGTGTGTGTGTGTGAGTGTGTATGTGTGTATGTGTGTGTGTGTGTGTGTGTGTGTGTGTGTGTGTGTGTGTGTGTGTGTGTGTGTGTGTGTGTGTGTGTGTGTGTGTGTGTGTGTGCAAAACGACCGCTGTGAAAGAAGAGAGAAGTTCCAAGCGCTTTCGTGACTACTCACATTATCAAGGAACAATGAAAGTAAAGCATCAAGGGAAGGTATATAAAGGGGTTGCCCACACCTCACTATCAGATCCCACAACAACGAAACACCTGACGCGAGACAGCAGGCCCGCCGGCCGAACTAGACAGGTCCTTCATACAACCCACCAACAAACTATTCTACCCAAGAAATAAGAAATTTAAAAAATTATTATTTGTCAAATATATTATTAAATTCTTCCCAAATTCTATTAATTATAAATGGATCTAATTTATATAAACCAAAGGAAATATTCATATTATTATCAAAACTGCTTTTTATGAAACAAGATTCAATTATATTCCTGTCGACCATGGACTTGCTTGATACTACTTTCTCAACTTTTTGGAAATCAATTGGATGGTTAAAATCTCTTACATGAATAAATAGAGCATTGGAATCTTGTCCAGTTCTAATGCTATATTTGTGTTGTTTTAATCTTAGTTCGAGATTTTTACCAGTTTGACCTTAATAAATTTTATCGCAAATTTTACAAGGAATCTTATAGACACATCCATCAGCATTTTGAGGGGAATTCTTTATCAAAAGTTTTTTTACTGTATCAAGATTTTTGAATACAACTTTAATATTAAAAGTCTTAAGAAGAGAAGGCATATCAACCAAGTTTTCATGGTAAGGGAGAACCAACATATTTTTAGTTGAGTAAGGCTGGTTGTCCCTTTTTGGATTGTAAAAAGTATTTCTAGCAAATTTAAAAGATTTATCAATTACATTTCTTGGGTATTTCAAATCATTCCCTATTTCATAAATTTTGGATATTTCCTCATCTATGAACTCAGGACTACAAATTCGTAAAGCTCTCAAAAACATTGATGAGAAAACAGACAGTTTAACTCTATCTTGATGGGAAGAATAATAGTGGACATAGGAACAGTTATTTGTAGGTTTTTCTGTAGATTTTAAATTTAATTCATTATTATTATTATTATTATTATTATTATTATTATATATATATATATATATATATATATATATATATATATATATATATATATATATATATATATATATATATATATATATATATATATATATATATATATGCAATAAGATCACAGTAAACAGGTGATTTCAGAATATGCAAAACAACCACTGTGAAAGAATAGAGAAGTTCCAAGCGATTTCGTGACTATTCACATTATCAAGGAACAATGAAAGTAAAGCATCAATGGAAGGTATATATATATATATATATATATATATATATATATATATATATATATATATATATATATATATGCAAAACAACCACTCTGAAAGAATAGAGAAATTCCAAGCGCTTTCGTGACTACTCACATTATCAAGGAACTATGATAATGTGAGTAGTCACGAAAGCGCTTGGAATTTCTCTATTCTTTCAGAGTGGTTGTTTTGCATATTTTGAAATCACCTGTTTACTGTGATCTTATTGCATATATATATATATATATATATATATATATATATATATATATATATATATATATATATATATATATATATATATATATATATATATATATATATATATATATATATATATATATATATATATATGTATATATATATATATATATATATATATATATATATATATATATATATATATATATATATATATATATATATATGTATATTGCAAACAGGCGAAATTATTTACAAACATTATCTCTCACTCCACAGCAGCGTTCGAGCCTACACACTCTGCATCAAAGTACGTTGTAAATTCTCCATTCGGTCAGATCTGGCCGAGAAGAAGGTACTGTGTACCTTGGTGCAAAGTGTGTAGGTCCGAATTCTGCTGTAGAGTGAGAGATAATATGTGTGTGTGTGTGTGTGTGTGTGTGTGTGTGTGTGTGTGTGTGTGTGTGTGTGTGTAATGAACTGAGTTATTTTTCCATTAATTAAAAATGACTTTCATGTTAGTTTTTCAGACTCTTGAAGTGAATGTGGGCATGACAACAGTGGCAGGAAGTTCGTGTTGCTCACCAGAGGACGTAACGAGGCCTACTGACTGGTGCTCTGAGAGTGTGATGGCACTCTCTGTTCCCAGCCTCTCCTGACACAGTCACAGAGAGACGCAGGTGCCACTGCCCACTCGTACATCAACCCCAGTGTGTTCCGACACCCTCAGACACCCCTAGCTTTATTTCCTGACACCCTGAGAGAGAGAGCATCCATGAGTGCTACCAACTCTTACATGACCCCTGCTGTCTCTTGACACCGTCAGGTGTGACCTTCCACACTTACACTGCCCACAGTGCGATCTGACACCATGAGAGAGAATTCCAAAGAAAATCTTACATACATGCACTTCCCAAAGTGTACTCTGACACCATAATAGGCTCCTAAACGCTACCCTGAGCCTGTCTTTACACATGCGAGGAACACGAAGGGCGGAGCAACACACACACACACACCGTGGGAGGGGCAGAGAGTACAAACACCTGGTGTGTGAGTGTGTGGCCACCTAGAGTACAACATTGTAATTACAATATGTTCTCACCGCTCAAGAGGTGTGTGTGTGTGTGTGTGTGTGTGTGTGTGTGTGTGTGTGTGTGTGTGTGTGTGTGTGTGTGTGTGTGTGTG
Source organism: Cherax quadricarinatus (assembly GCF_038502225.1). NCBI lineage: Eukaryota > Metazoa > Arthropoda > Malacostraca > Decapoda > Parastacidae > Cherax > Cherax quadricarinatus. Next base: position 47,753,348 of record NC_091302.1, on the reverse strand, counting down.
TGTGTGTGTGTTTGTGTACATATGTACTCATCTATTTGTGAGTGCAGGAAGTGAGTCATAATTCCTGGCCCCGATGTGTGTTTGTGTTTACGTGCACGTGTGTGTATACTCATCAAGTTGTTTTTGTTGGGGTCAAACTCAGCTCCTGGCCCCATATTCTAGACTAATAAGCATGAATAATTTCTGCGTCTCTTGCATTTATCATGTCTGCTCTTGAAGCTGTGTATTGACTTAGCCTCCATGACTGCCTCTCATCCAAGTCATTCCACTTTTCAACCACTCTGACACTAAAGAAATACTTCCTAACATCCCTAAAGCTCATCTGTATTTTCAGATTCCACCTGAGTCGCCTTAATCCACGTAGTCTTCGCCCAAACAATATGTCCCTCTTCCCTAAGAATTCCTCTTAAAATTTTGTACGTAGTAACCATGTCCCACCACGTCCTTCTCTCCTCCAAGGTCGTCAAGTTTAGTTCCTTCTATCGCTCCTCATAGGGTATTCCTCTCAGTTCTGGTGCTAGTTTGGTTGTGAGTCTTTGGACTTTCTCAAGTACCCTCCCGTGATTGATCAGGTGTGGGGCGTCATGTCTGGACTAACATATGTGATATGTTAGCTTCTCAAAGATTATTTACTCAAGTTTCTTAATGTTGCACTGATGTTTGCTAATCTTGCATATACCGCTGCATTTATACGGTTAATATGTGCTTCGGATATATGCTATGTGTTATGCTCACCTCTCGGTCATATTTTATTCAGTGAAATTTCAAACTTTACAATGCCGTTCCTGTACTCCGTATCCGGTCTTCCCTCTCCTCCAATTCGCATGACTTTGCCTTTGTTCGTTTCGAACTTCAGCAGCCACTTATTTGACAAGAGAGAGGACATTTCATAACTCATTAGTTATTCATGGTCAGGAAACAATGACACACAGGGCCAAGTCCTTTCTGGTAGGTCATTCACGTATATTAGTAAGACTAGTGGTCCTCACACTGATCCTTGGGGAACCCCACTCGATACTCTCTCCCATTCTGATGCTACATTACTTACTAACACCGTCTGCCTTCTGCAATTCAGGTGCTCCCTGGCCTCCCTGGAGAGAGGTCAGGGAGCACCTGAATATATATATACGTGTATATATACATATATATACATATATATATATATATATATATATATATATATATATATATATATATATATATATATATATATATGCAATAAGATCACAGTAAACAGGTGATTTTAAAATAAGCAAAACAACCACTGTGAAAGAGTAGTGAAATTCCAAGCGCTTTCGTGACTACTCACATTGTCAAGGAACTATGAAAGTAATACATCAAAGGAAGGCAATTAAAGGGCTTAGACTACACCTCACAGTCAACTCCCACAACAAAGAAACACCTGACGCGCGACAATACCGGACTCATAAGAAAAGAGGAACACTGCAGTAGGTCCGCTGGTCCAACTAGACAGGTCCTCACGACAACCCACTAACAAAATATTCTACCCAAGAAATAAGGTTTATTATTTGTCCAATGTATTATTAAACTCTTCCCAAATTCTATTAATTATAAATGAATCTAATTTATATAAACCAAAGGAAATATTCATATTATTATCAAAACTGCTTTTTATGAAACAAGATTCAATTATATTCCTGTCAACCATGGACTTGCTTGATACTACTTTCTCAACTTTTTGAAAATCAATTGGATGGTTAAAATCTCTCACATGAATAAATAGAGCATTGGAATCTTGTCCAGTTCTAATGCTATATTTATGTTGTTTTAATCTAAGTTCGAGACTTTTACCAGTTTGACCTTAATAAACTTTATCGCAAATTTTACAAGGAATCTAATAGACACATCCGTCAGCATTTCACAGCAGTGGTTGTTTTGCATATATATATATATATATATATATATATATATATATATATATATATATATATATATATATATATATATATATATATATACATATATATATATATATATATATATATATATATATATATATATATATATATATATATATATATATATATATATATATATATATATATATATATATATATATATATATATATATATATATATATATATATATATATATATATATATATATATATATATATATATATATATATATATATATATACATATATATATATATATATATATATATATATATATATATATATATATATATATATATATATATATATATATATATATATATATATATATATGATATCCTGGCCACTGACAGCTGGCTGGTGCCTCAATATCACTCGAAAAATGTGGGATTTTCAATCAGAGGAAATTAAATGAGTGAGCGTTCTGACCTTCCCTGATGATGTCACTACACCTGCCTGGTTGATGTCATTACACCTGTCTGGTTGATGCCATTACACCTGTCTGGTTGATGTCACTACACTTGTCTGGTTGATGTCACTACACCTGTCTGGTTGATGCCACTACACCTGTCTGGCTGATGTCAATACACCTGTCTAGTTAATGTAACTACACTTGTCTGGCTGATGTCACTGCATCTATCTAGCTGTCACTACACCTGTCCAGTTGATGTCATTACACCTGTCTGGCTGATGTCACTACATCTCTCCAGTTGATTTCACTACGCCTGTCTGGTTGATGTCACTACACCTGTTTACACAATGTTTTACACACACACACACACACACACACACACACACACACACACACACACACACACACACACGAACGAATGAATCGTTCAAAACTCTGTACACGGTGTACGTCAGGCCCATATTTGAGTATGCAGCTCCAGTTTGGAACCCACACCTGGTCAAGCACGTCACGAAATTAGAGAAAGTGCAAATGTTGACAACAAGAATAGTCCCGGAGCTAAGGGGAATGTCCTACGAAGAAAGGTTAAGGAAAATCGGCCTGACTAAACTGGAGGACAGGAGGGTCAGGGAAGACATGATAACGACATATTTAACATTGCAAGGAATTGACAAGGTGGACAGAGACAAGATGTTCCAGAG
>NC_091302.1:47712816-47745316 GCF_038502225.1 Cherax quadricarinatus | reverse complement strand
CAAGAGTCAAGAGTCTTACCAAGAGTCGAGAGTCTTACCAAGAGTCAAGAGTCTTACCCAGAGTCGAGTCTTACCAAGAGTCAAGAGTCTTACCAAGAGTCAAGAGTCTTAACAAGAGTCAAGAGTCTTACCAAGAGTCGAGAGTCTTATCAAGAGTCGAGAGTCTTAACAAGAGTCGAGAGTCTTACCAAGAGTCGAGAGTCTTACCAAGAGCCAAGAGTCTTACCAAGAGTCAAGAGTCTTACCAAGAGTCGAGAGTCTTAACAAGAGTCGAGAGACTTAACAAGAGTCGAGAGTCTTACCAAGAGTCGAGAGTCTTACCAAGAGTCGAGAGTCTTACCAAGAGTCGAGCGTCTTACCAAGAGTCAAGAGTCTTACCAAGAGTCGAGAGTCTTACCAAGAGTCAAGAGTCTTACCAAGAGTCGAGAGTCTTAACAAGAGTCGAGAGTCTTAACAAGAGTCGAGAGTCTTACCAAGAGTCGAGAGTCTTACCAAGAGTCGAGAGTCTTACCAAGAGTCGAGAGTCTTACCAAGAGTCGAGAGTCTTACCAAGAGTCGAGAGTCTTACCAAGAGTCGAGCGTCTTACCAAGAGTCAAGAGTCTTACCAAGAGTCAAGAGTCTTAACAAGAGTCGAGAGTCTTACCAAGAGTCAAGAGTCTTAACAAGAGTCGAGAGTCTTACCAAGAGTCAAGAGTCTTAACAAGAGTCGAGAGTTTTACCAAGAGTCAAGAGTCTTAACAAGAGTCAAGAGTCTTAACAAGAGTCAAGAGTCTTAACAAGAGTCAAAAGTCTTACCAAGAGTCAAGAGTCTTACCAACAGTCAAGAGTCTTAACAAGAGTCAAGAGTCTTAACAAGAGTCAAGAGTCTTAACAAGAGTCAAGAGTCTTAACAAGAGTCAAGAGTCTTAACAAGAGTCAAGAGTCTTACCAAGAGTCAAGAGTCTTAACAAGAGTCAAGAGTCTTAACAAGAGTCAAGAGTCTTAACAAGAGTCAAGAGTCTTAACAAGAGTCAAGAGTCTTAACAAGAGTCAAGAGTCTTAACAAGAGTCAAGAGTCTTAACAAGAGTCAAGAGTCTTAACAAGAGTCAAGAGTCTTAACAAGAGTCAAGAGTCTTAACAAGAGTCAAGAGTCTTAACAAGAGTTTCTCATCTGTTATTATATTCTTCAAATTTTATATTTTCTTAAATAAAAGATTATTATTACTTGTTCTTACATTACCTCTGCCAACCTTACTTAGTAATATTGATAATAATAATAATAATAATAATAATAATAATAATAATAATAATAATAATAATAATAATAATAATAATAATAATAATAATAATAATAATAATAATAATAATAATAATAATAATAATAATAATAATAATAACAATTACATTAATGGTAACAATAAAAGAAACACAGCCCCACTCCACAACGGAGGCAGTAAAACAATAGCAAAGAAATACAAACCGATACCGTTAACATGCCATATCATGAGAATCTTTGAGAGGGTTCGAAGAAGGAAGATACCAACCACCTAGATACCCATCAGTTACATAACCCAGGGCCACACGGGTTTAGAGCAGGTCGCTCCTGCCTCTCACAACTACTGGATCACTGTGAGGTCTTGAATGCTCTGGACCAGAGGTGGGCAACCTCTTTAAGTATGCGTGCCAAAGCCGGCCATATCTTTGATACAGAATCTCTGGAAATGGGTGACTATTTCCCCGCTTTTCTAGGAAACGATGCGTGATAGACGTCGCATTTTTTTTTTTTTGTTTGAGATGAGACCAGAGGTTAGCGTGCCGGAAAGAAGTCGTTGGCGTGCCAGGTTTCGCACGCGTGCTAGGGGTTGCCCACCCCTGCTCTAGAGTATAAGCAAAACGTGAATGTAGTATACACAGACTTTTCAAAAGCCTTCGACAAGTGCGACCATGGAGTAACAGCGCACAAAATTCTTGGTAAAGGAATAATAGGAAAAGGTGATAGATGGATCTATAACTTCCTAATAAACAGAAAGAATAATAGTAAACAGTGAAAAGTGAACAGTAAACAGTAATAGTAAACAGTGTTCCACAAGGCACAGTACTCGCTCCCAGTGTTCCACAAGGCACAGTACTCGCTCCCAGTGTTCCACAAGGCACAGTACTCGCTCCCAGTGTTCCACAAGGCACAGTACTCGCTCCCAGTGTTCCACAAGGCACAGTACTCGCTCCCAGTGTTCCACAAGGCACAGTACTCTCTCCCAGTGTTCCACAAGGCACAGTACTCGCTCCCAGTGTTCCACAAGGCACAGTACTCGCTCCCAGTGTTCCACAAGGTACAGTACTCGCTCCCAGTGTTCCACAAGGCACAGTACTCGCTCCCAGTGTTCCACAAGGCACAGTACTCGCTCCCAGTGTTCCACAAGGCACAGTACTCGCTCCCAGTGTTCCACAAGGCACAGTACTCTCTCCCAGTGTTCCACAAGGCACAGTACTCGCTCCCAGTGTTCCACAAGGCACAGTACTCGCTCCCAGTGTTCCACAAGGTACAGTACTCGCTCCCAGTGTTCCACAAGGCACAGTACTCGCTCCCAGTGTTCCACAAGGCACAGTACTCGCTCCCAGTGTTCCACAAGGCACAGTACTCGCTCCCAGTGTTCCACAAGGCACAGTACTCGCTCCCAGTGTTCCACAAGGTACAGTACTCGCTCCCAGTGTTCCACAAGGCACAGTACTCGCTCCCAGTGTTCCACAAGGCACAGTACTCGCTCCCAGTGTTCCACAAGGCACAGTACTCGCTCCCAGTGTTCCACAAGGCACAGTACTCGCTCCCAGTGTTCCATAAGGTACAGTACTCGCTCCCAGTGTTCCACAAGGCACAATACTCACTCCAAGTGTTCCACAAGGCACAGTACTCGCTCCCAGTGTTCCACAAGGCACAGTACTCGCTCCCAGTGTTCCACAAGGCACAGTACTCACTCCAAGTGTTCCACAAGGCACAGTACTCGCTCCCAGTGTTCCACAAGGCACAGTACTCGCTCCCAGTGTTCCACAAGGCACAGTACTCGCTCCCAGTGTTCCACAAGGCACAGTACTCACTGCAAGTGTTCCACAAGGCACAGTACTCTCTCCCAGTGTTCCATAAGGCATAGTACTCGTTCCCAGTGTTCCACAAGGCACAGTACTCGCTCCCAGTGTTCCACAAGGCACAGTACTCGATCCCAGTGTTCCACAAGGCACAGTACTCGCTCCCAGTGTTCCACAAGGCACAGTACTCACTCCCAGTGTTCCACAAGGTACAGTACTCGCTCCCAGTGTTCCACAAGGCACAGTACTCTCTCGAAGTGTTCCACAAGGCACAGTACCCGCTCCCAGTGTTCCACAAGGCACAGTACTGGCTCCCAGCGTTCAACAAGGCACAGTACTCTCTCCCAGTGTTCCATAAGGCACAGTACTCGCTCCCAGTGTTCCACAAGGCAGAGTACTCTCTCCCAGTGTTCCACAAGGCACAGTACTCACTCTCAGTGTTCCACAAGGTACAGTACTCTCTCCCAGTGTTCCACAAGGGACAGTACTCGCTCCCAGTGTTCCACAAGGCAGAGTACCCTCTCCCAGTGTTCCACAAGGCACAGTGCTCACGCTCAGTGTTCCACAAGGCACAGTACTCTCTCCCAGTGTTCCACAAGGCACAGTACTCGCTCCCAGTCTCCCACAAGGCACAGTACTCGCTCCAAGTGTTCCACAAGGTACAGTACTCTCTCCCAGTGTTCCACAAGGCACAGTACTCGCTCCCAGTGTTCCACAAGGCACAGTACTCGCTCCCAGTGTTCCACAAGGTACAGTACTCGCTCCCAGTGTTCCACAAGGCACAGTACTCGCTCCCAGTGTTACACAAGGTACAGTACTCGCTCCCAGTGTTCCACAAGGCACAGTACTCGCTCCCAGTGTTCCACAAGGTACAGTACTCGCTCCCAGTGTTCCACAAGGCACAGTACTCGCTCCCAGTGTTCCACAAGGCACAGTACCCTCTCCCAGTGTTCCACAAGGCACAGTACTCGCTTCCAGTGTTCCACAAGGCACAGTACTCGCTCCCAGTGTTCCACAAGGTACAGTACTCGCTCCCAGTGTTCCACAAGGCACAGTACTCGCTCCCAGTGTTCCACAAGGCACAGTACTCGATCCCAGTGTTCCACAAGGCACAGTACTCGCTCCCAGTGTTCCACAAGGCACAGTACTCGCTCCCAGTGTTCCACAAGGCACAGTACTCGCTCCCAGTGTTCCACAAGGCACAGTACTCTCTCCCAGTGTTCCACAAGGCACAGTACTCTCTCCCTGTGTTCCACAAGGCACAGTACTCGCTCCCAGTCTCCCACAAGGCACAGTACTCGCTCCAAGTGTTCCACAAGGTACAGTACTCTCTCCCAGTGTTCCACAAGGCACAGTACTCGTTCCCAGTGTTCCACAAGGCACAGTACTCTCTCCCAGTGTTCCTAAGGCACAGTACTCGCTCCCAGTGTTCCACAAGACACAGTACTCTCTCCCAGTGTTCCACAAGGCACAGTACTCGCTCCCAGTGTTCCACAAGGTACAGTACTCTCTCCCAGTGTTCCACAAGGCACAGTACTCGCTCCCAGTGTTCCACAAGGCACAGTACCCTCTCCCAGTGTTCCACAAGGCACAGTACTCGCTCCCAGTGTTCCACAAGGCACAGTACTCGCTCCCAGTGTTCCACAAGGTACAGTACTCGCTCCCAGTGTTCCACAAGGCACAGTACTCTCTCCCAGTGTTCCACAAGGCACAGTACTCTCTCCTAGTGTTCCACAAGGCACAGTACTCGCTCCCAGTGTTCCACAAGGCACAGTACTCTCTCCCAGCGTTCCACAAGGCACAGTACTCGCTCCCAGTGTTCCACAAGGCACAGTACCCTCTCCCAGTGTTCCACAAGGCACAGTACTCGCTTCCAGTGTTCCACAAGGCACAGTACTCGCTCCCAGTGTTCCACAAGGTACAGTACTCGCTCCCAGTGTTCCACAAGGCACAGTACTCGCTCCCAGTGTTCCACAAGGCACAGTACTCGATCCCAGTGTTCCACAAGGCACAGTACTCGCTCCCAGTGTTCCACAAGGCACAGTACTCGCTCCCAGTGTTCCACAAGGCACAGTACTCGCTCCCAGTGTTCCACAAGGCACAGTACTCTCTCCCAGTGTTCCACAAGGCACAGTACTCTCTCCCTGTGTTCCACAAGGCACAGTACTCGCTCCCAGTCTCCCACAAGGCACAGTACTCGCTCCAAGTGTTCCACAAGGTACAGTACTCTCTCCCAGTGTTCCACAAGGCACAGTACTCGTTCCCAGTGTTCCACAAGGCACAGTACTCTCTCCCAGTGTTCCTAAGGCACAGTACTCGCTCCCAGTGTTCCACAAGACACAGTACTCTCTCCCAGTGTTCCACAAGGCACAGTACTCGCTCCCAGTGTTCCACAAGGTACAGTACTCTCTCCCAGTGTTCCACAAGGCACAGTACTCGCTCCCAGTGTTCCACAAGGCACAGTACCCTCTCCCAGTGTTCCACAAGGCACAGTACTCGCTCCCAGTGTTCCACAAGGCACAGTACTCGCTCCCAGTGTTCCACAAGGTACAGTACTCGCTCCCAGTGTTCCACAAGGCACAGTACTCTCTCCCAGTGTTCCACAAGGCACAGTACTCTCTCCTAGTGTTCCACAAGGCACAGTACTCGCTCCCAGTGTTCCACAAGGCACAGTACTCTCTCCCAGCGTTCCACAAGGCACAGTACTCGCTCCCAGTGTTCCACAAGGCACAGTACTCTCTCCCAGTGTTCCACAAGTCACAGTACTCTCTCCCAGAGTTCCACAAGGCACAGTACTCGCTCCCAGTGTTCCACAAGGCACAGTACTGGCTCCCAGCGTTCCACAAGGCACAGTACTCTCTACCAGTGTTCCATAAGGCACAGTACTCGCTCCCAGTGTTCCATAAGGCACAGTACTCTCTCCCAGTGTTCCACAAGGCACAGTACTCGCTCCCAGTGTTCCACAAGGTACAGTACTCTCTCCCAGTGTTCCACAAGGCACAGAACTCGCTCCCAGTGTTCCACAAGGCACAGTACCCTCTCCCAGTGTTCCACAAGGCACAGTGCTTGCGCTCAGTGTTCCACAAGGCACAGTACTCGCTCCTAGTGTTCCACAAGGCACAGTACTCGCTCCCAGTGTTCCACAAGGCACAGTACTCGCTCCCAGTGTTCCACAAGGCACAGTACCCTCTCCCAGTGTTCCACAAGGCACAGTGCTTGCGCTCAGTGTTCCACAAGGAACAGTACTCGCTCCCAGTGTTCCACAAGGCACAGTACTCGCTCCCAGTGTTCCACAAGGCACAGTACTCTCTCCCAGAGTTCCACAAGGCACAGTACTCTCTCCCAGTGTTCCACAAGGCACAGTACTCTCTCCCAGTGTTCCACAAGGCACAGTACTCTCTCCCAGTGTTCCACAAGGCACAGTACTCGCTCCCAGTGTTCCACAAGGCACAGTACTCTCTCCCAGCGTTCCACAAGGCACAGTACTCGCTCCCAGTGTTCCACAAGGCACAGTACTCTCTCCCAGTGTTCCACAAGTCACAGTACTCTCTCCCAGTGTTCCACAAAGCACAGTACTCGCTCCCAGTGTTCCACAAGGCACAGTACTGGCTCCCAGCGTTCCACAAGGCACAGTACTCTCTCCCAGTGTTCCATAAGGCACAGTACTCGCTCCCAGTGTTCCATAAGGCACAGTACTCTCTCCCAGTGTTCCACAAGGCACAGTACTCGCTCCCAGTGTTCCACAAGGTACAGTACTCTCTCCCAGTGTTCCACAAGGCACAGTACCCTCTCCCAGTGTTCCACAAGGCACAGTGCTTGCGCTCAGTGTTCCACAAGGCACAGTACTCGCTCCCAGTGTTCCACAAGGCACAGTACTCGCTCCCAGTGTTCCACAAGGAACAGTACTCTCTCCCAGCGTTCCACAAGGCACAGTACTTGCTCCCAGTGTTCCACAAGGCACAGTACTCGCTCCCAGTGTTCCACAAGGCACAGTACTCGCTCCCAGTGTTTCACAAGGCACAGTACTCGCTCCCAGTGTGCCACAAGGCACAGTACTGGCTCCCAGTGTTCCACAAGGCACAGTACTCGTTCCCAGTGTTCCACATGGCACAGTGCTCTCTCCCAGTGCTCCACAAGGCACAGTACTCTCTCCCAGTGTTCCACAATGCACAGTACTCGCTCCCATTGTTCCACAAGGCACAGTACTCTCTCCCAGTGTTCCACAAGGCACAGTACTCTCTCCCAGTGTTCCACAAGGCACAGTACTCGCTCCCAGTGTTCCACAAGGCACAGTACTCTCTCCCAGTGGTCCACAAGGTACAGTACTCGCTCCCAGTGTTCCACAAGGTACAGTACTCGCTCCCAGTGTTAAACAAGGCACAGTACTCGCTCCCAGTGTTCCACAAGGCACAGTACTCTCTCCCAGTGTTCCACAAGGCACAGTACTCTCTCCCAGTGTTCCACAAGGCACAGTACTCGCTCCCAGTGTTCCACAAGGCACAGTACTCGCTCCCAGTGTTCCACAAGGCACAGTACTCGCTCCCAGTGTTCCACAAGGCACAGTACTCTCTCTTAGTGTTCCACAAGGCACAGTACTCGTTCCCAGTGTTCCACAAGGCACAGTACTCTCTCCCAGTGTTTCACAAGGCACAGTACTCTCTCCCAGTGTTCCACAAAGCACAGTACTCGCTCCCAGTGTTCCACAAGGCACAGTACTCGCTCCCAGTGTTCCAGAAAGGCACAGTACTCGCTCCCAGTGTTCCACAAGGCACAGTACGCGCTCCCAGTGTTCCACAAGGCACAGTGCTTGCTCCCAGTGTTCCACAAGGCACAGTACTCGCTCCCAGTGTTCCACAAGGCACAGTACTCGCTCCCAGTGTTCCACAAGGCACAGTACTCGCTCCCAGTGTTCCACAAGGCACAGTACTCTCTCCCAGTGTTCCACAAGGCACAGTACTCTCTCCCAGTGTTCCACAAGGCACAGTACTCTCTCCCAGTGTTCCACAAGGCACAGTACTCTCTCCTAGTGTTCCACAAGGCACAGTACTCTCTCCCAGTGTTCCACAATGCACAATACTCGCTCCCAGTGTTCCACAAGGCACAGTACTCGCTCCCAGTGTTCCATAAGGCACAGTACTGGCTCCCAGTGTTCCACAAGGCACAGTACTCGTTCCCAGTGTTCCACAAGGCACAGTACTCGCTCCCAGTGTTCCACAAGGCACAGTACTCGCTCCCAGTGTACCATAAGGCACAGTACTCGCTCCCAGTGTTCCACAAGGCACAGTACTCGCTCCCAGTGTTCCATAAGGCACAGTACTGGCTCCCAGTGTTCCACAAGGCACAGTACTCGTTCCCAGTGTTCCACAAGGCACAGTACTCTCTCCCAGTGTTCCACAAGGCACAGTACTCGCTCCCAGTGTTCCACAAGGCAGAGTACTCGCTCCCAGTGTTCCACAAGGCATAGTACTCGCTCCCAGTGTTCCACAAGGCACAGTACTCGCTCCCAGTGTTCCACAAGGCACAGTACTCGCTCCCAGTGTTCCACAAGGCACAGTACTCTCTCCCAGTGTTCCACAAAGCACAGTACTCGCTCCCAGTGTTCCACAAGGCACAGTACTCGCTCCCATTGTTCCACAAGGCACAGTACGCGCTCCCAGTGTTCCACAAGGCACAGTGCTTGCTCCCAGTGTTCCACAAGGCACAGTACTCGCTCCCAGTGTTCCACAAGGCACAGTACTCGCTCCCAGTGTTCCACAAGGCACAGTACTCGCTCCCAGTGTTCCACAAGGCACAGTACTCTCTCCCAGTGTTCCACAAGGCACAGTACTCTCTCCCAGTGTTCCACAAGGCACAGTACTCTCTCCCAGTGTTCCACAAGGCACAGTACTCTCTCCTAGTGTTCCACAAGGCACAGTACTCTCTCCCAGTGTTCCACAAGGCACAATACTCGCTCCCAGTGTTCCACAAGGCACAGTACTCGCTCCCAGTGTTCCATAAGGCACAGTACTGGCTCCCAGTGTTCCACAAGGCACAGTACTCGTTTCCAGTGTTCCACAAGGCACAGTACTCGCTCCCAGTGTTCCACAAGGCACAGTACTCGCTCCCAGTGTACCATAAGGCACAGTACTCGCTCCCAGTGTTCCACAAGGCACAGTACTCGCTCCCAGTGTTCCATATGGCACAGTACTGGCTCCCAGTGTTCCACAAGGCACAGTACTCGTTCCCAGTGTTCCACAAGGCAGAGTACTCGCTCCCAGTGTTCCACAAGGCATAGTACTCGCTCCCAGTGTTCCACAAGGCACAGTACTCGTTCCCAGTGTTTCACAAGGCAGAGTACTCGCTCCCAGTGTTCCACAAGGCATAGTACTCGCTCCCAGTGTTCCACAAGGCACAGTACTCGCTCCCAGTGTTCCACAAGGCACAGTACTCGCTCCCAGTGTTCCACAAGGCGCAGTACTCGCTCCCAGTGTTCCACAAGGCACAGTACTCGCTCCCAGTGTTCCACAAGGCACAGTACTCTCTCCCAGTGTTCCACAAGGCACAGTACTCTCTCCCAGTGTTCCACAAGGCACAGTACTCGCTCCCATCATGTTCCTTATTCTCATATCTGACAAAGACAGAGATGTAAGTCTTCCTTTGTGGATGACACCTGAATTTGCATGACAGTGTCATCCATCGAAGACATCATCCAAGCAGACATCAACAAATTTTTAAATGGGCAGCAGAAAAGAATATGAAGTTCAGTGAAGAGAAATTTCAATAACTCAGATATGGAAAACTCGTGGAAATTGAAATTATATCGTGGAATAAAACTAATTCCAGTTACACAATAGAGCAAAAAACTAATGTGAAAGACCTTGGAGTGATAATATCAGAGGACCTCACTTTCAAAGATCACAGCAATGTATCTACCTCATCTGCTAGAAAAATGATAGGGTGGAGAATGAGAACCTTCAAAACTAGGGATGCCAAACATAAGAACATAAGAAAGAAGGAACACTGCAACAGGCCTACTGACCCATGCGGAGCAGGTCCATGTCCCCCCCCCGGATTAGACTAATGACCCGCCCTGTCTGGTCATCCCCACTCAAGGATGGAGAACTGTACCAGACCCAGCAGCACAAGCTAGTCAGGTCCAACTCACACCCACCTACACCCACTCATGTATTTATCTAACCTATTCTTAAAACTACACAACGTTTTAGCCTCAATAACTGTACTCGGGAGTTTGTTCCACTCATCCACAACTCTATTACCAAACCAGTGCTTTCCTATATCCTTCCTGAATCTGAATTTTTCCAACTTGAAACCATTGCTGCGAGTCCTGTCTTGGCTGGAAATTTTCAGCACACTATTTACATCCCCTTTATTTATTCCTGTTTTCCATTTATACACCTCGATCATATCCCCCCCTAATTCTACGCCTTTCGAGAGAGTGCAGATTCAGGTTCCTCAGTCTATCCTCATAGGGAAGATTTCTGATACATGGGATCATCTTTGTCATCCTCCTCTGTACGTTTTCCAGAGCATTTATATCCATTCTGTAATACGGTGACCAGAACTGAGCAGCATAGTCTAAATGAGGCCTAACCAAGGATATATAGAGTTGAAGAACAACCTGAGGACTTCTATTATTTATACTTCTAGATATGAAGCCAAGAATTCTGTTAGCTTTATTGCGAACACTAATGCACTGTTGTCTTGGTTTTAGGTTACTGCTAACCAGAACTCCTAAATCCTTTTCGCAATAGGTAGTATTAAGATCTACATTATTTAGTTTATATGTGGCATGGTTATTGTCCTGTCCAACATTTAGAACTTTGCATTTGTCAATATTAAACTGCATCTGCCACTTCTCCGACCATTGCGTCAGTCTATTCAAATCATCCTGGAGTGATCTAATGTCCTCATTAGAATGAATTGGACGGCCTATTTTGGTGTCATCAGCAAATTTGCTTATGTCGCTATTTATTCCCTCATCTATGTCGTTTATATAAATTGTGAACAACAAGGGGCCCAACACTGACCCCTGTGGAACACCGCTTGACCCATGATGATTCTCTTCAAATTGCTTGTTCATCATTGGCTGGAATATTGCTGTACACTGAAGGCCCCTTTCAAGGCAAGAGAAATTGTAGACCTGGAGTATGTATAGAGAATTTTCATGGCACGTATAAAAACGATAAGCACCTAAATTACTGGGAACGGTTGAAGTCCCTTGATTTGTATTCCCTGGAATGCAGGCGACAAAGATATGATAATATACACTTGGAAAATCCTAGAGGGATTAGTCCGAAATTTGCACACGAATATCACTCCCTACGAAAGCGCAATACTCGGCAGGAGACGCAACATTCCCCCAATGAAAAATAGGGACTCCACGAGTACGTTAAGAGACAACACAATAAGTGTCCGGGGCCCAAGACTCTTCAACTGCCTCTCAGCATACATAAGGGGGATTACCAATAGACCCCTGGCTTCTTCAAGAAGGCACTGGACAGGCACCTAAAGTCAGTACCCGACCATCCGGGCTGTGGTTTGTACGTCAGTTTGCGTGCGGCCATTAGTAACAGTCTGGTTGATCAGTCCCTGATCCACCACGAGGCCTGGTCTCAAACCAGGCCTTTCTAGGTATAATTATTAATTAATTATTATTATTATTTCTATTATCATTATTATCATTATTATTATTATTATTATTCACTGAAACCGCTAAAATTGAAGGATTTAAACAGCAGCTGGGAGATATGAACCGAGGGAATGGAGGATAGTAGCTCCACCTCCTGGGATGAAGAGCCCCTGAAGCTGGGAGACTACCTGAACTACTGAAGAAGCGTGGTGGTGGTGGTAGTATTAGTAGTAGCGGTGGTGGTAGTAGTGGTGGTGGTGGTAGTAGTGGTAGTAGTAGTAGTAGTGGTGGTGGTAGTAGTGGTGGTGGTAGTAGCGGTGGTGGTAGTAGTTGTGGTGGTGGTGGTGGTAGTAGTGGTAGTGGTGGTGATATAAGTGGTGGTGGTAGTAGTAGTGGTGGTGGTGGTGGTAGTAGTAGTGGTGGTGGTAGTAGTTGTGGTGGTGGTGGTGGTAGTAGTGGTAGTGGTGGTGATGATAGTGGTGGTGGTAGTAGTAGTGGTGGTGGTGGTGGTGGTAGTAGTGCTAGTGGTGATGATGATAGTGGTGGTGGTGGTAGTAGTAGTGGTGGTAGTAGTGGTAGTGGTGGTGGTAGTAGTGGTGGTGGTAGTAGTGGTAGTAGTAGTGGTGGTGGTAGTAGTGGTAGTAGTAGTAGTGGTAGTGGTAGTAGTAGTGGTGGTGGTAGTAGTGGTAGTGGTGGTGATGATAGTGGTGGTGGTAGTAGTAGTGGTTGTTGTAGTAGTTGTGGTGGTGGTAGTAGTGCTAGTGGTGATGATGATAGTGGTGGTGGTGGTAGTAGTAGTGGTGGTAGTAGTGGTAGTGGTGGTGGTAGTGGTAGTAGTGGTAGTGGTGGTGGTAGTAGTGGTAGTGGTGGTGGTAGTAGTGGTAGTGGTGGTGGTAGAAGTGGTAGTGGTGGTGGTAGTAGTGGTGGTGGTAGTGGTAGTAGTGGTGGTGGTAGTAGTGGTAGTGGTGGTGGTAGTAGTGGTAGTGGTGGTGGTAGTCGTGGTAGTGGTGGTGGTAGTAGTGGTGGTGGTAGTGGTAGTAGTGGTGGTGGTAGTAGTGGTAGTGGTGGTGGTAGTAGTGGTAGTGGTGGTGGTAGTAGTGGTGGTGGTAGTGGTAGTGGTAGTAGTGGTAGTGGTGGTGGTAGTGGTGGTAGTGGTAGTAGTGGTAGTGATGGTGGTAGTAGTGGTAGTGGTGGTGGTAGAAGTGGTAGTGGTGGTGGTAGTAGTGGTGGTGGTAGTGGTAGTAGTGGTGGTGGTAGTAGTGGTAGTGGTGGTGGTAGTAGTGGTAGTGGTGGTGGTAGTCGTGGTAGTGGTGGTGGTAGTAGTGGTGGTGGTAGTGGTAGTAGTGGTGGTGGTAGTAGTGGTAGTGGTGGTGGTAGTAGTGGTAGTGGTGGTGGTAGTAGTGATGGTGGTAGTGGTAGTGGTAGTAGTGGTAGTGGTGGTGGTAGTGGTGGTAGTGGTAGTAGTGGTAGTGATGGTGGTAGTAGTGGTAGTGGTGGTGGTAGAAGTGGTAGTGGTGGTGGTAGTAGTGGTGGTGGTAGTAGTGGTAGTGGTGGTGGTAGTAGTGGTAGTGGTGGTGGTAGTAGTGGTAGTGGTGGTGGTAGTAGTGGTAGTGGTAGTGGTGGTGGTAGTAGTGGTAGTGATGGTGGTAGTAGTGGTAGTGGTGGTGGTAGTAGTGGTAGTGGTAGTGGTGGTGGTAGTAGTGGTAGTGGTGGTGGTAGTAGTGGTAGTGGTAGTAGTGGTAGTGGTGGTGGTAGTAGTGGTAGTGGTGGTGGTAGTGGTGGTAGTGGTAGAAGTGGTAGTGGTAGTAGTTGTGGTGGTGGTGGTAGTAGTGGTAGTGGTGGTGGTAGTAGTGGTAGTGGTGGTGGTAGTAGTGGTGGTGGTAGTGGTAGTAGTGGTGGTGGTAGTAGTGGTAGTGGTGGTGGTAGTAGTGGAAGTGGTGGTGGTAGTAGTGGTAGTGGTGGTGGTAGTAGTGGTGGTGGTGGTGGTAGTAGTGGTAGTGGTGGTGGTAGTAGTGGTGGTGGTAGTGGTAGTAGTGGTGGTGGTAGTAGTGGTAGTGGTGGTGGTAGTAGTGGTAGTGGTGGTGGTAGTAGTGGTGGTGGTAGTGGCAGTGGTGGTGGTAGTGGTAGTGGTGGTGGTAGTGGTAGTAGTGGTGGTGGTAGTGGTAGTAGTGGTGGTGGTAGTGGTAGTAGTGGTAGTGGTGGTGGTAGTGGTAGTAGTGGTGGTGGTAGTGGTAGTAGTGGTAGTAGTGGTGGTGGTAGTGGTAGTAGTGGTAGTGGTAGTGGTAGTAGTGGTAGTGGTGGTGGTAGTGGTAGTGGTGGTGGTAGTGGTAGTAGTGGTGGTAGTGGTAGTGGTGGTGGTAGTGGTAGTGGTGGTGGTAGTGGTAGTAGTGGTGGTGGTAGTGGTAGTAGTGGTAGTGGTGGTGGTAGTGGTAGTAGTGGTGGTGGTAGTGGTAGTAGTGGTAGTAGTGGTGGTGGTAGTGGTAGTAGTGGTAGTGGTAGTGGTAGTAGTGGTAGTGGTGGTGGTAGTGGTAGTGGTGGTGGTAGTGGTGGTGGTAGTGGTAGTAGTGGTAGTGGTAGTAGTGGTAGTGGTGGTGGTAGTAGTGGTAGTGGTAGTGGTAGTAGTGGTAGTGGTGGTGGTAGTGGTAGTGGTGGTGGTAGTGGTGGTGGTAGTGGTAGTGGTGGTAGTAGTGGTAGTGGTAGTAGTGGTAGTGGTGGTGGTAGTGGTAGTGGTGGTGGTAGTGGTGGTGGTGGTAGTAGTGGTAGTGGTGGTGGTAGTGGTGGTGGTGGTAGTAGTGGTAGTGGTGGTAGTGGTAGTGGTGGTGGTAGTGGTAGTGGTGGTGGTAGTGGTGGTGGTGGTAGTAGTGGTAGTGGTGGTAGTGGTAGTGGTGGTGGTAGTGGTGGTGGTGGTAGTAGTGGTAGTGGTAGTAGTGGTAGTGGTGGTGGTAGTAGTGGTAGTGGTAGTGGTAGTAGTGGTAGTGGTGGTGGTAGTGGTAGTGGTGGTGGTAGTGATAGTAGTGGTAGTGGTGGTGGTAGTGGTAGTGGTGGTGGTAGTGGTAGTGGTGGTAGTGGTGGTGGTAGTAGTGGTGGTGGTAGTGGTAGTAGTGGTAGTAGTGGTAGTTGTAGTGGTAGTAGTGGTGGTGGTAGTGGTAGTGGTAGTGGTAGTAGTGGTAGTAGTGGTAGTGGTAGTGGTAGTGGTGGTGGTGGTAGTGGTAGTAGTGGTAGTAGTGGTAGTAGTGGTAGTGGTAGTGGTAGTAGTGGTGGTGGTAGTGGTAGTATTGGTAGTGGTAGTAGTGGTAGTGGTGGTGGTAGTAGTGGTAGTGGTGGTGGTAGTAGTGGTAGTGGTGGTGGTAGTAGTGGTAGTGGTGGTGGTAGTAGTGGTAGTGGTGGTGGTAGTAGTGGTAGTGGTGGTGGTAGTAGTGGTAGTGGTGGTGGTAGTAGTGGTAGTGGTAGTAGTGGTAGAGGTATTGATAGTGGTAGCAGTGGTAGAGGTAATGGTAGTAGTAGTAGTGGTAGTAGTGGTAGAGGTAGTGTAGTGGTGGTAGTAGTGGTAGTGGTGGTGTAGTAGTGGTAGTGGGTAGTGGGTAGTGGTAGTAGTGGTAGTGGTGGTGGTAGTAGTGGTAGTGGTGGTGGTAGTAGTGGTAGTGGTGGTGGTAGTAGTGGTAGTGGTGGTGGTAGTAGTGGTAGTGGTAGTGGTAGTAGTGGTAGTGGTGGTGGTAGTAGTGGTAGTGGTGGTGGTAGTAGTGGTAGTGGTGGTGGTAGTAGTGGTAGTGGTAGTGGTAGTAGTGGTAGTGGTGGTGGTAGTAGTGGTAGTGGTGGTGGTAGTAGTGGTAGTGGTAGTGGTAGTAGTGGTAGTGGTAGTGGTAGTAGTGGTAGTAGTGGTGGTAGTAGTGGTAGTGGTGGTGGTAGTAGTGGTAGTAGTGGTGGTGGTAGTGGTAGTAGTGGTGGTAGTAGTGGTAGTAGTGGTAGTGGTGGTGGTAGTAGTGGTAGTAGTGGTGGTAGTAGTGGTAGTAGTGGTGGTAGTAGTGGTAGTGGTGGTAGTAGTGGTGGTAGTAGTGGTAGTAGTGGTGGTAGTAGTGGTAGTAGTGGTGGTAGTAGTGGTAGTGGTGGTAGTAGTGGTGGTAGTAGTGGTAGTAGTGGTGGTAGTAGTGGTAGTAGTGGTGGTAGTAGTGGTAGTGGTGGTAGTAGTGGTAGTGGTGGTGAACTCTTTTAAAATTAAATCATTTCTAAAATTTTCTCTTATACGTTTAAAGATATATTTTTTTTTCATTAATGTTAATGTAAAAATTTATAATTTTGCACCAAAAGGAACTTAGAAAACTTACCTAACCTTATTATAACAAGAACAATTTATTTTAGCCTAACCCAACTAAATATATTTTAGATATTTCACAATAATTTAATAATAAACAAACACAATGAAATATTTTTTCGTTAGGTTCAGAATGATTTTTGCGACATTTTTGCATACACAAATTTTCACTTGTCTTATATGGCAAGATGAAAGTTGTTATTTAAGCCAAGATCGCAAGTTTTACCTATTCGGTATGATATATATATATATATATATATATATATATATATATATATATATATATATATATATATATATATATATATATATATATATATATATATATATATATATATATATATATATATATATATATATTATTTAAAGACAAAATACATTGACAGAACATTCACAAAACTACGATACAAAGTAAATCAACATAGGTAACTCAGTGCTACATCTCGAATACTTCGTCCAGCTCCCCGGCGGTGGGCCGCGTGCCCAGAATGCTGCAGGCATTTCCTCTCTGGATCGCAGCACTGAGTCTCTGGAAGAGGAAGCTGGTCGCCCTTTGGTCCTTGGTTTCTATGATGAGCTTTTCACCCAGCTCTATTAGGAACTTTAGAGCACACTTGCTCCATGCTCCAAGGGTCTCTGACCCTATTGGGATGAAGTTATAGCAAGGGGAAAGGTCTTCATATTTGCGGTTCTTCTGAGTCTCCCTGTGGCTGGCAGCTCCACCCCCTTCCACTACGGAGTATGGCAAGTAGGTGTCTGCCAATGTGGCGGCACATGTGTAGTCCCAGGCAATCTGCTTTCCATCCTTCCAAGGTAGCATAGTGGCTCCATCAGGACGCTTTAGACTTCCGTCAGACCTCTGCACTTGGGGTTCCCGTTGAGCTGGGCAACGGGCTGTGGCGAGGCTTCTCTTTATGATATCATTGACCTCCTCATGCGTGGCATACTTCCCTTCTGCTGTGTGACACACGAGACCATGAAGTCCGAATTGATCAGCTGTCGCCCTGCCGCAAATACACCTATGTTCGGTGAGGATGGGGGAGGCTAGGCGAAGAGCAACACCAATCCGAATGGCCTGTGGGTCTAGTCGAGTGCCCAAGGAGGAATTGGGAACAGCAAACAGGAAATCTCCTGAGTGTGGTGCCTTCACTGCCAGGAGACGAGCTTTGTCCTTTCCTGAGGCGTTGGAGAGCATTGTGTTGGCGATTTTTTCCATGATCGGTTTGTCCCAGTGGGACTGTTTATGTTCTTTGGGAGGAACTGGTCTACTGGAGGAATCTGTAAGGGTGTCCCACCGAATCGCTGCTTCAGTAAACCTGGGGTCTTGAGCTCCTACCACGTCTCTCAAGTGTTCGGGAACAATTTTCTTGACTAAAGCACTGGAAGCCAAACACGAAGACAGAAAAACAGGTAAAGCAACATGCGTTGCTTTGCGCATCCCTATACCTCCCAGTCACACTGGGAGGGTTGCCTGATCCCATTGCTCATCCTCTAGTGACAGGTTCAGTGCCTTCTTATATATATATAGATATATATATATATATATATATATATATATATATATATACATATATACACATATATATACATATATACATATAATATATATATATATATATATATATATATATATATATATATATATATATATATATATATATATATATATATATATATAGGGAGGTACCACCTCTAGAACTGTCCTGGGGACCCTCATCCTCAGAGAAAGAATAAACTTGCTTCAGGGAAAACTCAAGGTTCTCCCTGAAGATGTTTGAGAATTTTCTCCTACCACCCCCTATATTTAATATATATTTTATTTAAAGACAAAATACATTGACCAAACATTCACAAAGATACAATAGAAAGTAAATCAACATAGGTAACTCAGAGCTTCATCTCGAATACTTCGTCCAGTTCCCCTGCGGTGGGCCGCGTGCCCAGAATGCTGCAGGCATTTCCTCTCTGGATCGCAACACTGAGTCTCTGAAAGAGGAAGCTGGTCGCCCTTTGGTCCTTGGTTTCTATGATGAGCTTTTCACCTAGCTCTATTAGGAACTTTAGAGCACACTTGCCCCATGCTCCAAGGGTCTCCGACCCTATTGGGATGAAGTTATAGCAAGGAGGGTCTTCATATTTGGGGATCTTCTGGGTCTCCCTGTGGCTGGCAGCTCCACCCCCTTCCACTACAGAGTATGGCAAGTAGGTGTCTGCCAATGTGGCGGCACAGATGTAGTCTCAACAATCTGTTTTCCATCCTTCCAAGGTAGCATAGTGGCTCCATCAGGACGCTTTTGACTTCCGTCAGACCTCTGCACTTGGGGTTCCCGTTGAGCTGGGCAACGGGCTGGGACGAGGCTTCTCTTTATGATGTCATTGACCTCCTCATGCCTGGCATACTTCCCTTCTGCTGTGTGACATACGAGACCATGAAGTCCGAATTGATCAGCTGTCGCCCTGCCCCAAATACACCTATGTTCGGTGAGGATGGAGGCGGCTAGGCGAAGAGCAACACCAATCCGAATGGCCTGTGGGTCTAGTCGAGTGCCCAAGGAGGAATTGGGAACAGCTAACAGGACATCTCCTGGGTGTGGTGCCTTCACTGCTAGGAGACGAGCTTTGTCCTTTCCTGAGGCGTTGGAGAGCATTGTGTTGGAGATTTTTTCCATGATCGGTTTGTCCCAGTGGGACTGTTTATGTTCTTTGGGAGGAGCTGGTCTACTGGAGAAGTCTGTAAGGGTGTCCCACTGAATCGCTGCTTCAGTAAACCTGGGGTCTTGAGCTCCTACCACGTCTCTCAAGCGTTCGGGAACAATCTTCTTGACTAATGCACTGGAAGCCAAACACGAAGACAGAAAAGCAGGTAAAGCAACATGCGTTGCTTTGCGCATCCCTATACTTCCCAGTCACACTGGGAGGGTCGCCTGATCCCATTGCTCATCCTCTAGTGACAGGTTCAATGCCTTCTTAAAGGTTGACCTCGGGTGTGCGTCATATTCGTCGAGTGTTGGGTTGCCAAAAGAGGGTGCACACCTAAGGAAGTACGTGAGTCTTGGAATAGTAAGGCACCTTGTGAGGAGATACAGAGCATCATGGGGATCAAGATTGCTTATTCTCTCCTCCATTCTCATCTGGTCATTCAATTTGTCCTTGAGGACTGTGTCGATGGCCTGGTGACCCAGCGGTGCTCCCAAGAGGGTACTGTTGGACGGAGTGGTAGTAGAGACTTCTGGGAGGATTCTTCGCACAGCATTGATTATTCCCTGGTTCGCTGTGATGATTTCACACTTGGAGGGATTGAGGATGGGTCTCAAGTCGGGTAGACGATGAAATCATGTGACTCCTATGTTGTTGGGTTGGCGATGCTTAACTATCATATATGCCAATGTTTTTGAAATTTTGTAGTTTCCAGTGTTGCGTTCTATAGTGTCGGTGACGGCGATTAGTGAGGCTTCTAGACACCGTCGGCGTCTGAGGTCTGGTTCTGTGAGAACGAGTTGTGCCTCATCCCAGTTCATCAAATGCCCCGTGGAGTGTCTGTGGAGGACACATGCGTTCCTTAAATCGTCTCTGTTACCGGCACTTCAATGCTCGTTCAGGCGAACCGCAAGATCTCTGCCTGTTTCGCCTACATATTTCTTGGGACAGAATCCAAAGGGGATGGTATAGACGCCTGCTGTGGAAGTTAGAGGTGTGAGGCTGCGTTTCGTAGTGAGGGCTTTGATAGATGATGTGTTCCACATGGGAGCACTATGAACTGCTTAGAGGGCTGTTCCATGGGCGGTTTGTTGAGGATAGCTTGTGCCTTGAGTGTGCAATCTCGGATGAAGAAAGATTGAAACTGAAGAAGTGTAAAGGCTTGTGTTATATAAATACATTCTTCTTCATGGCATTTAAAACATTCAAGCCATTCAAGGCAGGTGAAATCGCAGATCTAGAGAATGTACAGAGAACCTTTACTGTAAATATAGGTTCCATCAAACACCTTAATTACTGAAGTCACTTGACCTGTGCTCACTGGAGCTCAGGAGAGAGAGAGAGAGATACATCATAACCTACACCTGAAAAATCCTAGAGGGACTGGTCCCTAATCTGCACACAGAAATGACTCCCTACGAAAACAAAAGACTGGGCAGACTGTGAAACATATTCTAATGAAAAGTAGGGACCCCATGAGTACACTAAGAAAAAAACACAATAAGTGTCCTGGGCCCAAGACTGCTCAACAGCCTCCACCAGGCATAAGGGAAATTACCCCTGGCATCCTTCAAGAGGGAGCTGGACAGATACCTAAAGTCAGTACCCGTTCATCCAGGCTGTAGTTCGGCTTGTAGTGCGGCCAATAGTAACAGCCTGGTTGATCAGGCCCTGATCCACCCCGAATCCTGGTCCAGGACCAAGCCGCAAGGGCGTTGACCCCCGGAACACCCCTAGGGTTAGTAAACGGATGGTTCGATCACTGGAGGACAAGGAAGAGTGTTCTGACCTCCCTCGAGGTCGGTAAAGGGTGCTTTGACCCCCTAGAGGGACAATAAAGGGCTGTTCTCACCCCTTGGGGTCAAATTGTTCTTCTATCCCCCTAAAGTGGGAGTAAAGGGTGCTGTGACCCCCTGGGGTGAATAAAGGTGTACTCTTACCCCATGGGGGTGGGTAAAGGGGTCTTACTCCCCCTGGACGGCTGAGCGTCATGCTCATGGCTGTAACCAACAACTTATGGCAACATTATGGCAATATTATGGTAAATCCTGACGTTGCCACTCTGGCTAGAGTGGCTCTCGTATCCAGGTGGTCCCAGCTGGTCTCAGCTGGTCCAAGCTCGTCCAAGCTGGTCCCAGCTGCTCCAAGCTGGTCCAAGATGGTCCAAGCTGGTCCAAGATGGTCCAAGCTGGTCCCAGCTGGTTCAAGCTGGTCCAAGATGGTCCAAGCTGGTCCCAGCTGGTCCAAGCTGGTCCAAGATGGTCCAAGCTGGTCTAAGCTGGCCCCAGCTGGTCCAAGATGGTCCAAGCTGGTCCAAGATGGTCCAAGATGGTCCAAGCTGGTCAAAGCTGGTCCCAGCTGGTCCAAGCTGGTCCAAGATGGTCCAAGACTGTAACAGCTACACTAAGTGTATATCGCAGCTGGTCCCATTACCAGCAGTCTGACTGTCAACAACAACAGTCTGGTTGTCGGGACTGACCTACACTGACCTCTGCTACACTGATCTACACTGACCTCTGCTACACTGACTTGCACTGACCTCTGCTACACTGACTTGCACTGACCTCTACTACACTGACTTGCACTGACCTCTACTACACTGACTTACACTGACCTCTGCTACAATGACTTACACTGACCTCTGCTACACTGACTTACACTGACCTCTGCTACACTGACTTGCACTGACCTCTACTACACTGACTTACACTGACCTCTGCTACAATGACTTACACTGACCTCTGCTACACTGACTTACACTGACCTCTGCTACACTGACTTGCACTGACCTCTACTACACTGACTTACACTGACCTCTGCTACAATGACTTACACTGACCTCTGCTACACTGACTTACACTGACCTCTGCTACACTGACTTGCACTGACCTCTACTACACTGACTTACACTGACCTCTGCTACAATGACTTACACTGACCTCTGCTACACTGACTTACACTGACCTCTGCTACAATGACTTACACTGACCTCTGCTACAATGACTTACACTGACCTCTGCTACACTGACTTACACTGACCTCTGCTACACTGACTTACACTGACCTCTGCTACAATGACTTACACTGACCTCTGCTACACTGACTTGCACTGACCTCTGCTACACTGACTTGCACTGATCTCTGCTACACTGACTTGCACTGACCTCTACTACACTGACTTGCACTGACCTCTACTACACTGACTTACACTGACCTCTGCTACAATGACTTACACTGACCTCTGCTACACTGACTTACACTGACCTCTGCTACACTGACTTACACTGACCTCTGCTACACTGACTTACACTGACCTCTGCTACAATGACTTACACTGACCACTACTACACTGACTTGCACTGACCTCTGCTACACTGACTTGCACTGACCTCTGCTACACTGACTTACACTGACCTCTGCTACACTGACTTACACTGACCTCTGCTACACTGACTTACACTGACCTCTGCTACACTGACTTACACTGACCTCTGCTACACTGACTTACACTGACCACTACTACACTGACTTGCACTGACCTCTGCTACACTGACTTACACTGACCTCTGCTACACTGACTTACACTGACCTCTGCTACACTGACTTACACTGACCTCTGCTACACTGACTTACACTGACCTCTGCTACACTGACTTACACTGACCTCTGCTACACTGATCTACACTGACTTCTGCTACACCGACTTACACTGACCTCTGCTACACTGACTTACACTGACCTCTGCTACACTGACTTAAACTGACCTCTGTTACACTGACTTACACTGACCTCTGCTACACTGATCTACACTGACTTCTGCTACACTGACTTACACTGACCTCTGCTACACTGACCTCTGCTACACTGACTTACACTGACCTCTGCTACACTGATCTACACTGACTTCTGCTACACTGACTTACACTGACCTCTGCTACACTGACTTACACTGACCTCTGCTACACTGACTTACACTGACCTCTGCTACACTGACTTACACTGACCTCTGCTACACTGATCTACACTGACTTCTGCTACACTGACCTCTGCTACACTGACCTCTACTACACTGACCTCTGCTACACTGACCTCTACTACACTGACCTCTACTACACTGACCTCTGCTACACTGACCTCTACTACACTGACCTCTGCTACACTGACCTCTACTACACTGACCTCTACTACACTGACCTCTACTACACTGACCTCTACTACACTGACCTCTGCTACACTGACCTCTGCTACACTGACCTCTGCTACACTGACCTCTGCTACACTGACCTCTACAAAACTGACCTCTACTACACTGACCTCTGCTACACTGACCTCTACTACACTGACTTCTGCTACACTAACCTCTGCTACACTGACCTCTGCTACACTGACCTCTGCTACACTGACCTCTACTACACTGACCTCTACTACACTGACCTCTCCTACACTGACCTCTACTACACTGACCTCTGCTACACTGACCTCTGCTACACTGACCTCTGCTACACTGACCTCTGCTACACTGACCTATACTACACTGACCTCTGCTACACTGACCTCTACTACACTGACCTCTGTTACACTGACCTCTACTACACTGACCTCTGCTACACTGACCTCTACTACACTGACCTCTGCTACACTGACCTCTACTACACTGACCTCTGTTACACTGACCTCTACTACACTGACCTCTGCTACACTGACCTCTGCTACACTGACCTCTACTACACTGACCTCTGCTACACTGACCTCTGCTACACTGACCTCTGCTACACTGACCTCTACTACACTGACCTCTGCTACACTGACCTCTGCTACACTGACCTCTGCTACACTGACCTCTGCTACACTGACCTCTACTACACTGACCTCTGCTACACTGACCTCTGCTACACTGACCTCTGCTACACTAACCTCTGCTACACTGACCTCTACTACACTGACCTCTGCTACACTGACCTCTACTACACTGACCTCTGCTACACTGACCTCTGCTACACTGACCTCTACTAAACTGACCTCTGCTACATTGACCTCTGCTACACTGACCTCTGCTACACTGACCTCTGCTACACTGACCTCTACTACACTGACCTCTACTACACTGACCTCTGCTACACTGACCTCTACTACACTGACCTCTACTACACTGACCTCTGCTACACTGACCTCTACTACACTGACCTCTGCTACACTGACCTCTACTACACTGACCTCTACTACACTGACCTCTGCTACACTGACCTCTGCTACACTGACCTCTGCTACACTGACCTCTGCTACACTGACCTCTGCTACACTGATTTCTGCTACACTGACCTCTACTACACTGACCTCTGCTACACTGACCTCTGCTACACTGACCTCTGCTACATTGACCTCTGCTACACTGACCTCTACTACACTGACCTCTGCTACACTGACCTCTGCTACACTGATCTCTGCTACACTGACCTCTACTACACTGACCTCTGCTACACTGACCTCTACTACACTGACCTCTGCTACACTGACCTCTACTACACAGACCTCTGCTACACTGACCTCTACTACACTGACCTCTGCTACACTGACATCTGCTACACTGACCTCTGCTACACTGACCTCTACTACACTGACCTCTGCTACACTGACCTCTACTACACTGACCTCTGCTACATTGACCTCTACTACACTGACCTCTGCTACACTGACCTCTGCTACACTGACCTCTACTACACTGACCTCTGCTACACTGACCTCTGCTACACTGACCTCTGCTACACTGACCTCTACTACACTGACCTCTGCTACACTGACCTCTGCTACACTGACCTCTACTACACTGACCTCTGCTAAACTGACCTCTGCTACACTGACCTCTGCTACACTGACCTCTTCTACACTGACTTCTGCTACACTGACCTCTGCTACACTGACCTCTGCTACACTGACCTCTGCTACACTGACCTCTGCTACACTGACCTCTACTACACTGACCTCTGCTACACTGACCTCTGCTACACTGACCTCTGCTACACTGACCTCTGCTACACTGACCTCTGCTACACTGACCTCTGCTACACTGACCTCTACTACACTGACCTCTGCTACACTGACCTCTGCTACACTGACCTCTGCTACACTGACCTCTGCTACACTGACCTCTACTACACTGACCTCTGCTACACTGACCTCTGCTACACTGACCTCTGCTACACTGACCTCTGCTACACTGACCTCTACACTGACCTCTACTACACTGACCTCTACTACACTGACCTCTACTACACTGACCTCTGCTAAACTTACCTCTGCTACACTGACCTCTGCTACACTGACCTCTGCTACACTGACCTCTACTACACTTACCTCTGCTACACTGACCTCTGCTACACTGACCTCTGCTACACTGACCTCTACTACACTGACCTCTGCTACACTGACCTCTGCTACACTGACCTCTGCTACACTGACCTCTACTACACTTACCTCTGCTACACTGACCTCTGCTACACTGACCTCTGCTACACTGACCTCTGCTACACTGACCTCTACTACACTGACCTCTGCTACACTGACCTCTGCTACACTGACCTCTGCTACACTGACCTCTGCTACACTGACCTCTACTACACTGACCTCTACTACACTGACCTCTACTACACTGACCTCTGCTACACTGACCTCTGCTACACTGACCTCTACTACACTGACCTCTGCTACACTGACCTCTGCTACACTGACCTCTGCTACACTGACCTCTACTACACTTACCTCTGCTACACTGACCTCTGCTACACTGACCTCTGCTACACTGACCTCTGCTACACTGACCTCTACTACACTGACCTCTGCTACACTGACCTCTGCTACACTGACCTCTGCTACACTGACCTCTGCTACACTGACCTCTACTACACTGACCTCTGCTACACTGACCTCTGCTACACTGACCTCTGCTACACTGACCTCTACTACACTGACCTCTACTACACTGACTTCTACTACACTGACCTCTGCTACACTGACATCTGCTACACTGACCTCTACTACACTGACCTCTGCTACACTGACCTCTGCTACACTGACCTCTGCTACACTGACCTCTACTACACTTACCTCTGCTACACTGACCTCTGCTACACTGACCTCTGCTACACTGACCTCTGCTACACTGACCTCTACTACACTGACCTCTGCTACACTGACCTCTGCTACACTGACCTCTGCTACACTGACCTCTGCTACACTGACCTCTACTACACTGACCTCTACTACACTGACCTCTACTACACTGACCTCTGCTACACTGACTTCTGCTACACTGACCTCTACTACACTGACCTCTGCTACACTGACCTCTGCTACACTGACCTCTGCTACACTGACCTCTACTACACTTACCTCTGCTACACTGACCTCTGCTACACTGACCTCTGCTACACTGACCTCTGCTACACTGACCTCTACTACACTGACCTCTGCTACACTGACCTCTGCTACACTGACCTCTGCTACACTGACCTCTGCTACACTGACCTCTACTACACTGACCTCTGCTACACTGACCTCTGCTTCACTGACCTCTGCTACACTGACCTCTACTACACTTACTTCTGCTACACTGACCTCTGCTACACTGACCTCTGCTACACTGACCTCTGCTACACTGACCTCTACTACACTGACCTCTGCTACACTGACCTCTGCTACACTGACCTCTGCTACACTGACCTCTACTACACTGACCTCTACTACACTGACCTCTGCTACACTGACCTCTGCTACACTGACCTCTGCTACACTGACCTCTACTACACTGACCTCTACTACACTGACCTCTGCTACACTGACCTCTGCTACACTGACCTCTGCTACACTGACCTCTGCTACACTGACCTCTGCTACACTGACCTCTGCTACACTGACCTCTGCTACACTGACCTCTGCTACACTGACCTCTGCTACACTGACCTCTGCTACACTGACCTCTGCTACACTGACCTCTACTACACTGACCTCTGCTACACTGACCTCTGCTACACTGACCTCTGCTACACTGACCTCTGCTACACTGACCTCTGCTACACTGACCTCTGCTACACTGACCTCTGCTACACTGACCTCTGCTACACTGACCTCTGCTACACTGACCTCTGCTACACTGACCTCTGCTACATTGACCTCTGCTACACTGACCTCTGCTACACTGACCTCTGCTACACTGACCTCTGCTACACTGACCTCTACTACACTGACCTCTGCTACACTGACCTCTGCTACACTGACCTCTACTACACTGACCTCTGCTACACTGACCTCTACTACACTGACCTCTGCTACACTGACCTCTGCTACACTGACCTCTACTACACTGACCTCTGCTACACTGACCTCTACTACACTGACCTCTGCTACACTGACCTCTACTACACTGACCTCTGCTACACTGACCTCTACTACACTGACCTCTGCTACACTGACCTCTACTACACTGACCTCTGCTACACTGACCTCTGCTACACTGACCTCTGCTACACTGACCTCTGCTACACTGACCTCTGCTACACTGACGTCTGCTACACTGACCTCTGCTACACTGACCTCTGCTACACTGACCTCTGCTACACTGACCTCTGCTACACTGACCTCTGCTACATTGACCTGGTCATGTTGCAGACGGAGTTATAAAACATTTATTGCAAATTTTACTGATGTAATAAAACATTTTCCTAACACACACACACACACACACACACACACACACACACACACACACACACACACACACACACACACACACACACACACACACACACACACACACACACAGACACACACACATACACACACACACACACACACACACACACACACACACACACACACACACACACACACACACACACACACACACACACACACACACACACACACACACACACACACACACACACACACACACACACACACACACACACACACACACACACACACACACACACACACACACACACACACACACACACACACACACACACACACACACACACACACACACACACACACACACACACACACACACACACACACACACACACACACACACACACACACACACACACACACACACACACACACACACACACACACACACACACCACAATCTTCAACACATCCCTTGAAACTGGGCAACTACCTGAGAAATGGAAGACAGCTAATGTAGTCCCCATATTTAAGAAAGGAAACAGAAACGAGGCACTAAACTACAGACCTGTGTCTCTGACATGTATTGTGTGCAAAGTCATGGAGAAGATTATCAGGAGGAGAGTGGTCGAACACCTGGAAAGGAACAAGATTATAAATGAAAACCAGCATGGGTTCATGGAAGGCAAATCTTGTATCACAAACCTCCTGGAGTTTTATGACAAGATAACGGAAATAAGACACGAGAGAGAGGGGTGGGTAGATTGCGTTTTCCTAGACTGCAGGAAGGCCTTTGACACAGTTCCCCACAAGAGATTAGTGCAGAAGCTGGAGGATCAGGCGCATGTAAAAGGGAGGGCACTGCAATGGATAAGGGAATACCTGACAGGGAGGCAGCAACGAGTCATGGTAAGTGAAGAGGTATCACAGTTACGAGCGGGGTCCCACAGGAAGGAATAGACTCTGAAGTGTCCCTGTTCGCAGATGACGTGAAGTTGATGAGAAGAATTAAATTGGACGAGGATGAGGCAGGACTGCAAAGAGACCTGGACAGGCTGGACATGTGGTCCAGCAACTGGCTTCTCGAATTCAACCCAGCCAAATGCAAAGTCATGAAGATTGGGGAGGGGCAAAGAAGACCGCAGACAGAGTATAGGCTAGGTGGACAAAGACTACAGACCTCACTCAGGGAGAAAGACCTTGGGGTGACCATAACACCGAGCACATCACCGGAGGCACACATCAACCAAATAACCGCTGCAGCATACGGGCGCCTGGCAAACCTGAGAATAGCGTTCCGATACACACACACACACACACACACACACACACACACACACACACACACACACACACATACACACACACACACGCACACACACACACACACACACAAACACACACACACACACACACACACACACACACACACACACACACACACACACACACACACACACACAAACACACACACACACACACACACACACAAACACACACACACACACACACAAACACACACACACACACACACACACACACACACACACACACACACACACACACACACACAAACACACACACACATACACACACACACACACACACACACACACACACAAACACACACACACATACACACACACACACACACACACACTGTTACACTCAAAGGGTCGTAACCACTATTTCTTTCTGGTTAGAGCATAACAACTTTGGACAGAGAGGTTGGGGTAATAATAGTAATCCTCCGGAAATCTAGTTTTAATGAAGTATATTTGATACAACAAAAAGCCAAAAAAAATATTATACGAATTATCGTATATAAATTAAGAATGTTTGTTTGTTCTATATAGTCCAAAATATTTAAGGTTTTTATAACAGATGATTAGGAGGAGATGCTAGATATAACATATATGTACAGAGATTACTTTAGTGACTAAACTCTTATTTCCCAATTGGAAGCAGTCAGAATAAAACAGAATAAGTCGAGGCCGGATAATGAACCTTGTCCAGTTACCAGAGACGAGCAGCAGTGTTCTCGTTGGCTGCTGCTACTTCACTGCTCCTCCCTCAACCTTGAGTGTACAGGTCAGGTGAGTCACGTGACTCACCAACACTCAGTAGAGTAGTCGACCAAAAAGGGGGGGGAAGGGGGGTGTAACCCCTGAACACCACAGGTTAACCATACACAGTACACCTGGCGGAAGGCATGTTACTACACCTCCAATTAAACTTATCATGGACATGTTACATAAATAATTATAATAATTGTTAATAAGAATAAGCCTTAATAATACAAGGACGTTCACTTCCAATTTAGCTATTAAAGGAAATAACCGCAATGTAATATTAAAGAAAGGTTAACAATAGGGGCATGACACGCACACACTAAACAGAACTCAACAAGAGATTCAAAGAAGTGTTCACAGAGGAGACAGAAGGGGCTCCAGAAAGACGGAGAGGTGGGGCACACCACCAAGTGCTGGACACAGTGCACACAACCGAGGAAGAAGTGAAGAGGCTTCTGAGTGAGCTAGATACCTCAAAGGCAATGGGGCCAGATAACATCTCCCCATGGGTATTGAGAGAGGGAGCAGAGGTGCTATGTGTACCCCTAACAACAATATTCAATACATCTATCGAAA
Source organism: Cherax quadricarinatus (assembly GCF_038502225.1). NCBI lineage: Eukaryota > Metazoa > Arthropoda > Malacostraca > Decapoda > Parastacidae > Cherax > Cherax quadricarinatus. The sequence goes on along the minus strand of NC_091302.1, from coordinate 47,715,283 downwards.
CAGGGAGATTGCCTGAGGCATGGAAGACAGCAAATGTAGTCCCAATCTTTAAAAAAGGAGACAGACATGAAGCATTAAACTACAGACCAGTGTCACTGACATGTATAGTATGCAAAGTCATGGAGAATATTATCAGGAGACACTGGTCAGAGAAATAGCAAGCATCGAACTTAAGCTAAAAGAATCCTTTAGGAGTCAGGAATCGCGGGAAGAACTAAAAGCCATAAATGAAATCGAAAGAAACCCAAAGTATTTCTTCTCCTATGCCAAATCAAAATCGAGAACAACGTCCAGTATTGGGCGCCTACTTAAACAAGATGGGTCCTACACAGATGACAACAAGGAAATGAGTGAGCTACTCAAGTCCCAATATGACTCAGTTTTTAGCAAGCCGCTAACCAGACTGAGAGTCGAAGATCAAAATGAATTTTTTTTTATGAGAGAGCCACAAAATTTGATTAACACAAGCCTATCCGATGTTATCCTGACGCCAAATGACTTCGAACAGGCGATAAATGACATGCCCATGCACTCTGCCCCAGGGCCAGACTCATGGAACTCTGTGTTCATCAAGAACTGCAAGAAGCCCCTATCACGAGCCTTTTCCATCCTATGGAGAGGGAGCATGGACACGGGGGTCGTCCCACAGTTACTAAAAACAACAGACATAGCCCCACTCCACAAAGGGGGCAGTAAAGCAACAGCAAAGAACTACAGACCAATAGCACTAACATCCCATATCATAAAAATCTTTGAAAGGGTCCTAAGAAGCAAGATCACCACGCATCTAGAAACCCATCAGTTACACAACCCAGGGCAACATGGGTTTAGAACAGGTCGCTCCTGTCTGTCTCAACTATTGGACCACTACGACAAGGTCCTAAATGCACTAGAAGACAAAAAGAATGCAGATGTAATATATACAGACTTTGCAAAAGCCTTCGACAAGTGTGACCATGGCGTAATAGCGCACAAAATGCGTGCTAAAGGAATAACAGGAAAAGTCGGTCGATGGATCTATAATTTCCTCACTAACAGAACACAGAGAGTAGTCGTCAACAGAGTAAAGTCCGAGGCAGCTACGGTGAAAAGCTCTGTTCCACAAGGCACAGTACTCGCTCCCATCTTGTTCCTCATCCTTATATCCGACATAGACAAGGATGTCAGCCACAGCACCGTGTCTTCCTTTGCAGATGACACCCGAATCTGCATGACAGTGTCTTCCATTGCAGACACTGCAAAGCTCCAGGCAGACATCAACCAAATCTTTCAGTGGGCTGCAGAAAACAATATGAAGTTCAACGATGAGAAATTTCAATTACTCAGATATGGTAAACATGAGGAAATTAAATCTTCATCAGAGTACAAAACAAATTCTGGCCACAAAATAGAGCGAAACACCAACGTCAAAGACCTGGGAGTGATCATGTCGGAGGATCTCACCTTCAAGGACCATAACATTGTATCAATCGCATCTGCTAGAAAAATGACAGGATGGATAATGAGAACCTTCAAAACTAGGGAGGCCAAGCCCATGATGACACTCTTCAGGTCACTTGTTCTATCTAGGCTGGAATATTGCTGCACACTAACAGCACCTTTCAAGGCAGGTGAAATTGCCGACCTAGAAAATGTACAGAGAACTTTCACGGCGCGGATAACGGAGATAAAACACCTCAATTATTGGGAGCGCTTGAGGTTCCTAAACCTGTATTCCCTGGAACGCAGGAGGGAGAGATACATGATTATATACACCTGGAAAATCCTAGAGGGACTAGTACCGAACTTGCACACGAAAATCACCCACTACGAAAGCAAAAGACTTGGCAGACGATGCACCATCCCCCCAATGAAAAGCAGGGGTGTCACTAGCACGTTAAGAGACCATACAATAAGTGTCAGGGGCCCGAGACTGTTCAACTGCCTCCCAGCACACATAAGGGGGATTACCAACAGACCCCTGGCAGTCTTCAAGCTGGCACTGGACAAGCACCTAAAGTCAGTTCCGGATCAGCCGGGCTGTGGCTCGTATGTTGGTTTGCGTGCAGCCAGCAGCAACAGCCTGGTTGATCAGGCTCTGATCCACCAGGAGGCCTGGTCTCAGACCGGGCCGCGGGGGCGTTGACCCCCGGAACTCTCTCCAGGTAAACTCCAGGAGAAGAGTGGTGGAACACCTAGAAAGGAACGATCTCATCAACAGCAGCCAACATGGTTTCAGGGACGGGAAATCCTGTGTCACAAACCTACTGCAGTTCTATGATATGGGGACAGCAGTAAGACAAGAGAGAGAGGGGTAGGTGGATTGCATTTTCTTGGACTGCAAGAAGGCGTTTGACACAGTTCTACACAAGAGATTAGTGCAAAAACTGGAGGACCAAGCAGGGATAACAGGGAAGGCATTACAATGGATCAGGAAATACTTGTCTGGAAGACAGCAGCGAGTCATGGTACGTGGCGAGGTGTCAGA
>NC_091302.1:47697816-47707816 GCF_038502225.1 Cherax quadricarinatus | reverse complement strand
GTCAATATAACCGAGGTGCAGGTTAATATAACAAGTGTCTAGTATAATTAATGCTGGTCAATATAACCGAGGTGCAGGTTAATATAACAAGTGTCTAGTATAATTAACGCTGGTCAATATAACCGAGGTGCAGGTTAATATAACAAGTGTCTAGTATAATTAACGCTGGTCAATATAACCGAGGTGCAGGTTAATATAACAAGTGTCTAGTGTAATTAACGCTGGTCAATATAACCGAGGTGCAGGTTAATATAACAAGTGTCTAGTATAATTAACGCTGGTCAATATAACCGAGGTGCAGGTTAATATAACAAGTGTCTAGTATAATTAACGCTGGTCAATATAACCGAGGTCTGGTTAATATAACAAGTGTCTAGTATAATTAACGCTGGTCAATATAACCGAGGTGCAGGTTAATATAACAAGTGTCTAGTGTATCAACACTGGTCAATATAACCGAGGTGCAGGTTAATATAACAAGTGTCTAGTATAATTAACGCTGGTCAATATAACCGAGGTGCAGGTTAATATAACAAGTGTCTAGTGTAATTAACGCTGGTCAATATAACCGAGGTGCAGGTTAATATAACAAGTGTCTAGTGTAATTAACGCTGGTCAATATAACCGAGGTCTGGTTAATATAACAAGTGTCTAGTGTAATTAACGCTGGTCAATATAACCGAGGTGCAGGTTAATATAACAAGTGTCTAGTATAATTAACGCTGGTCAATATAACCGAGGTGCAGGTTAATATAACAAGTGTCTAGTGTAATTAACGCTGGTCAATATAACCGAGGTGCAGGTTAATATAACAAGTGTCTAGTATAATTAACGCTGGTCAATATAACCGAGGTGCAGGTTAATATAACAAGTGTCTAGTATAATTAACGCTGGTCAATATAACCGAGGTGCAGGTTAATATAACAAGTGTCTAGTGTAATTAACGCTGGTCAATATAACCGAGGTGCAGGTTAATATAACAAGTGTCTAGTATAATTAACGCTGGTCAATATAACCGAGGTGCAGGTTAATATAACAAGTGTCTAGTGTAATTAACGCTGGTCAATATAACCGAGGTGCAGGTTAATATAACAAGTGTCTAGTATAATTAACGCTGGTCAATATAACCGAGGTGCAGGTTAATATAACAAGTGTCTAGTGTAATTAACGCTGGTCAATATAAGCGAGGTGCAGGTTAATATAACAAGTGTCTAGTATAATTAACGCTGGTCAATATAACCGAGGTGCAGGTTAATATAACAAGTGTCTAGTATAATTAACGCTGGTCAATATAACCGAGGTGCAGGTTAATATAACAAGTGTCTAGTATAATTAACGCTGGTCAATATAACCGAGGTGCAGGTTAATATAACAAGTGTCTAGTATAATTAACGCTGGTCAATATAACCGAGGTGCAGGTTAATATAACAAGTGTCTAGTATAATTAACGCTGGTCAATATAACCGAGGTGCAGGTTAATATAACAAGTGTCTAGTATAATTAACGCTGGTCAATATAACCGAGGTGCAGGTTAATATAACAAGTGTCTAGTATAATTAACGCTGGTCAATATAACCGAGGTGCAGGTTAATATAACAAGTGTCTAGTATAATTAACGCTGGTCAATATAACCGAGGTGCAGGTTAATATAACAAGTGTCTAGTATAATTAACGCTGGTCAATATAACCGAGGTGCAGGTTAATATAACAAGTGTCTAGTATAATTAACGCTGGTCAATATAACCGAGGTGCAGGTTAATATAACAAGTGTCTAGTATAATTAACGCTGGTCAATATAACCGAGGTGCAGGTTAATATAACAAGTGTCTAGTATAATTAACGCTGGTCAATATAACCGAGGTGCAGGTTAATATAACAAGTGTCTAGTATAATTAACGCTGGTCAATATAACCGAGGTGCAGGTTAATATAACAAGTGTCTAGTATAATTAACGCTGGTCAATATAACCGAGGTGCAGGTTAATATAACAAGTGTCTAGTATAATTAACGCTGGTCAATATAACCGAGGTGCAGGTTAATATAACAAGTGTCTAGTATAATTAACGCTGGTCAATATAACCGAGGTGCAAGTTAATATAACAAGTGTCTAGTATAATTAACGCTGGTCAATATAACCGAGGTGCAGGTTAATATAACAAGTGTCTAGTATAATTAACGCTGGTCAATATAACCGAGGTGCAGGTTAATATAACAAGTGTCTAGTATAATTAACGCTGGTCAATATAACCGAGGTGCAGGTTAATATAACAAGTGTCTAGTGTAATTAACGCTGGTCAATATAACCGAGGTGCAGGTTAATATAACAAGTGTCTAGTATAATTAACGCTGGTCAATATAACCGAGGTGCAGGTTAATATAACAAGTGTCTAGTGTAATTAACGCTGGTCAATATAACCGAGGTGCAGGTTAATATAACAAGTGTCTAGTATAATTAACGCTGGTCAATATAACCGAGGTGCAGGTTAATATAACAAGTGTCTAGTGTAATTAACGCTGGTCAATATAACCGAGGTGCAGGTTAATATAACAAGTGTCTAGTATAATTAACGCTGGTCAATATAACCGAGGTGCAGGTTAATATAACAAGTGTCTAGTATAATTAACGCTGGTCAATATAACCGAGGTGCAGGTTAATATAACAAGTGTCTAGTGTAATTAACGCTGGTCAATATAACCGAGGTGCAGGTTAATATAACAAGTGTCTAGTATAATTAACGCTGGTCAATATAACCGAGGTGCAGGTTAATATAACAAGTGTCTAGTGTAATTAACGCTGGTCAATATAACCGAGGTGCAGGTTAATATAACAAGTGTCTAGTATAATTAACGCTGGTCAATATAACCGAGGTGCAGGTTAATATAACAAGTGTCTAGTATAATTAACGCTGGTCAATATAACCGAGGTGCAGGTTAATATAACAAGTGTCTAGTGTAATTAACGCTGGTCAATATAACCGAGGTGCAGGTTAATATAACAAGTGTCTAGTATAATTAACGCTGGTCAATATAACCGAGGTGCAGGTTAATATAACAAGTGTCTAGTATAATTAACGCTGGTCAATATAACCGAGGTGCAGGTTAATATAACAAGTGTCTAGTGTAATTAACGCTGGTCAATATAACCGAGGTGCAGGTTAATATAACAAGTGTCTAGTGTAATTAACGCTGGTCAATATAACCGAGGTGCAGGTTAATATAACAAGTGTCAAGTATAATTAACGCTGGTCAATATAACCGAGGTGCAGGTTAATATAACAAGTGTCTAGTATAATTAACGCTGGTCAATATAACCGAGGTGCAGGTTAATATAACAAGTGTCTAGTATAATTAACGCTGGTCAATATAACCGAGGTGCAGGTTAATATAACAAGTGTCTAGTGTAATTAACGCTGGTCAATATAACCGAGGTGCAGGTTAATATAACAAGTGTCTAGTATAATTAACGCTGGTCAATATAACCGAGGTGCAGGTTAATATAACAAGTGTCTAGTATAATTAACGCTGGTCAATATAACCGAGGTGCAGGTTAATATAACAAGTGTCTAGTATAATTAACGCTGGTCAATATAACCGAGGTGCAGGTTAATATAACAAGTGTCTAGTGTAATTAACGCTGGTCAATATAACCGAGGTGCAGGTTAATATAACAAGTGTCTAGTATAATTAACGCTGGTCAATATAACCGAGGTGCAGGTTAATATAACAAGTGTCTAGTATAATTAACGCTGGTCAATATAACCGAGGTGCAGGTTAATATAACAAGTGTCTAGTATAATTAACGCTGGTCAATATAACCGAGGTGCAGGTTAATATAACAAGTGTCTAGTGTTATTAACGCTGGTCAATATAACCGAGGTGCAGGTTAATATAACAAGTGTCTAGTATAATTAACGCTGGTCAATATAACCGAGGTGCAGGTTAATATAACAAGTGTCTAGTGTAATTAACGCTGGTCAATATAACCGAGGTGCAGGTTAATATAACAAGTGTCTAGTATAATTAACGCTGGTCAATATAACCGAGGTGCAGGTTAATATAACAAGTGTCTAGTATAATTAACGCTGGTCAATATAACCGTGGTGCAGGTTAATATAACAAGTGTCTAGTATAATTAACGCTGGTCAATATAACCGAGGTGCAGGTTAATATAACAAGTGTCTAGTGTTATTAACGCTGGTCAATATAACCGAGGTGCAGGTTAATATAACAAGTGTCTAGTATAATTAACGCTGGTCAATATAACCGAGGTGCAGGTTAATATAACAAGTGTCTAGTGTAATTAACGCTGGTCAATATAACCGAGGTGCAGGTTAATATAACAAGTGTCTAGTATAATTAACGCTGGTCAATGTAACCGAGGTGCAGGTTAATATAACAAGTGTCTAGTGTTATTAACGCTGGTCAATATAACCGAGGTGCAGGTTAATATAACAAGTGTCTAGTGTTATTAACGCTGGTCAATATAACCGAGGTGCAGGTTAATATAACAAGTGTCTAGTATAATTAACGCTGGTCAATAACACAATAATAAACACAGTATAACAAGGGCCAATTAATTCTCTAGCTTACATTGTCAATCCTCTCTCGTCTGATCCTCCTCCTCTTCCTTCTCCTCTCCCTCCTCCTCCTCCTCCTCCTCCTCCTCCTCCTCCTCCTCCTCCTCCTTCTCCTCTTCCTCCTCCTCCTCCTCCTCCTTCTCCTCCTTCTACACATCATCATTATCACGTGGATGTGATTCGGACCTGCCTAGCATGGGTCAGTAGGTGACATGGACCTGCCTAGCATGGGTCAGTAGGTGACATGGACCTGCCTAACATGGGTCAGTAGGTGACATGGACCTGCCTAGCATGGGTCAATAGGTGACATGGACCTGCCTAGCATGGGTCAGTAAGTGACTTGGACCTGCCCTGCATGGGTCAATAGATGAGTTAGACCCGCCTAGCATGGGCCAGTAGGCCTGCTGCAGTGTTACTTCTTTCTTGTGATCTTATCGTAAGATTAGTTTATGAAAAACGATGTGAACTCTAGAATAAACGTGGACAAGAAGGTGGGAGAAATGTTGAGAAATCTGTGGTAAGAATTTCATCCTGAAGGCCTAAGGGGAATGTATCAGAGCCAACACTACTATATGGGTGTGAAACATGGGTTTTAAACGTTGCAGCGAGGAGGAGGAGGAGGCTGAAGACACTAGAGATATAGTGTGAACAAGAACCCCAAAATAACATCTGCGTGAAACACAGAGTAGCAGAGGGACGCATCGTGAAGTTCAGTAAAGAAAAAACCAACACTATTCCTCGAAAGTCAGACAGCCATAGAATATTCAGAACCTTGGTGAAAATGATTGTTAGACAGCATTAACAGCATCACTGCCAGACACCACTGCAGCCTCGACACCCTGCAAGTCTCCTTTTATGTCTGTATTTACATTTGACAAACTATGTTGTGATTACCCATTGCTGAGAGGTCCTTCTCAAACCCAACACATCCCACCACAGCAGTACTACTACTACTACTACTATTACTACTACTACTACTACTACTACTACTACTACTACTACTACTACTACTACTACTACTACTACTACTACTACTACTACTACAACAACAACTACTATGACTACTATTACTACTACTACAACTATTAAACCATACCCCCGGCCGGGATTGAACCCGCGGTCATAGAGTCTCAAAACTCCGGCCGGGGGTATGGTTTATTTGCAATCGTGTCATTACGATTTCTTAAGTCACTACAACTATTACTACTACTACTACTATCACCCTCTCACAACTTGCCACCTGACGCCCGCCTCTTAACATCATACATTCTATTCTTAATTGTCTGTGATTAAGGACTGAAGAAAATACTTGGGGCTGCTCTCACATTGAACCTGTTATTCCCGTGTTGGCCCACTCATAATATACTCTGATGGTTCATGAATCTTGTATAATTACACGGGGGGATGATCATACAATCCGTATGATTTACATGGTGGGGAAGCGTCACCTGCAGGTAGTATAATTTACACGGGAGGACAGTCATCTCCAGCTCGTATAATTCACACGGAAAGAGGCCCTACCCAAGGCCTCATTTCCAAGCTTTTCATTGCATCAGCAAATAATTTGCATATCAAATTCTCGTAAGAAATTTTTAAGTAATAACTTCATCTCTCGCTCTCTTTTTTTGAGGATTCTGCTAGCGTGAACTCAGAGGCACCGGGTAACATTCCTAGAGGCAGTGTTACGAGACATCGTCATAATTTTGGTCTCTGGTCCACAAGGAAGAGACAACACGAGGGTCGTGAGAGATGTCTGGTGGCCAGTGTTAATAAAGTAGGATCTCTCATCAGTGGGTGGACGTGAGACAGTTGTGTGACTTAACACTCTGAGTAGCGGCTAGTAAGTAACCTAACACTGAGTAGCGGCTAGTAAGTAACCTAACCTCTCTCACACTCCTAGCAGATATTTACTGCTTGGCTTCAAATGTTTTCGCTGCCTGACTCTAGATACCCGCTGTCTGGCTCCACATACCCGCTGTCTGGCTACAGATACCCGCTGCCTTGCTTCAGATATCCGCTGTCTGGGTCCACATACCCGCTGTCTGACTCCACATACCCGCTGCCTTGCTTCAGATATCAACTGCCTGGCTTCAAATATTCGTTGCCTGGCACCATATATTGGTTGTATTGTTCCCAGTTCCCAGCTTGGCACCAGCTGTGCCTCCCTGGCACCCACCACACGCAGCCTACACCCACTATTCAATGCCTGGCGTCTAATACCTCCACCCTCGCTGCCAGGCGTACAACTACCATACGATGCCTGGCGTCTAATACCCCCACCCTCGCTGCCAGGCGTACAACTATCATACGATGCCTGACGTCTAATACCCCCACCCTCGCTGTCAGGCGTACAACTATCATACGATGCCTGGCGTCTAATACCCCCACCCTCGCTGCCAGGCGTACAACACTAACGGCCTACATCCCTCCCTAATCCCCTAATGCAACAAAAATTCCCCCTAAAACACGATGACTATGGACCTATAATTTCATGGGAAATCAGAGCAAAATAATGGATACTATGGCTGACTGAAGGATTTTCTACCGCGTTCTCCATTTCCTCACATTGCAAGCTCCTAATGAAGCAATGACGAATTGTGAAAGGCCTTGAGCTAATCAACCTCTCCCTTGTTTCACTTTATTGACTTATTGTTTGCATCTGTTAGCAATAATATATATATATATATATATATATATATATATATATATATATATATATATATATATATATATATATATATATATATATATATATATATATATATATATATATATGAAGAAATCATGCTTCATATAACTCAGTTATTGGAAGTATTATTGGGATGGGAATTAGGTATATGATGCAGGGATGGTACCGCCTGTGAGAGAGAGTGAGAGTGTCTCTCACAGACACTCACACTGTTGGTATTACGGCAGTAGTGAGAAAGTTATGCAGAGAGAAGACACAAACTGACTGTAAATTTATATCTGAATGTTTGTGCTACGGATGGTGAAAACCCGGAAGATTTCTCTCTCTCTCTCTCTCTCTCTCTCTCTCTCTCTCTCTCTCTCTCTCTCTCTCTCTCTCTCTCTCTCTCTCTCTCTCTCTCTCTCTCTCTCTCTCTCTTTCACACACACATACACTCATATTTCTCCATAAAACACCTGTTTCGTTTATTTTTCTCGACAGGTTCATAAACTCTGGTGTCAGAAATCCTGACCTCTTAAACCTTGGCTTCATAAACCCTGACTTCATAAACCTTGCCTTCATGAACCCTGGCTTCAGAAACTCTGGCTTTATAAACCCTGGCATCTTAAACCATGGCTTCATAAACCCTGGCTTCATAAACCCTGGCTTCTTAAATCTTGGCCTCATTAACCCTGGCTTCATAAACCCTTAATACAGAAACCCTGGCTTCATAAACCCTGGCATCTTAAACCTTGGCTTCATTAAACCCTGGCTTCATAAACCCTGGCTTCCTAAACCTTGGCTTCATAAACCCTTGCTTCATAAACCCTGAATACAGAAACCCTGGCTTCATAAACCCTGGTTTCTTAAACCTTGGCTTCATAAACCCTGAATGCAGAAACCTTGGCTTCATAAACCCTGGCTTCATAAACCCTGGCATCTTAAACCTTGGCTTCATTAAACCCTGGCTTCATAAACCCTGGCTCCTTAAACCTTGGCTTCATAAACCCTAGCTTTATAAACCCTGGATACAGAAACCTTGGCTTCATAAACCCTGGCTTCTTAAACCTTGGCTTCATAAACCTTGGCTTCATAAACCCTGAAAACAGAAACCCTGGCTTCATAAACCCTGGCTTTATAAACCCTGGCGTCTTAAACCTTGGCTTCATAAACCCTGACTACAAAAACCATGACTTCAGAAACTCTCTCTCTCTCTCTCTCTCTCTCTCTCTCTCTCTCTCTCTCTCTCTCTCTCTCTCTCTCTCTCTCTCTCTCTCTCTCTCTCTCTCTCTCTCTCTCTCTCTCTCTCTCTCTCTCTCTCTCTCTCTTTTTTTTATATGCAGGGTTTGACAAGGTTAAGGATCCCTAGCTTTATTGACAAGCTATTTACAGGTTAAGGATTCCTAACTTTATTGGCAAGCTAAGAGCTGTTACCTACATCAGCTCATTTGAAAGCATTTTTATTGTTATGAGACATACAAGTAGGGAACATGATGAAGTTGGAGCCATCTGTGGGCCAGCATTTTCATTTGATCAACTGACTTTATCTCGTTGACATCATTATTCTGTACGAATGTGTCCCATACTCGAGTCATCCTGGGTATATATGATCTCAGATGGAGTGATGTTCTGGAGAAGGGTACAGCCAGAGTGAAGTTGCTGCTTTCTGCCCGTCTTGTGGCATAAAAGCTTGTTTCACGCTGTCCTCGAAGTGGATCCAAGTGTGGTACTTTGACAATATTGGCCTTGTACATAACAGTAAGGCCACCCACATTCCTCCTGTGTTGAAGGCTCTGCTGAAATGACAGATCTATCCAGGATGGGTCCAGGCGAGAGATAAGACGCCTTGCTCTGTTCTCTACTCTGTCAAGCAGTCGCAGATGAGAGGGGGGCAGGCAAACCAAGAAAGTGGAGCATACTCAAGGTGTGAGCGTACTTGTGTCTCGTACAGAATCTTGCAACCCCTACTGTGGATGAATGGTTCAGAGAACCGACATGTTGATAAAATAGACACATGTGCAACTCTTGGGTATCTTTATTGAGGAAACGTTTCGCCACACAGTGGCTTCATCAGTCCATACGTAGGAGAAACTTGAAGAACAGGAGTCGATGTGTTCAGTCCATCAATCTTGAATAGATTGATGGACTGAACCATCGACTCAAATTGAGGACGATTACCTCATTCTCCTCCTGTTCTTAAAGTTTCTCCTTTGTATGGACTGATGAAGCCACTGTGTGGCGAAACGTTTCATCAATAAAGATACCCAAGAGTTGCACATGTGTCTATTTTATCAACCCCTACTGTCAAGCAGATGCGAGATACGGCGAAGTGCTGTAAGCTTCCTGGCTGCCTTGTTTGCAAGATTTACAAAATGGTTCTTCATGGTTAGTTTGGAGTCAAATTTCACCCCAAGGATATCAATTTCTTCTCCAGGTGCCAACACCCTCCCATTCATCCTTACTACTGCACCAGCATTACCATTATGGTGCCTAGAGACGATCATCATTTGCGTTTTCTCAGGTGCAAATGTTACTTGCCATCTATTTCCCCAAGCTGATATAGCTCTCAACTGGTGATTGATGTAGCTTAGAGCAGCTGGCATTTCTTCTCTTGGATAAGTGAATGTCAGTGTACAGTCGTCTGCATATGCATGTGATTCTGGGATGAGATGAAGAAGGTCGTTGAAGTAGACATTCCATAACAATGGTCCCAGCACGCTTCCTTGTGGAACACTTGCCCCAATAGGATGTCTTG
>NC_091302.1:47687816-47695316 GCF_038502225.1 Cherax quadricarinatus | reverse complement strand
TGGTTGCAGGGGTCGAGTCCTAGCTCCTGTGTGTCTGTGTGTGTGTCTGTGTGTGTGTCTGTGTGTGTGTCTGTGTGTGTGTCTGTGTGTGTGTGTGTGTGTGTGTGTGTATGTGTGTGTGTGTGTGTGTGTGTGTGTGTGTCTGTGTGTGTGTGTGTGTGTGTCTGTGTGTGTGTCTGTGTGTGTATCTGTGTGTGTGTGTGTGTGTGTGTGTGTGTGTGTACTCACCTAATTGTGGTTGCAGGGGTCGAGACTCAGCTCCTGGCCTCGCCTCTTCACTGATCGCTACTGGATCCTCTCTCTCTCTGCTTCCTGAGCTTTGTCATACCTCTTCTTAAAACTATGTATGGTTCCTGCCTCCACTACATCACTTGCTAGGCTATTCCACTTCCTGACGACTCTGTGACTGAAAAAATACTTCCTAACGTCCCTGTGACTCGTCTGAGTCTTCAGCTTCCAGTTGTGACCCCTTGTTTCTGTGTCCCCTCTCTGGAACATCCTATCTCTGTCCACCTTGTCTATTCCCTGCAGTATCTTGTATGTCGTTATCATGTCTCCCCTGACCCTTCTGTCCTCCAGTGTCGTCAATCCGATTTCCCTCAACCTTTCCTCGTACGACATTCCCCTGAGCTCTGGGACTAGCCTTGTTGCAAACCTTTGTGTGTGTGTGTGTGTGTGTGTGCGTGTGTGTGTGTGTGTGTGTGTGTGTGTGTGTGTGTGTGTGTGTGTGTGTGTGTGTGTGTGTGTGTGTGTGTGTGTGTATGTGTGTGTGTGGGGTGTAAACGTTGTACACATTGATGTACTCTAGCACAAACAAGTACATCACACGCACACATGACTACACATCAGCTACGTGAGGTTCCAGCAGTCAACAGTGACCAGCTGTCGTAGTTATAACACTAACAACTAGCAGCTATCGTAGTTATAAGACCAACAACGAGCAGTAATCGCAGTTACATGCCTGTACATTAGCAGTGTGAGACATACTTGACTATGTCATCAATACAAGAGTCTGCGTTAACAGCATTGTTTCAAGGCTAAAATCTTACTTTTGTTCATTAGTCAAGACATTTCTGTTTCAACGAGTAGCTTGAACAATAACTATCTTTAACGAATAAAGATATCTTAACTATAGGCCGATGTCCCGAGTGCTGAGTGTGAGTTAATCGACTCACAAGTATCACGGTTTACAACTCACTAGTACACGATCCTATGTGTGCAACTCACTAGTACACGACCCTATGTGTGCAACTCACTGTTACACGATCCTATGTGTGCAACTCACTAGTACACGATCCTATGTGTGCAACTCACTAGTACACGACCCTATGTGTGCAACTCACTAGTACACGATCCTATGTGTGCAACTCACTGTTACACGATCCTATGTGTGCAACTCACTATGAACACACAGAACATTAGTGTGTTGATACCATTTACTCTAAGTACACAGAACACACAGTATCGACACTAACAAGGTAATTAGACACAAAGTTCCTTCAATTCCAGTTTAGGCAGAGTCCACAATGATTGGCAAATACTAAGATTACTTTGTATGCAGAATCAAACTTCTTCCCGAGTCCACATCAGACAAAGCAAAGTTAGTCCAATATGCCAAGAGTTAACAACATCACCTAAAGCGAGGCAATCTCATTCCTGAGACGTATACATTTCTCTGCCCACCGACGACAGATATACGACAAGACAAAGTCCCATTCTGCACCACAGAGGTTGTGCACAGTGCACAGTAAGTTGTCACTCGACCTTGTGCTAACACCTTTCACAGACTTTGTTCGAATATAACAAAGTGGCAGAAGTCCGCTACAACATAATGTAAGACATGCGTAGCATTATTTTATGGACACACTGTATAAAGTTCAGAGGTTATGTTCATCCATGTGGTTAAAACAACAGTGTCCATACAGTAGACCTAGGCTGCTGACTCAAGATGATGCTTTAAAATTCACAGCCCCACAGTGATGTATGCAGGGCAAGGTGTTTGCCTGTGAGGCTATGTTCATGGAGACACAGCAACTGCTAACATCCTTCCCAGTTATCAGCAAATCGCCGACCGCTGATCTCAGAGCAAGTATGAGGGATGTAAAAGAGTACACTCGGTAGTTTACTAAATTCTAACCGTAACCACCACTCGTTTTGCAGGAAGTTAGTGCAAGGCTAACTACCTGTATAACTACTCACTATCAAAATTATAAGACATTATTATAAAAAATGATAAATAAGAAAAAGAAAAATATTTGGATTGTTATAACAGTTTGGATATCATCTCAGTTATAGACATATAAACGATATCTCGTTTTAATTATAACAATCATAACAGTAGATATTAATAATTAAGTAAAATAAAATAATCAGATACTAGAATAAAGAATTAGACACATGTGCAAGATCTGGGACTCTTTATTGTAGACGTTTCGCCACTGGATGGCGAAACGTCTACGATAAAGATTCTCAGATGTTACACATGTGTCTAATTCTTCCTCTTGTGGATATTGTATACTATACATGTATTACTAGAGCAAGGTTTGTACCAGGCCGCTATCGTAGTTGTGGAACCAACAATGATAAGTGATCGTAGTTGTGGAACCAACAATGATCAGTTATCGTGGTTGTGGAACCAACAATGATAAGCGATCGTAGTTGTGGAACCAACAATGATCAGTTATCGTAGTTGTGGAACCAACAATGGTAAATTATCGTAGTTGTGGAACCAACAATGATAAGTGATCGTAGTTGTGGAACCAACAATGATCAGTTATCGTAGTTGTGGAACCAACAATGATAAGTGATCGTAGTTGTGGAACCAACAATGATCAGTTATCGTAGTTGTGGAACCAACAATGATAAATTATCGTAGTTGTGGAACCAACAATGATAAGTTATCGTAGTTGTGAGACCACGAATTTTCAGTTACCGTAGTTGTGGAACCAACAATGGTCAGTGATCGTAGCTGTGCCATCTCGTGGGAATCACAGCACACATACACACACACATACACACATACACACAAACATACTCACACACATACACACACACATACACCCACACATACACACACACATATACACACACACATACACACATACACACACACACACATACGCACACACACATACACACACACATACACACACACACACATACACACACACACATACACACACATACACACACACACATACACACACACACATGCACACACACATATACACACACACATACACACACACACACACACACACACACACATACACACACACACATGCACACACACATATACACACACACATACACACACACACACACACACACACACACATACACACACACATACACACACACACATACACACACACACATACACACACACATACACACACACACACACACACACACACACACACACACACACACACACACATACCTTGGGTTACTAGATGATCAGCCTGTAACTGATTTCATCAACAATATGAACAACACACTTCTCATACCAACAATAACTAAACCAACCAGGCTCACTGAGACAAGTGCAACCATAATAGACCACATATGGACCAATATACTAGCCCCCCTTAAATCCCCTTAAATCCTGACAAACATTAGTAAACCACCACTTGAATACAACAAAGTCTCATTTAGACTCCATGACGAGGCCTCAGTAAGGAAGTTCACAGCTGACCTAGAGACTGTTGATTGGCCTACAGAATTCTCCAAGGCCAATGGTATTGATGACTGGACAGACATATTTCTTAACAAATTACTTAGACTATACAACAAACATTGTCCTATAAAAACAAAACAGATCACAAACAAACGGCTTGGTTGACCATGGCTAACCAGCACCATTCTGAAATCCATTGACAAGAAACACCAATATGAAAAGCAATATAGACAGGGCTTAATACACAAAGATACTCTTAAACACTATTCATCAGCTCTCACCAAAGTAATAAAAAAAGCCAAACAACTATACTACTCCAGTAGATTCACAGACACTAGAGGAGATATAAAAAAAGACCTGGAAAACACTCTCTCAGATTCTAGGGACCCACAAACTGAGAAAAAACAAGAATATTGTCCTAACTAAACCTAATGAAACACCACTACATCCCACTGACACAGCTAACAAGATAAACGACTTCTTCTCAAACATAGGATCTAATCTCGCCAGTAAAATCCCACGTACCAATGCCCATGCCGGGGACTACCTAGATGGGAATTTCCCTAATTCCTTCTATCTTGCACCAACTGAGCCCACGGAAGTCATTGAGATCATAAAGTCACTTAAAAATAAATCGGAGAATCTGTCTCATGTCCCACCATTACTGTACAAGCGAGCGGCCCATGTCCTTTCGCATGCTATTTCATTACTTTTTAACAAGTCAATAGAGACTAGCACCTTCCCGAAACTACTCAAGATGGCAAGGGTTACACCAATACATAAAGGTGGTGACCCTACAGACTTAAACAACTATAGGCCAATATCTAACTTACCATTGCTATCCAAAATCTTTGAGAAACTCGTGCACAGGAGACTGTATTCATTTATAACGGCTCAAAACATACTCAACCCCTGCCAGTTTGGATTCAGGAAAAATAAAAGCACTAATGATGCAATCATAAAAATGCTAGATCTGCTTTACACAGCATTGGAAAATAAGGAATATCCACTAGGAATTTTTATTGACCTAAGAAAAGCTTTTGACACAGTAAACCACGAAATCCTACTCCACAAACTTGATCACTACGGTATAAGAGGCCATGCGCTTGCTTATTTCAAATCTTACATTACTAATAGGTATCAGTACGTCACCATTAAAGACACAGCATCAGCAACACGGCCACTTGATACTGGAGTTCCGCAGGGAAGTGTCCTTGGTCCCCTGCTCTTCCTCATATACATCAATGATCTTCCAAACGTATCCCAACACCTGAAACCCATTCTCTTTGCTGATGACACGACTTATGTCATCTCTCACCCTAATCTTGCCACCCTCAACACCATTGTGAATGAGGAGCTGATTAAAATATCGACTTGGATGACAGCCAATAAACTTACGCTTAACACTGACAAAACCTACTATATTATGTTTGGTAGCAGAGCAGGAGATGCACAAATTAACATTAAGATTGACAACACTCTAATTACCAGAAATAATGGGGGAAAATTCCTAGGCTTATGCCTTGACAACAACCTGAATTTCAGCACCCATATCCAGCAAATAGCCAAAAAAGTATCCAAAACGGTTGGGATCCTCTCCAAGATACGATACTACGTGCCGCAAAATGCCCTTCTCACACTATACCACTCACTTATTTATCCATACCTCACCTATGCTATTTGTGCTTGGGGATCAACTGCAGCAACACACCTAAAGCCAATAATAACCCAGCAAAAAGCTGCAGTAAGAATAATCACTAAATCCCATCCCTGGCAACACCCCCCCCCCACTCTTCATAGATCTAAACTTACTCCCAGTTCAGTACATCCACACTTACTACTGTGCAATCTATATCTACAGGGCCTTAAACTCTAATATCAACCTTGACCTAAAACGCTTTCTTGATAGTTGTGACAGAACCCACAGGCATAACACAAGACACAAACATCTCTACGACATTTCCCGTGTCCGACTAAACCTTTACAAAAATTCAATGTATGTCAAAGGTCCTAAAATCTGGAATACCCTACCTGAGAACTCTAGAACTGCAGACACATTCATCACCTTCAAAACTACCATTAGAAAACATCTTATCTCCCTGATACACCCCATCAACTAACTACACGAATACCACCTGGTGGTTCACACTTACAATCGCTCACTCATTTGACCATAAACAGAAATATTAATCTCAGTCTTAAAATAATGAATCCTGTGATACTCCAATACTGAAACTATGTACTGTGCCAAAACAAAAGCATTCACATTGCTAAACTCACAAACTAGTATTTAGTCACTTAGCCATAATACCAACTTACCTCATAATTTGTAATATTTTACAATTAAGAATAAAACTAAGTATGCCCGAAATGCCTAGCCATGCTAAGCGTTCTAGTGGTACACTCTGTAATCACAATTTTACTACATGTAAACCAAACAATAACCAAATTTCTGCAAACTCAGCATTGTAATCCTTATAGAGAATAAACTTTGAATTGAATTGAATACACACACACACATACACACACACAGACATACACATACACATACACACACACACATACACACACACATACACACACACATACACACACACACACATACACACATACACACACACACATACACACACACATACACACACATATGCACACACACACATACACACACACATACACACACACACATACACACACACACACACATACTCACACACACATACACACACACATACACACACACACACACATACACACACACATACACACACACACACATACACACACACATACACACACACATACACACACACACACATACACACACACATACACACACACACATACACACACACACATACACACACACTTGGAAGTTGAAGACTCAGATGAATCAAAGGGATGTTAGGAAGTATTTCTTCAGTCATAGAGTAGTCAGGCCATGGAATAGCCTAGAAAGTGATGTGGTGGAGGCAGGAACCATACATAGTTTTAAGGCGAGGTATGATAGAGCTCATGGGGCAGGGAGAGAGAGGACCTAGTAGCAAACAGCGAAGAGGCGGGGCCAGGAGCTGTGACTCGACCCCTGCAACCACAAATAGGTGAGTACAAATAGGTGAGTACACACACACACACATACACACACACACATACACACACACACATACACACACACATACACACACACATACACACAAACACACATACACACACACATACACACACACACATATACACACACATACACACACACACATACACACACACACGCAAACACACACACATACACACACACACATACACACACACATACACACACACACACATACACACACACACGGAAATAGGTGAAGAGATGGACGAGATTGTAAATTTTCAGAGAATAGGGGGGTACTCGAAGGGGAGAAACCGACCAATCAAGCTGATTCTCAGGACGGAAACAGTGCGGAACAGGATCCTCCAAGAGAAACCACGATTGAAATACTCGGAAGAGTACAAGAGGGTGTTCCTAGACAGAGACAGAACAAAATCAGAACGACAGCAGCTGAGGGAGAGGACAAAAAAGCGAAAGGAGCTAGGAAAAGAGACAAGGATGGAACCAGCAGAGGTCAGTCAGAGCAGAACAGAACAGCAAGGGCAAGCACACACACAACTATTCTCAGAACCATACAACCTATCACACCATCCCAACACACACTACAGTCCATACCCACAGCCTCCACCCAACACCGAGCTATAGAATCCCACAGTATGCCACCAGGTCTCCCACCCTCACAGGCCCCCCAAACCACAGTATTGGAAAGGAAACTGAAGGTATGGTA
>NC_091302.1:47675316-47682816 GCF_038502225.1 Cherax quadricarinatus | reverse complement strand
GACGGAGTACAGTCTAGGGGGTCAGAGACTACAAACCTCAATCAAGGAAAAAGATCTTGGGGTGAGTATAACACCAGGCACATCTCCTGAAGCGCACATCAACCAAATAACTGCTGCAGCATATGGGCGCCTAGCAAACCTCAGAACAGCATTCCGACATCTTAATAAGGAATCGTTCAGGACCCTGTACACCGTATACGTTAGGCCCATATTGGAGTATGCGGCACCAGTTTGGAACCCACACCTAGCCAAGCACGTAAAGAAACTAGAGAAAGTGCAAAGGTTTGCAACAAGACTAGTCCCAGAGCTAAGAGGTATGTCCTACGAGGAGAGGTTAAGGGAAATCAACCTGACGACACTGGAGGACAGGAGAGATAGGGGGGACATGATAACGACATACAAAATACTGAGAGGAATTGACAAGGTGGACAAAAACAGGATGTTCCAGAGATTGGACACAGTAACAAGGGGACACAGTTGGAAGCTAAAGACACAGATGAATCACAGGGATGTTAGGAAGTATTTCTTCAGCCACAGAGTAGTCAGTAAGTGGAATAGTTTGGGAAGCGATGTAGTGGAGGCAGGATCCATACATAGCTTTAAGCAGAGGTACGACAAAGCTCACGGCTCAGGGAGAGTGACCTAGTAGCGATCAGTGAAGAGGCGGGGCCAGGAGCTCGGACTCGACCCCCGCAACCTCAACTAGGTGAGTACAACTAGGTGAGTACACACACACACACACACACACACACACACACACACATACACACACACACACACACACACACTCACACGCACACATACACACACACACACACACACACACACACACACACACACACACACACACACACACACACACACACACACACACACACACACACACACACACACACACACACACACACACACACACACACACTGAGGCACAACAAGGCTATCAAGAGCCACTGGAAAAATCAAGGGAGAAACTGACCACATACAGGCAGGATCCAGAGCCACAGAGGGTGAGGCAATGCGAGGAAGAAAGGGCAAAATCAGTGTTTATCCATGGGCTTCAGGAGAGAGAGGAAAGGACACACACTGAAAGGAAGCAGGAAGAAAGGAAGGAGATTGAGAAAATCATAACAGAAATAGGTGAAGAGAGGGACGAGATTGTAAATTTTCAGAGAATAGGGGGGTACTCGAAGGTGAGAAACCGACCAATCAAGCTGATTCTCAGGACGGAAACAGTGCGGAACAGGATCCTCCAAGAGAAACCACGATTGAAATACTCGGAAGAGTACAAGAGGGTGTTCCTAGACAGAGACAGAACAAAATCAGAACGACAGCAGCTGAGGGAGAGGACAAAAAAGCGAAAGGAGCTAGGAAAAGAGACAAGGAGGGAACCAGCAGAGGTCAGTCAGAGCAGGACAGAACAGCAAGGGCAAGCACACACACAACTACTCTCAGAACCATACAACCTATCACACCATCCCAACACACCCTACAATCCATACCCACAGCCTCCACCCAACACCAAGCTATAGAACCCCACAGTATGCCACCAGGTCTCCCACCCTCACAGGCCCCCCAAACCACAGTGTTGGAAAGGAAACTGAAGGTATGGTACACAAACGCTGATGGAATAACAAATAAGTGGGAGGAGTGGCAAGAAAGAGTCAAAGAAGCATCACCGGACATCATAGCTCTCACAGAAACCAAGCTTACAGGTATGATAACAGATGCCATCTTTCCAACGGGATACCAAATCCTGAGGAAAGACAGAGGGAACAGGGGGGGTGGAGGAGTGGCGTTGCTGATCAAAAATCGCTGGAATTTTGATGAGCTGGAGAGAGAAGATAGCGGAGAAGAAAGTGATTACATAGTGGGAACACTTCACTCTGGAGGTCCCAAGGTGGTAATAGCAGTGATGTATAACCCACCACAGAACAGCAGGAGGCCAAGGCAAGAGTACGACGAGAGCAATAGAGCGATGGTTGACACACTGGCTAGAGTGGCCAGAAGAGCTCATGCATGCAGGGCAAAGCTCCTGATCATGGGTGACTTTAACCACAAGGAGATAGATTGGGAGAACTTGGACCCACATGGGGGCCAAGATACTTGGAGGGCTAAGATGATGGAGGTGGTACTGGAGAACTTCATGTACCAACACGTAAGGGACACTACAAGAGAGAGAGGAGAGGATGAACCAGCAAGGCTGGACTTAGTATTCACCTTCAGTAGTGCAGATATCGAGGACATCACATATGAAAGACCCCTTGGGGCCAGTGACCATGTGGTTGTAAGCTTCGAATACACAGTAGAGCTACAAGTGGAGGGAGAAGCAGGAAGGCCAGGACGAATGAAGCCAAACTACAAGAAAGGGGACTACACAGGAATGAGGAACTACCTGAATGGGGTTCAGTGGGACAGAGAACTGGCAGGGAAACCAGTTAATGAGATGATGGAATATGTAGCAATAAAATGCAAGGAGGCTGAGGAGAGGTTTGTACCCAAGGGTAACAGGAGTAATGAAAAAGCCAGGATGAGCCCATGGTTTACCCAAAGGTGCAGGGAGGCAAAAACCAAGTGTGCTAGGGAATGGAAGAAATATAGAAGGCAAAGGACCCAGGAGAATAAGGAGAACAGTCGTAGAGCCAGAAATGAATATGCACAGATAAGAAGGGAGGCCCAAAGACAATATGAAAATGACATAGCAGCGAAAGCCAAATCTGACCCGAAACTGTTGTACAGCCACATCAGGAGGAAAACAACAGTCAAGGACCAGGTAATCAGGCTAAGGAAGGAAGGAGGAGAGACAACAGGAAATGACCGGGAAGTATGTGAAGAATTCAACAAGAGATTCAAAGAAGTGTTCACAGAGGAGACAGAAGGGACTCCAGAAAGACGGAGAGGTGGGGCACACCACCAAGTGCTGGACACAGTGCACACAACCGAGGAAGAAGTGAAGAGGCTTCTGAGTGAGCTAGATACCTCAAAGGCAATGGGGCCAGATAACATCTCCCCATGGGTATTGAGAGAGGGAGCAGAGGCGCTATGTGTACCCCTAACAACAATATTCAATACATCTATCGAAACAGGGAGATTGCCTGAGGCATGGAAGACAGCAAATGTAGTCCCAATCTTTAAAAAAGGAGACAGACATGAAGCATTAAACTACAGACCAGTGTCACTGACATGTATAGTATGCAAAATCATGGAGAAGATTATCAGGAGAAGAGTGGTGGAACACCTAGAAAGGAATGATCTCATCAACAGCAGCCAGCATGGTTTCAGGGACGGGAAATCCTGTGTCACAAACCTACTGGAGTTCTATGACATGGTGACAGCAGTAAGACAAGAGAGAGAGGGGTGGGTGGATTGCATTTTCTTGGACTGCAAGAAGGCGTTTGACACAGTTCCACACAAGAGATTGGTGCAAAAACTGGAGGACCAAGCAGGGATAACAGGGAAGGCACTACAATGGATCAGGGAATACTTGTCAGGAAGACAGCAGCGAGTCATGGTACGTGGCGAGGTGTCAGAGTGGGCACCTGTGACCAGCGGGGTCCCGCAGGGGTCAGTCCTAGGACCAGTGCTGTTTCTGGTATTTGTGAACGACATGACGGAAGGAATAGACTCTGAGGTGTCCCTGTTTGCAGATGACGTGAAGTTGATGAGAAGAATACACTCGATCGAAGACCAGGCAGAACTACAAAGGGATCTGGACAGGCTGCAGAACTGGTCCAGCAATTGGCTCCTGGAGTTCAATCCCACCAAGTGCAAAGTCATGAAGATTGGGGAAGGGCAAAGAAGGCCGCAGACGGAGTACAGTCTAGGGGGTCAGAGACTACAAACCTCAATCAAGGAAAAAGATCTTGGGGTGAGTATAACACCAGGCACATCTCCTGAAGCGCACATCAACCAAATAACTGCTGCAGCATATGGGCGCCTAGCAAACCTCAGAACAGCATTCCGACATCTTAATAAGGAATCGTTCAGGACCCTGTACACCGTATACGTTAGGCCCATATTGGAGTATGCGGCACCAGTTTGGAACCCACACCTAGCCAAGCACGTAAAGAAACTAGAGAAAGTGCAAAGGTTTGCAACAAGACTAGTCCCAGAGCTAAGAGGTATGTCCTACGAGGAGAGGTTAAGGGAAATCAACCTGACGACACTGGAGGACAGGAGAGATAGGGGGGACATGATAACGACATACAAAATACTGAGAGGAATTGACAAGGTGGACAAAAACAGGATGTTCCAGAGATTGGACACAGTAACAAGGGGACACAGTTGGAAGCTAAAGACACAGATGAATCACAGGGATGTTAGGAAGTATTTCTTCAGCCACAGAGTAGTCAGTAAGTGGAATAGTTTGGGAAGCGACGTAGTGGAGGCAGGATCCATACATAGCTTTAAGCAGAGGTACGACAAAGCTCAGGGCTCAGGGAGAGTGACCTAGTAGCGATCAGTGAAGAGGCGGGGCCAGGAGCTCGGACTCGACCCCCGCAACCTCAACTAGGTGAGTACAACTAGGTGAGTACACACACACACATACACACACATATACACACACACACATATACACACACACATATACACACACACACACACACACACACACACACACACACACACACACACACACACACACACACACACACACACACACACACACACACACAAAGGCGGTGGGACCAGACAACATCTCTCCATGGGTCCTTAAAGAGGGAGCAGAGATATTGTGTGAGCCATTAACAAAGATCTTCAACACATCATTTGAAACTGGGCAACTCCCTGAGGTATGGAAAATGGCAAATGTAGTCCCAATTTTTAAAAAGGGAGACAGACATGAGGCACTAAACTACAGACCTGTATCACTAACGTGTATAGTATGCAAGGTCATGGAGAAGATCATCAGGAGGAGAGTGGTGGGGCACCTGGAAAGAAACAAGTGTATAATTGACAACCAGCACGGTTTCAGGGAAGGAAAATCCTGTGTCACAAACCTACTAGAGTTTTATGACAAGGTGACAGAAGTAAGACAAGAGAGAGAGGGGTGGATCGACTGCGTATTTTTGGACTGCAAGAAGGCTTTCGACACAGTTCCTCACAAGAGGTTACTGCAAAAGCTAGAGGACCAGGCACACATAACAGGAAAGGCACTGCAATGGATCAGAGAATATCTGACAGGGAGGCAACAACGAGTCATGGTACGCGAAGAGGTGTCAGAGTGGGCGCCTGTGACAAGCGGGGTTCCACAGGGGTCAGTCTTAGGACCTGTGCTGTTCTTGGTATACGTGAACGACATAACGGAAGGGATAGACTCAGAAGTGTCCTTGTTTGCAGACGATGTGAAGTTAATGAGAAGAATCGAATCGATCGAGGATCAGGCAGGACTACAAAGAGATCTGGACAGGCTACAAGCCTGGTCCAGCAACTGGCTCCTTGAATTTAACCCTGCCAAATGCAAAGTCATGAAGATTGGGGAAGGGCAAAGAAGACCGCAGACACAATATAGTTTAGATGGCCAAAGACTGCAAACCTCACTCAAGGAAAAAGATCTGAGGGTGAGTATAACACCGAGCATATCTCCTGAGGCGCGCATCAATCAGATAACTGCTGCAGCATACGGGCGCCTGGCAAACCTACGGATAGCGTTCCGATACCTCAGTAAGGATTCGTTTAAGACTCTGTACACCATCTACGTCAGGCCCATACTGGAGTATGCAGCACCAGTTTGGAATCCACACCTAGTCAAGCACGTCAAGAAATTAGAGAAAGTGCAAAGGTTTGCAACAAGACTAGTCCCAGAGCTACGGGGATTGTCCTATGAAGAAAGGTTGAGGGAAATCAGCCTGACGACACTGGAGGCCAGGAGGGTCAGGGGAGACATGATAACGACATATAAAATACTGCGCGGAATAGACGAGGTGGACAAAGACGGGATGTTCCAGAGATGGGACACAGACACAAGAGGTCACAATTGGAAGTTGAAGACTCAGATGAATCAAAGGGATGTTAGGAAGTATATCTTCAGTCATAGAGTAGTCAGGCCATGGAATAGCCTAGAAAGTGATGTGGTGGAGGCAGGAACCATACATAGTTTTAAGGCGAGGTATAATAGAGCTCATGGGGCAGGGAGAGAGAGGACCTAGTAGCAATCAGCGAAGAGGCGGGGCCAGGAGCTGTGACTCGACCCCTGCACCCACAAATAGGTGAGTACAAATAGGTGAGTACACACACACATACACACATACACACATACACACACACACACACACACACACACACACACATACACACACACACACACACACACACACACACACACACACACACACACACACACACACATACACACACACACACACACGCACACACACACACACACACACACACACACACACACACACACACACACACACACTCACACACACACACACACACACACACACACACAAAGGTTTGCGACAAGGTTAGTTCCAGAGCTAAGGGGAATGTCCTATGAAGAAAGATTAAGGGAAATCGGCCTGACGACACTGGAGGACAGGAGGGTCAGGGGAGACATGATAACGACATATAAAATACTGCGTGGAATAGACAAGGTGGACAAAGACAGGATGTTCCAGGGAGGGGACAGAAACAAGAGGCCACAATTGGAAGTTGAAGACACAAATGAGTCAGAGAGATAGTAGGAAGTATTTCTTCAGTCATAGAGTTGTAAGGCAGTGGAATAGCCTAGAAAATGACGTAGTGGAGGCAGGAACCATACACAGTTTTAAGACGAGGTTTGATAAAGCTCATGGAGCGGGGAGAGAGAGGGCCTAGTAGCAACCGGTGAAGAGGCGGGGCCAGGAGCTAGGACTCGACCCCTGCAACCACAAATAGGTGAAATAGGTGAGTACACACAAACACACACACACACACACACACATACACACAAGGGAACACTCAAAGCGCCAATTACTCAGTGCCAGCGCTTATGTCAACAACCACCGGATTAATAGACCTTTCTGTCTCCTTTAATCTCTACTAAAGGAACTGGGGGAGGCTGGGGTTTAAAGCTTCTCTCTCTCTCACTCACGGTGGGGGGGACCAGCTTTCTCAGCTCTCTCATACTCAGCTGCGGGAATAAACGTCTCTGGTGAAGATATTGATCTTTTAACTCTCGGGATGGTGAAAACTCGCACCAATTCCTGCCTCGTGTATAATGTAAATGTACCTACTTTCCCTTGTATAATGTAAATGTACCTACTTTCCCTTGTATAATGTAAATGTACCTACTTCCCTTGTATAATGTAAATGTACCTACTTCCCTTGTATAATGTAAATGTACCTGCTTCCCCTTGTATAACGTAAATGTACCTACTTCCCCTTGTATAATGTAAATGTACCTGCTTCCCCTTGTATAACGTAAATGTACCTGCTTCCCCTTGTATAATGTAAATGTACCTACTTTCCCTTGTATAATGTAAATGTACCTACTTTCCCTTGTATAATGTAAATGTA
>NC_091302.1:47642816-47670316 GCF_038502225.1 Cherax quadricarinatus | reverse complement strand
CTGAACCACCGCACAAGTGGAAGGTTGTGACCACCAGTACAATGGTTCTGAACCACCGTACAAGTGGAAGGTTGTGACCACCAGTACAATGGTTCTGAACCACCGTACAAATTGAAGGTTGTGACCACCAGTACAATGGTTCTGAACCAGCGTACAAGTTGAAGGTTGTGACCACCAGTACAATGGTTCTGAACCACCGTACAAGTTGAAGGTTGTGACCACCAGTACAATGGTTCTGAACCACCGTACAAGTTGAAGGTTGTGACCACCAGTACAATGGTTCTGAACCACCGTACAAGTTGAAGGTTGTGACCACCAGTACAATGGTTCTGAACCACCGTACAAGTTGAAGGTTAGTGACCACCAGTACAATGGTTCTGAAACCACCGTACAAGTTGAAGGTTGTGACCACCAGTACAATGGTTCTGAACCACCGTACAAGTGGAAGGTTGTGACCACCAGTACAATGGTTCTGAACCACCGTACAAGTGGAAGGTTGTGACCACCAGTACAATGGTTCTGAACCACCGTACAAGTGGAAGGTTGTGACCACCAGTACAATGGTTCTGAACCACCGTACAAGTGGAAGGTTGTGACCACCAGTACAATGGTTCTGAACCACCGTACAAATTGAAGGTTGTGACCACCAGTACAATGGTTCTGAACCAGCGTACAAGTTGAAGGTTGTGACCACCAGTACAATGGTTCTGAACCACCGTACAAGTTGAAGGTTGTGACCACCAGTACAATGGTTCTGAACCACCGTACAAGTTGAAGGTTGTGACCACCAGTACAATGGTTCTGAACCACCGTACAAGTTGAAGGTTGTGACCACCAGTACAATGGTTCTGAACCACCGTACAAGTTGAAGGTTGTGACCACCAGTACAATGGTTCTGAACCACCGTACAAGTTGAAGGTTGTGACCACCCCAGTACAATGGTTCTGAACCACCGTACAAGTGGAAGGTTGTGACCACCAGTACAATGGTTCTGAACCACCGTACGGAAGTGGAAGGTTGTGACCACCAGTACAATGGTTCTGAACCACCGTACAAGTGGAAGGTTGTGACCACCAGTACAATGGTTCTGAACCACCGTACAAGTGGAAGGTTGTGACCACCAGTACAATGGTTCTGAACCACCGTACAAGTGGAAGGTTGTGACCACCAGTACAATGGTTCTGAACCACCGTACAAGTGGAAGGTTGTGACCAAAAGTACAATGGTTCTGAACCACCGTACAAGTGGAAGGTTGTGACCACCAGTACAATGGTTCTGAACCACCGTACAAGTGGAAGGTTGTGACCACCAGTACAATGGTTCTGAACCACCGTACAAGTGGAAGGTTGTGACCACCAGTACAATGGTTCTGAACCACCGTACAGGTGGAAGGTTGTTGACCACCAGTACAATGGTTCTGAACCACCGCTACAAGTGGAAGGTTGTGACCACCAGTACAATGGTTCTGAACCACCGTAGAAGTGGAAGGTTGTGACCACCAGTACAATGGTTCTGGAACCACCGTACAGGTGGAAGGTTGTGACCACCAGTACAATGGTTCTGAACCACCGTACAAGTGGAAGGTTGTGACCACCAGTACAATGGTTCTGAACCACCGTACAAGTGGGGAAGGTTGAGACCACCAGTACAATGGTTCTGAACCACCGTACAAGTGGAAGGTTGTGACCACCAGTACAATGGTTCTGAACCACCGTACAGGTGGAAGGTTGTGACCACCAGTACAATGGTTCTGAACCACCGCTACAGGTGGAGGTTGTGACCACCAGTACAATGGTTCTGAACCACCGTACAGGTGGAAGGTTATGACCACCAGTACAATGGTTTATGAACCACCGTACAAGTGGAAGGTTGTGACCACCAGTACAATGGTTCTGAACCACCGTACAAGTGGAAGGTTGTGACCACCAGTACAATGGTTCTGAACCACCGTACAAGTGGAAGGTTGTGACCACCAGTACAATGGTTCTGAACCACCGTACAAGTGGAAGGTTGTGACCACCAGTACAATGGTTCTGAACCACCGTACAAGTGGAAGGTTGTGACCACCAGTACAATGGTTCTGAACCACCGTACAGGTAAGGAAGGTTGTGACCACCAGTACAATGGTTCTGAACCACCGTACAGGTGGAAGGTTGTGACCACCAGTACAATGGTTTTGAACCACCGTACAAGTGGAAGGTTGTGACCACCAGTACAATGGTTCTGAACCACCGTACAGGTGGAAGGTTGTGACCACCAGTACAATGGTTCTGAACCACCGTACAGGTGGAAGGTTATGACCACCAGTACAATGGTTCTGAACCACCGTACAAGTGGAAGGTTGTGACCACCAGTACAATGGTTCTGAACCACCGTACAGGTGGAAGGTTGTGACCACCAGTACAATGGTTCTGAACCACCGTACAAGTGGAAGGTTAGTGACCACCAGTACAATGGTTCTGAACCACCGTACAAAGTGGAAGGTTGTGACCACCAGTACAATGGTTCTGAACCACCGTACAAGTGGAAGGTTGTGACCACCAGTACAATGGTTCTGAACCACCGTACAAGTGGAAGGTTGTGACCACCAGTACAATGGTTCTGAACCACCGTACAAGTGGAAGGTTGTGACCACCAGTACAATGGTTCTGAACCACCGTACAAGTGGAAGGAATTGGTGACCACCAGTCCAATGGTTCTGAACCACCGTACAAGTGGAAGGTTGTGACCACCAGTACAATGGTTCTGAACCACCGTACAAGTGGAAGGTTGTGACCACCAGTACAATGGTTCTGAACCACCGTACAAGTGGAAGGTTGTGACCACCAGTACAATGGTTCTGAACCACCGTACAAGTGGAAGGTTGTGACCACCAGTACAATGGTTCTGAACCACCGCACAACGAATGGAAGGTTGTGACCACCAGTACAATGGTTCTGAACCACCGTACAAGTGGAAGGTTGTGACCACCAGTACAATGGTTCTGAACCACCGTACAAATTGAAGGTTGTGACCACCAGTACAATGGTTCTGAACCACCGTACAAGTTGAAGGTTGTGACCACCAGTACAATGATTCTGAACCACGGTACAAGTTGAAGGTTGTGACCACCAGTACAATGGTTCTGAACCACCGTACAAGTTGAAGGTTGTGACCACCAGTACAATGGTTCTGAACCACCGTACAAGTTGAAGGTTGTGACCACCAGTACAATGGTTCTGAACCACCGTACAAGTTGAAGGTTGTGACCACCAGTACAATGGTTCTGAACCACCGTACAAGTGGAAGGTTGTGACCACCAGTACAATGGTTCTGAACCACCGTACAAGTGGAAGGTTGTGACCACCAGTACAATGGTTCTGAACCACCGTACAAGTGGAAGGTTGTGACCACCAGTAATGGTTGACGTAAGTGGAGGTTGTGACCATCAGTACAATGGTTCTGAACCACCGTACAAGTGGAAGGTTGTGACCACCAGTACAATGGTTCTGAACCACCGTACAAGTGGAAGGCTGTGACCACCAGTACAATGGTTCTGAACCACCGTACAAGTGGAAGGTTGTGACCACCAGTACAATGGTTCTGAACCACCGTACAAGTGGAAGGTTGTGACCACCAGTACAATGGTTCTGAACCACCGTACAAGTGGAAGGTTGTGACCACCAGTACAATGGTTCTGAACCACCGTACAAGTGGAAGGTTGTGACCACCAGTACAATGGTTCTAAATCACCGTTCAAGTGGAAGGTTCTGAACCACCGTACACAAGGTTCCATAATTTATACACTACAGTGGAGCTTGTGTTAACCTGCCTTGTGTTAACCTGGCTTGTGTTAACCTGCCTTGTGTTAACCTGGCTTGTGTTAACGTAGCTTGTGTTAACCTGGCTTGTGTTAACCTGGCTTGTGTTAACCTGGCTTGTGTTAACCTGGCTTGTGTTAACCTGCCTTGTGTTAACCTGGCTTGTGTTAACCTGCCTTGTGTTAACATGGTTTGTGTTAACCTGCCTTGTGTTAACCTGGCTTGTGTTAACGTAGCTTGTGTTAAGCTGGCTTGTGTTAACCTGGCTTGTGTTAGCCTGGCTTGTGTTAACCTGGCTTGTGTTAACCTGCCTTGTGATAACTTAATTTGTGTTAACCTATCTTGTATTAACCTGGCTTGTGTTAACGTAGCTTGTGTTAACCTAGCTTGTGTTAACCTAGCTTGTGTTAACCTGGCTTGTGTTAACCTGGCTTGTGTTAACCTGGCTTGTGTTAACCTGCCTTGTGTTAGCTTAGCTTGTGTTAACCTGCCTTGTGTTAACCTAGCTTGTGTTAACCTATCTTGTATTAACCTGGCTTGTGATAACGTAACTTGTGTTAATCTGGCTTGTGTTAACGTAGCTTGTGTTTACCTAGCTTGTGTTAACCTAGCTTGTGTTAACCTGTCTTGTGTTAACCTGGCTTGCGTTAACCTGCCTTGTGTTAACCTGGCTTGCGTTAACGTAGCTTGTGTTAACGTAGCTTGTGTTAACCTAACTTTTACTAACCTAGCTTGTGTTAACGTAGCTTGTGTTAACCTGGCTTGTGTTAACCTAGCTTGTGTTAACCTAGCTTGTGTTAACCTAGCTTGAGTTAACCTAGCTTATGTTAACCTAGCTTGTGGTAACCTAGCTTGCGTTAACCTAGCTTGTGGTAACCTAGCTTGTGTTAACCTAGCTTGTGGTAACCTAGCTTGTGTTAACCTAGCTTGTGGTAACCTAGCTTGTGTTAACCTATCTTGTATTAACCTGGCTTGTGTTAAAGTAACTTGTGTTAACGTAGCTTGTGTTAACCTAGCTTGTGTTAACCTGGCTTGTGTTAGCCTGGCTTGTGTTAACCTGGCTTGTGTTAACCTGCCTTGTGTTAACCTAACTTGTGTTAACCTAGCTCGTGTTAACCTGGTCTAAGAGTTTGTTTACAAAGAGTAGCTGAGCCTTGCTCGGGGCGTAATGGTATCAAATGTTCGACCTAGGAGGGAGGGAGAGAGAAAGAGAGAGAGAGAGAGAGAGAGAGAGAGAGAAAGGGAGAGAGAGAGAGAGACAGAGAGAGAGAGAGAGAGAGAGAGAGAGAGAGAGACGGAGAGAGAGAGAGAGAGAGAGAGAGAGAGAGAGAGAGACAGAGAGACAGAGAGAGAGAGAGAGAGAGAGAGAGAGAGAGAGAGAGAGAGAGAGAAATAGGAGCGATAAAAGAGGAGAAAACAGAAGCAAGAATCTGACGCAACAAATGGGAACAGGAAAAAAATTCTGATGAGAGACAAGGCGACTAGACCGAGAGAATACTTCCCATTACCTTCATCAGGAAGTGCTAAAACCGTAAGGCTCACACACACACACACACACACACACACACACACACACACACACACACACACACACATATGAATTATGCTAAGGTCATATCAGCCAGCCAAGGAGGGCCAAGGAGTGAAAGGGAAGAACAGCTGGGTGCAGATGGAGAGGGTGATAGGTCGAATGCTGAGGCACAACCATGCTATCAAGAGCCACTAGAAAAATCAAGGGAGAAACTGACCACATACAGGCAGGATCCAGAGTCACAGAGGGTGAGGCAATGGGAGGAGGAAAGGGCAAAATCAGTGTTTATCCATGGGCTTCAGGAGAGAGAGGAAAGGACACACACTGAAAGGCAGCAGGAAGAAAGAAAGGAGATTGAGAAAATAATCACGGAAATAGGTGAAGAGATGGACGAGATTGTAAATTTTCAGAGAATAGGGGGGTACTCGAAGGGGAGAAACCGACCAATCAAGCTGATTCTCAGGACGGAAACAGTGCGGAACAGGATCCTCCAACAGAAACCACGGTTGAAATACTCAGAAGAGTAGAAGAAGGTGTTCCTAGACAGAGACAGAACACATTCAGAACGACAGCAGCTGAGGGAGAGGACAAAAAAGCGAAAAGAGCTACGAAAAGAGACAAGGATGGAACCAGCAGAGGTCAGTCAGAGCAGAACAGAACAGCAAGGGCAAGCACACACACAACTATTCTCAGAACCATACAACCTATCACACCATCCCAACACACACTACAGTCCATACCCACAGCCTCCACCCAACACCGAGCTATAGAATCCCACAGAATGCTACCAGGTCTCCCACCCTCACAGGCCCCCCAAACCACAGTGTTGGAAAGGAAACTGAAGATATGGTACACAAACGCTGATGGAATAACAAATAAGTGGGAGGAATGGCATGAAAGAGTCAAAGAGGCATCACCGGACATCATAGCTCTCACAGAAATCAAGCTTACAGGTATGATAACAGATGCCATCTTTCCAACGGGATACCAAATCCTGAGGAAAGACAGAGGGAACAGGGTGGGTGGAGGAGTGGCATTGCTGATCAAAAATCGCTGGAATTTTGATGAGCTGGAAAGAGGAGACAGCGGAGAAGAAAGTGATTACATAGCGGGAACGCTTCACTCTGGAGGTCCCAAGGTGGTAATAGCAGTGATGTATAACCCACCACAGAACAGCAGGAGGCCAAGGCAAGAGTACGACGAGAGCAATAGAGCGATGGTTGACACTGGCTACAGTGGCCAGAAGAGCTCATGCATGCAGGGCAAAGCTACTGATCATGGGTGACTTTAACCACAAGGAGATCGATTGGGAGAACTTGGACCCGCATGGGAGCCAAGATACATGGAGGGCTAAGATGATGGAGGTGGCACTAAAAAACTTCATGTACCAACACGTAAGGGACACTACAAGAGAGAGAGGAGAGGATGAACCAGCAAGGCTGGACTTAGTATTCACCTTGAGTAGTGCAGATATCGAGGACATCACATATGAAAGACCCCTTGGGGTCAGTGACCATGTGATTTTAAGCTTCGAATACACAGTAGAGCTACAAGTGGAGGGAGAAGCAGGAAGGCCAGGACGAATGAAGCCAAACTACAAGAAAGGGGACTACACAGGAATGAGAAACTTCCTGAACAGGGTTCAGTGGGACAGAGAACTGGCAGGGAAGCCAGTTAATGAGATGATGGAATATGTAGCAACAAAATGCAAGGAGGCTGAGGAGAGGTTTGTACCCAAGGGTAACAGGAATAATGAAAAAGCTAGGATGAGCCCAAGGTGCAGGGAGGCAAAAACCAAGTGTGCTAGGGAATGGAAGAAATATAGAAGGCAAAGGACCCAGGAGAATAAGGAGAACAGTCGTAGAGCCAGAAACGAATATGTACAGATAAGAAGGGAGGCCCAAAGACAATATGAAAATGACATAGCAGCGAAAGCCAAATCTGACCCGAAACTGTTGTACAGCCACATCAGGAGGAAAACAACAGTCAAGGACCAGGTAATCAGGCTAAGGAAGGAAGGAGGAGAGACAACAAGAAATGACCGTGAAGTATGTGAAGAACTCAACAAGAGATTCAAAGAAGTGTTCACAGAGGAGACAGAAGGGACTCCAGAAAGACGGAGAGGTGGGGCACACCACAAAGTGCTGGACACAGTGCACACAACCGAGGAAGAAGTGAAGAGGCTTCTGAGTGAGCTAGATACCTCAAAGGCAATGGGGCCAGATAACATCTCCCCATGGGTATTGAGAGAGGGAGCAGAGGCGCTATGTGTACCCCTAACAACAATATTCAATACATCTATCGAAACAGGGAGATTGCCTGAGGCATGGAAGACAGCAAATGTAGTCCCAATCTTTAAAAAAGGAGACAGACATGAAGCATTAAACTACAGACCAGTGTCACTGACATGTATAGTATGCAAAATCATGGAGAAGATTATCAGGAGAAGAGTGGTGGAACACCTAGAAAGGAACGATCTCATCAACAGCAGCCAACATGGTTTCAGGGACGGGAAATCCTGTGTCACAAACCTACTGGAGTTCTATGACATGGTGACAGCAGTAAGACAAGAGAGAGAGGGGTGGGTGGATTGCATTTTCTTGGACTGCAAGAAGGCGTTTGACACAGTTCCACACAAGAGATTGGTGCAAAAACTGGAGGACCAAGCAGGGATAACAGGGAAGGCACTACAATGGATCAGGGAATACTTGTCAGGAAGACAGCAGCGAGTCATGGTACGTGGCGAGGTGTCAGAGTGGGCACCTGTGACCAGCGGGGTCCCACAGGGGTCAGTCCTAGGACCAGTGCTGTTTCTGGTATTTGTGAACGACATGACGGAAGGAATAGATTCTGAGGTGTCCCTGTTTGCAGATGACGTGAAGTTGATGAGAAGAATTCACTCGATCGAAGACCAGGCAGAACTTCAAAGGGATCTGGACAGGCTGCAGACCTGGTCCAGCAATTGGCTCCTGGAGTTCAGTCCCACCAAATGCAAAGTCATGAAGATTGGGGAAGGGCAAAGAAGGCCGCAGACGGAGTACAGTCTAGGGGGTCAGAGACTACAAACCTCACTCAAGGAAAAAGATTTTGGGGTGAGTATAACACCAGGCACATCTCCTGAAGCGCACATCAACCAAATAACTGCTGCAGCATATGGGCGCCTAGCAAACCTCAGAACAGCATTCCGACATCTTAATAAGGAATCATTCAGGACCTTGTACACCGTGTACGTTAGGCCCATATTGGAGTATGCGGCACCAGTTTGGAACCCACACCTAGCCAAGCACGTGAAGAAACTAGAGAAAGTGCAAAGGTTTGCAACAAGACTAGTCCCAGAGCTAAGAGGTATGTCCTACGAGGAGAGGTTAAGGGAAATCAACCTGACGACACTGGAGGACAGGAGAGATAGGGGGGACATGATAACGACATACAAAATACTGAGAGGAATTGACAAGGTGGACAAAGACAGGATGTTCCAGAGATTGGACACAGCAACAAGGGGACACAGTTGGAAGCTGAAGACACAGATGAATCACAGGGATGTTAGGAAGTAATTCTTCAGCCACAGAGTAGTCAGTAAGTGGAATAGTTTGGGAAGTGATGTAGTGGAGGCAGGATCCATACATAGCTTTAAGCAGAGGTATGATAAAGCTCACGGCTCAGGGAGAGTGACCTAGTAGCGATCAGTGAAGAGGCGGGGCCAGGAGCTCGGACTCGACCCCCGCAACCTCAACTAGGTGAGTAACTAGGTGAGTACACACACACACACACACAGACACACACACACACACACACACACACACACACACACACACACACACACACACACACACACACACACACACACACACACACACACACACACAGGGAGGGACATATAGAGTTGCTTTAACTTTTAAGGTTGAAATAAGAATATATTACAAGGACCATAATACAAGTAAGTCACTTTGACAACTTTTGGGTCATCCTGGTACGTGAGATACATATATGTTGTTATGTATCATAATGTTTGTAACAATATATGTATACCAGTACATGAACAAACTTAATTATCAACTCAATGGGCACAGTTACCCATATATATATATGTATGTATATATGTATATATATATATATATATATATATATATATATATATATATATATATATATATATATATATATATTATATAAACTGAAATTGTACAAATCCTAGCAATTAATACCGAAAAAGTAGTTTAATACCCATGGTGTGGGTGGTAGTCACACCATACCCATGGTGTGGGTGGTAGTCACACCATACCCATGGTGTGGGTGGTAGTCACACCATACCCATGGTGTGGGTGGTAGTCACACAATACCCATGGTGTGGGTGGTAGTCACACCATACCCATGGTGTGGGTGGTAGTCACACCATACCCATGGTGTGGGTGGTAGTCACACCATACCCATGGTGTGGGTGGTAGTCACACCATACCCATGGTGTGGGTGGTAGTCACACCATACCCATGGTGTGGGTGGTAGTCACACAATACCCATGGTGTGGGTGGTAGTCACACCATACCCATGGTGTGGGTGGTAGTCACACCATACCCA
Organism: Cherax quadricarinatus; assembly: GCF_038502225.1. Taxonomy (NCBI): domain Eukaryota; kingdom Metazoa; phylum Arthropoda; class Malacostraca; order Decapoda; family Parastacidae; genus Cherax; species Cherax quadricarinatus. Next base: position 47,660,410 of record NC_091302.1, on the reverse strand, counting down.
TGGTGTGGGTGGTAGTCACACCATACCCATGGTGTGGGTGGTAGTCACACCATACCCATGGTGTGGGTGGTAGTCACACCATACCCATGGTGTGGGTGGTAGTCACACCATACCCATGGTGTTGGTGGTAGTCACACCATACCCATGGTGTGGGTGGTAGTCACACCATACCCATGGTGTGGGTGGTAGTCACACCATACCCATGGTGTGGGTGGTAGTCACACCATACCCATGGAGTGGGTGGTAGTCACACCATACCCATGGTGTGGGTGGTAGTCACACCATACCCATGGAGTAGGTGGTAGTCACACCATACCCATGGTGTGGGTGGTAGTCACACCATACCCATGGAGTGAGTGGTAGTCACACCATACCCAAGGTGTGGGTGGTATTCACACCATACCCATGGTGTGGGTGATTGTCACACCATACCCATGACGAGAGTGGTAGCCACCCCATACAATAGTGTGGGTGATTGTCACACCATACCCATGATGAGAGTGGTAGCCACCCCATACAATAGTGTGGGTGATTGTCACACCATACCCATGATGAGAGTGGTAGCCACCCCATACCCATGGTGTGGGTGGTAGTCACACCATACCCATGATGTGGGTGGTAGTCACACCATACCCATGGTGTGGGTGGTATTCACACCATACCCATGATGTGGGTGGTAGTCACACCATATCCATGGTGTGGGTGGTAGTCACACCATACCCATGATGTGGGTGGTAGTCACACCATACCCATGGTGTGGGTGGTAGTCACACCATACCCATGATGTGGGTGGTAGTCACACCATACCCATGGTGTGGGTGGTAGTCACACCATACCCATGGTGTGGGTGGTAGTCACACCATACCCATGGTGTGGGTGGTAGTCACACCATACCCATGGTGTGGGTGGTAGTCACACCATACCCATGGTGTGGGTGGTAGTCACACCATACCCATGGAGTGAGTGGTAGTCACACCATACCCAAGGTGTGGGTGGTAGTCACACCATACCCAAGGTGTGGGTGGTAGTCACACCATACCCATGGTGTGGGTGGTAGTCACACCATACCCATGGAGTGAATGGTAGTCACACCATACCCAAGGTGTGGGTGGTAGTCACACCATACCCATGGTGTGGGTGGTAGTCACACCATACCCATGGTGTGGGTGGTAGTCACACCATACCCATGGTGTTGGTGGTAGTCACACCATACCCATGGTGTGGGTGGTAGTCACACCATACCCATGGTGTGGGTGGTAGTCACACCATACCCATGGTGTGGGTGGTAGTCACACCATACCCATAATGTGGGTGGTAGTCACACCATACCCATGGTGTGGGTGGTATTCACACCATACCCATGATGTGGGTGGTAGTCACACCATACCCATGGTGTGGGTGGTAGTCACACCATACCCATGATGTGGGTGGTAGTCACACCATACCCATGGTGTGGGTGGTAGTCACACCGTACCCATGATGTGCGTGGTAGTCACACCATACCCATGGTGTGGGTGGTAGTCACACCATACCCATGGTGTGGGTGGTAGTCACACCATACCCATGGTGTGGGTGGTAGTCACACCATACCCATGGTGTGGGTGGTAGTCACACCATACCCATGGTGTGGGTGGTAGTCACACCATACCCATGGAGTGAGTGGTAGTCACACCATACCCAAGGTGTGGGTGGTAGTCACACCATACCCAAGGTGTGGGTGGTAGTCACACCATACCCATGGTGTGGGTGGTAGTCACACCATACCCATGTAGTCACACCATACCCAATTGTCACACCATACCCATGGTAGTCACACCATACCCATGGTGTGGGTTGTAGTCACACCATACCCATGGTGTGGGTGGTAGTCACACCATACCCATGGTGTGGGTGGTAGTCACACCATACCCATGGTGTGGGTGGTAGTCACACCATACCCATGGTGTGGGTGGTAGTCACACCATACCCTAGGTGTGGGTGGTAGTCACACCATACCCATGGTGTGGGTGGTAGTCACACCATACCCTTGGTGTGGGTTGTAGTCACACCATACCCATGGTGTGGGTGGTAGTAACACCATACCCATGGTGTGGGTGGTAGTCATACCATACCCAAGGTGTGGGTGGTAGTCACACCATACCCATGGTGTGGGTGGTAGTCACACCATACCCATGGAGTGGGTGGTAGTCACACCATACCCAAGGTGTGGGTGGTAGTCACACCATACCCAAGGTGTGGGTGGTAGTCACACCATACCCAAGGTGTGGGTGGTAGTCACACCATACCCATACAGTGGGTTTTCAAAAATATTACAGAGGTACATAATGGATCCAGATCCTGGTAATAACTAGTTAATGATCCTGGTAAGTTACAGTCATAATGAACAAGTTACAGTGGTAATGAACAAGTTACAGTGGTAATGAACCAGTTACAGAGGTAATGAACAAGTTACAGTGGTAATGAACCAGTTACAGAGGTAATGAACAAGTTACAGTGGTAATGAACCAGTTACAGTGGTAATGAACCAGTTACAGAGGTAATGAACAAGTTACAGTGGTAATGAACCAGTTACAGAGGTAATGAACCAGTTACAGTGGTAATGAACCAGTTACAGTGGTAATGAACAAGTTACAGTGGTAATGAACCAGTTACAGAGGTAATGAACAAGTTACAGTGGTAATGAACCAGTTACAGAGGTAATGAACAAGTTACAGTGGTAATGAACCAGTTACAGAGGTAATGAACCAGTTACAGTGGTAATGAACCAGTTACAGAGGTAATGAACAAGTTACAGTGGTAATGAACCAGTTACAGAGGTAATGAACCAGTTACAGTGGTAATGAACCAGTTACAGAGGTAATGAACAAGTTACAGTGGTAATGAACCAGTTACAGAGGTAATGAACAAGTTACAGTGGTAATGAACCAGTTACAGAGGTAATGAACAAGTTACAGTGGTAATGAACAAGTTACAGTGGTAATGAACAAGTTACAGAGGTAATGAACAAGTTACAGTGGTAATGAACCAGTTACAGAGGTAATGAACAAGTTACAGTGGTAATGAACAAGTTACAGTGGTAATGAACAAGTTACAGTGGTAATGAACAAGTTACAGAGGTAATGAACAACTTACAGTGGTAATGAACAAGTTACAGTGCTAATGAACAAGTTACAGAGGTAATGAACAACTTACAGTGGTAATGAACAAGTTACAGAGGTAATGAACAAGTTACAGTGGTAATGAACAAGTTACAGAGGTAATTAACAACTTACAGTGGTAATGAACAAGTTACAGTGATAATGAACAAGTTACAGAGGTAATCAACAAGTTACAGTGATAATGAACAAGTTACAGAGGTAATGAACAACTTACAGTGGTAATGAACAAGTTACAGTGGTAATGAACAACTTACAGTGGTAATGAACAAGTTACAGAGGTAATGAACAACTTACAGAGGTAATGAACAAGTTACAGAGGTAATGAACAACTTACAGTGGTAATGAACAAGTTACAGAGGTAATGAACAACTTACAGTGGTAATGAACAAGTTACAGTGCTAATGAACAAGTTACAGAGGTAATAAACAAGTTACAGAGGTAATGAACAACTTACAGTGCTAATGAACAAGTTACAGAGGTAATTAACAACTTACAGTGGTAATGAACAAGTTACAGAGGTAATGAACAAGTTACAGAGGTAATGAACAACTTACAGTGCTAATGAACAAGTTACAGAGGTAATTAACAACTTACAGTGGTAATGAACAAGTTACAGAGGTAATGAACAACTTACAGTGCTAATGAACAAGTTACAGAGGTAATTAACAACTTACAGTGGTAATGAACAAGTTATAGTGCTAATGAACAAGTTACAGAGGTAATCAACAAGTTACAGTGATAATGAACAAGTTACAGAGGTAATGAACAACTTACAGTGGTAATGAACAAGTTACAGAGGTAATGAACAAGTTACAGTGATAATGAACAAGTTACAGTGATAATGAACAAGTTACAGAGGTAATGAACAACTTACAGTGCTAATGAACAAGTTACAGAGGTAATGAACAACTTACAGTGCTAATGAACAAGTTACAGAGGTAATGAACAAGTTACAGTGATAATGAACAAGTTACAGTGATAATGAACAAGTTGCAGTGATAATGAACAAGTTACAGTGATAATGAACAAGTTACAGTGGTAATGAACAAGTTACAGTGATAATGAACAAGTTACAGTGATAATGAAGAAGTTACAGTGATAATGAACAAGTTACAGTGATAATGAACAAGTTACAGTGATAATGAACAAGTTACAGTGATAATGAACAAGTTACAGTGATAATGAACAAGTTACAGTGATAATGAACAAGTTACAGTGATAATGAACAAGTTACAGTGATAATGAACAAGTTACAGTGATAATGAACAAGTTACAGTGATAATGAACAAGTTACAGTGATAATGAAAAAGGTACAGTGATAATGAACAAGTTACAGTGATAATGAACAAGTTACAGTGATAATGAACAAGTTACAGTGATAATGAACAAGTTACAGTGATAATGAACAAGTTACAGTGATAATGAACAACTTACAGTGGTAATGAACAAGTTACAGTGATAATGAACAAGTTACAGTGATAATGAACAAGTTACAGTGATAATGAACAAGTTACAGTGATAATGAACAAGTTACAGTGATAATGAACAAGTTACAGTGATAATGAACAACTTACAGTGGTAATGAACAAGTTACAGTGATAATGAACAACTTACAGTGGTAATGAACAATTTACAGTGATAATGAACAAGTTACAGTGATAATGAACAAGTTACAGTGATAATGAACAAGTTACAGTGATAATGAACAAGTTACAGTGATAATGAACAAGTTACAGTGATAATGAACAAGTTACAGTGATAATGAACAAGTTACAGTGATAATGAACAAGTTACAGTGATAATGAACAAGTTACAGTGATAATGAACAAGTTACAGTGATAATGAACAACATAGTGTTCACGTCCAGCCACAGTCGTACTCACTTAGATTTATTCAGACTCAAATTCACAAGAATATTTGAGTGGTGTTACACGAGGCTGGCGATGATTTATGTGACTTTTCTATTGTACCAAATTTTGTTGGTGTTAAAAAAAAGTTTACGTGGGTTATGAGGTAGTTAGAACGAGGGGACAGTTAGGGTTGTTATCCACAGTGGCTGGTAGTCTGCCACTGTGGATAACATAACTTGACCTTTGTTGAAGATTTGTGGTGAGTTGGTTCATTTTAAATGAGTTCTTGCTAATTGACACAAATATACGCACGCACACACACACACACACACACACACACACACACACACACACACACACACACACACACACACACACACACACACACACACACACACACACATACACACACACACAAACCTCACTCAAGGAAAAAGATCTTGGGGTGAGTATAACACCAGGCACATCTCCTGAAGCGCACATCAACCAAATAACTGCTGCAGCATATGGGCGCCTAGCAAACCTCAGAACAGCATTCCGACATCTTAATAAGGAATCATTCAGGACCCTGTACACCGTGTACGTTAGGCCCATATTGGAGTATGCGGCGCCAGTTTGGAACCCACACCTAGCCAAGCACGTGAAGAAACTAGAGAAAGTGCAAAGGTTTGCAACAAGACTAGTCCCAGAGCTAAGAGGTATGTCCTACGAGGAGAGGTTAAGGGAAATCAACCTGACGACACTGGAGGACAGGAGAGATAGGGGGGACATGATAACGACATACAAAATACTGAGAGGAATTGACAAGGTGGACAAAGACAGGATGTTCCAGAGATTGGACACAGTAACAAGGGGACACAGTTGGAAGCTGAAGACACAGATGAATCACAGGGATGTTAGGAAGTATTTCTTCAGCCACAGAGTAGTCAGTAAGTAGAATAGTTTGGGAAGCGATGTAATGGAGGCAGGATCCATACATAGCTTTAAGCAGAGGTATGATAAAGCTCACGGCTCAGGGAGAGTGACCTAGTAGCGATCAGTGAAGAGGCGGGGCCAGGAGCTCGGACTCGACCCCGCAACCTCAACTAGGTGAGTACAACTAGGTGAGTACACACACACACACACACACACACACACACACCTCGTGTTAAGTTTAGTCTCCTGGGAAATAAAACAAAAGTAAGAGAACTGGTGGAGGAGGAACTTGTTGACGATTGTGACATGACGAGGACGACGAGGACGATGACGAGGACGAGGACGAGGGGGACGAGGACGAGGAGGACAAGAGGACAGAAAAGCAGGTAACGCAATCTGTGATGACTTGCGGACACCAATGCCACCTAGTCTGACTGGAAGTGTAGCTTGGTTCCACTGCCCGTCTTCTAGAGTAAGGTTAAGTACTTTCGTAAAAATCTGCCTCAGGATACTGTCATATTCGTGCAGTATAAGGTTATCATATGAAGGTGCACATCTTAGGAAATATGTCAACCTGGGCAGACTCAAGCACTTTGTGAGAAAGTACAAGGCATTGTGGGTGTCAAGATTGTCTATTCGTTGTTCCATTCTCCACAGTTCTTCCAATTTCTTCCTGAGGATTGTGTCAATGTCATCGCTTCCCAGAGGTGCTCCAAGCATGACGCTATTTGTAGGGGCAATGACTGATGCTCCTGGTAGTTTGGATCTCACTGCATATATATATATATATATATATATATATATATATATATATATATATATATATATATATATATATATATATATATATATATATATATATATATATATATATATATATATATATATATATATATATATATATATATATATATATATATATATATATATATATATATATATATATATATATATATATATATATATATATATATATATATATATATATATATATATATATATATATATATATATATGTATACGTATATTGTGTGTCTTAGCAGCAGGCAGGGGGACTAGAGCTAGAATACAACTCTCGTCCACAGAAAATTCCCTTCGGGTTTAGAATGTGATCAGTGTGAGAAATGTTTGTCTGAGAGCCAGTGTAGTGTCTGCTGAAGCCCAGGTCAGCTGGCTACCTTCTTTATATTTCCTGCCTGTGTGAATGTGGAAGAGGGTGTGGGAGTGTGTGGGTGTATGTGAGGGTGGGTGTGTGGGTGTATGTGAGGGTGGGTGTGTGGGTGTGTGAGTGGGTTAATAAATGTGGGACTGTTGTGGGTGTGTGAATGTGTGCGGGTGTGGGAGTGTGTGGGTGTGTGTATGTGAGGGTGGGTGTGTGGGTGTGTGTGGGAGTGTATGAGTGTGTGTGGGTGTGTAGGTGTGTGGGCGTGTAGGTGTGTGGGTGTGTGTGGGCTTGTAAGTGGGTGGGTGTGTGTGAGTTAGTAAATGTGGGAGTGTTGTTTGTGTGTGGATGTGTGGGAGAGTGTGTGTGTGTGTGTGTGTACTCACCTAATTGTGGTTGCAGGGGTCGAGACTCAGCTCCTGTCCCCGCCAGGATGTGTGGGAGTGTTGTGTGATACCTAAACCCTCAGAGTACATAAACCCTCGGTTTATGTACTATGAGAGATACTTCCTGGTATATACAGTGAGACAAACTTACTGGTATATATACATTGAGACAAACTTCCTGGTATATACACTGAGACAAACTTTATGCTGGGTATCTTTATGCTGGAAATAGTTCCAGGTTGAGGGACTGATTACCTGGAACTCCTCCTCGTCTTCCAGTCTTTCTCTACATCGGACTGAAGAAGCCACTGGTTGACTAAACTTTTACAGAGTACAGATACCCAAATATTGCACAAGTGTCTCATTTATCAACCCGTTGGTTTTATAAGCCATTTACACATAACTTTCAGTATATATACGCTGAGAAACACACACTTCTCAGTGTATATAATCTATCGATAAAAGCCTTCATCTATCTTTGCAGCATCTCAGCCGTGCTGCTGACTGTATTTGTGTGAGCAATAGAATTATACATCTGTGTTCCACTGGACCTTCAGACCTACAGAGGTGTGAGCCAAGCTTACACCTCTGTAGCACAATTATTCTCAATGATTTGTTAAGTTATACCATGAATTAAGGAAAGATCCTGGACTTCACCTTACGAAACAGACAAAGCAAATGCGATAATAATTATGGACACGGTGGATTTTAGTGGAAAAATGAATATGTTATTAGAAGACGGGAGAACTTACGTGACTCTTAATACACACTTGTAAATCTGCATCACAGTGTACAGTATAGGGAATTAATTAAGTATATAAAAGTATGAGCACTGAACCCTAATTTGATTCCCTGTGATGCGACTGTCACTTTCCTTATGATTCTCCATTCTGATCCCATCATGTGATCTCAGTGGCTCGACGCAGACTGCTCACATTCTGATTTTTTTCCTCCCTGGTTATTCTGATTGTCTTGTCAAGAAACAGGATAAGTGTTTCCTGACGCGTGTCTTAGTCATATGATGACCGCTGCTGGAGCTTTTGGTCTTCTGACCGAGGCCTTTTCCTGGCTCACCGGTCCACCCTTTTAAAAATTATGGTTATAATATTAACCATTTTGTGACTTTGATTTTCCCGTGTGGGCAGGGATACTGACCTTGTGGGCAGGGATACTGACCCTGTGCAAGCACAGACTGTGCCAGTCAGTCAGTACGGTAAGCGTAGGAAACAACGATAGATCAACACGGACACTGGCTAATTATTCCCTGAACTGCGATTAAAACTGTCTATTAAAAACTCATTCATCGCTGACTGATTCAGTAAATACTAGTGTCGATCTAATTACTCCAGCTATGAAGCCAAGGAATGACAGGAACTCTAAAGTTACGACACCTTAAGGCCAAGAAAACTATATTCTTGTCTAGACTAGATACAGACCGACGAAGCAACAAGACTTAAAATCTGTCATGGTATATCTCAGCTCACGGCCCGAAATCAAGAAGGTTGTTCTGAAGCCCAGCACCTCAGTGAGGAAGCTCAGGAAACGTCAAGAGGTATCTCAAATTCAGCTAAATGGAAGCATTAATCTCCCACCACAACACTCACCCAAGGGACATTGATCAAGAATGTCGCCCTCCCTTAACCCATCGCTGGGGCTGCTGTACGTACAGTCACTAGGCTGCCTACGACCTCATAACCTCAAGCCTCTCCTCATCTTCCACTGTTATGCTCTGTATTGGACTGAAGAAGCGATGACAAACCGTTTCCTCGGAAAAGACTCCTAAATGTTGCACAGGTGTCTCATTCTTCAACTTGGTTTTCAAAACCATTTTCATCATGCCAACGTCCTTCCTGAAAGAGAAGAGATTCAGCTCTCAATGTATTGAAGCCTCATCGACATGTCTCAATTATAAAGGTGACTGCAGAAAATCAATAGCCAAGTGCTATATTGAGAAAAAACTGGTAAACAAATGAACCCAGGAAAACCCCCCACGAGAGCACACTTGCAGAGACAGTCAAACTTCAAACCACTTACTAAACAGCCCAAACTTCTACCGCAATTTCAATAGACTCAGATACATGTGTCTTACTTATCAACTTGTCTTTATTATACATCATTTGCTAAACTACTATTAATTTTTAAAGGGGTGGACGGGTAAGTTAGTGGAAAACCTCGGTCAGATGACCAAAAGCTTCAATGGTGGGTCATCGTATGACTAAGACCCGCGTCAGGAAACACTTGTCCTGTTTTCTGACGAATCTTACCTAACCTAACCTATATCAGTTACAATGTGACCCAGACACAATTCTCTAAGATTCTAAGCCTTGCAAGATAGTATCAAACATGTCTACGATCATTTCAAAAAAATCCTTCAACACAACAGTCAACCAAGTATTCCACTTAAATAATCTCCCAGCAATGAAATTTTTCCTCGGGAAATCCCATCCACCACAGTACTCAGAAACATCAAGAACACTTATCCAACCATCTAAGTACCACCAGCTGCAGCAACAACCTCCAGCAAACAACACACACCAACAACCTATACAACAATAACCTCTAGCAGGTAACCCCCCAACAACAACACTAGAAAAATACATCTAACAATGAGAATGAAGACAACAAGAAGACAACCATTGCCTTCTATTCAACCACTGCCACTTTCCAACCATTGTATGCAAAGGAACTTCACGAGAAAATAAACAGTGGAATGGTGAAGAACCAACACTCCTGCAGATTAAAGGAAGACTTCAAAGAACTGACAGCGGAACTAAGAGCAACGTCCAGGAAGCAGGACGAGCGTTACAATGTAACTAACCTTGACCCCCAGGTCCTCCACGACGCTGAATAATGCATCTACGAAATGATGACACGATAGCCTCACTAGGAATGATGACACGATAACCTCACTAGGAATGATGACACGATAACCTCACTGGAAATGATGACACGATAGCCTCACTAGGAATGATGACACGATAACCTCACTGGGAATGATGACACGATAACCTCACTAGGAATGATGACACGATAGCCTCACTGGGAATGATGACACGATAACCTCACTGGGAATGATGACACGATAACCTCACTAGGAATGATGACACGATAGCCTTACTGGGAATGATGACACGATAATCTTACCAGGAATGATGACACGATAACCTCACTGGGAATGATGACACGATAATCTTACCAGGAATGATGACACGATAACCTCATCAAGAATGATGAGACACTAAAATTCCTTTTATTCCGATACACAACAGTAATTAACCCACTCGACCTTTTTTGACCTTCTTATCCCTCTCTTGTCTTCCTATCCCACTCTTGTCTTCCTATCCCTCTCTTGCCTTCCTATCCCTCTCTTGCCTTCCTATTCCTCTCTATCCACCTCTCCAACCACCCTACCCTCGGCTTTTTCCCATCTCCAGTCTTCTTTTTAATCATTTAACGACCCCAAGAGAGCTGCAGTTGCTCTTTTAAATCCACGTAAGCTTACAGACAGCAAGATATATGTCACTGTCTTGACCAGGAACCTACATTGTTTCTCGACTCTGAGATTCTCACTTGACACAGATAAAGGTTGTATATCTCCCACTAAAATTAGAAGCTTTCTAAAATTTGGACAAATTTTCGCCTTTCCCTCCCCCCTTATATATAATTTTTGATGTTCTTCCCTTTGATGACGAAGGCACCTTTATATATATATATATATATATATAAATATATATATATATATATATATATATATATATATATATATATATATATATATATATATATATATATATATATATATATATATATATATATATATATATATTCATATATATCTATATAGGTATTCATCTATATCTATATATATAAATATATATATATATATATATATATATATATATATATATATATATATATATATATATTTATATATATATATTATATATATATATATATATATATATATATATATATATATATATATATATATATATATATATTAATGAAATCACGAAACAAGTGATTTTAAATCATTTACTAAACTGTGGCAGGCCAGGACTCGACTCTACGAACCTTGTACGGCCTCCAGAGACAGCAAAATGCACGCATCACCTTACCACGGAGCCAGGGATCCTACAAGAACCAAGCATACAGCACCAGGGGAGTCGTAAGGGGTGACATCATTTAGGGATTGACACCATAGAGCCTCTAAAGGTGACATTAATGCCCAAAACAGTGCTGCACCAACATAAGAGAAGAATCCTTCGTTTCTATATAGTCTATTATACATTAACAAAGTACAAATAAGCTTATATAGGGAAAATCATTGATTTTGATGATGTGATAGAGGATTTTGCAAAATTGAAGGCAAGGAAATATAAGATCACATTCACTGTGATGTTACCTGTACTCAAGGTCAAATGTAAGATCAGATTCACTGTCATGTTACCTGTACTCAAGGTCAAATGTAAGATCAGATTTACTGTGATGTTACCTGTACTCAAGGTCAAATGTATGATCAGATTTACTGTGATGTTACCTGTACTCAAGGTCAAATGTATGATCAGATTTACTGTGATGTTACCTGTACTCAAGGTCAAATGTATGATCAGATTCACTGTGATGTTACCTGTACTCAAGGTCAAATTATGATCAGATTTACTGTGATGTTACCTGTACTCAAGGTCAAATGTAAGATCAGATTCACTGTGATGTTACCTGTACTCAAGGTCAAATGTAAGATCAGATTCACTGTGATGTTATCTGTACTCAAGGTCAAATGTAAGATCAGATTCACTGAGATGTTACCTGTACTCAAGGTCAAATGTAAGATCAGATTCACTGTGATGTTACCTGTATTCAAGGTCAAAATGTAAGATCAGATTCACTGTGATGTTACCTGTACTCAAGGTCAAATGTAAGATCAGATTCACTGAGATGTTACCTGTACTCAAGGTCAAATGTAAGATCAGATTCACTGTGATGTTACCTGTACTCAAGGTCAAATGTAAGATCAGATTCACTGAGATGTTACCTGTACTCAAGGTCAAATGTAAGATCAGATTCACTGTGATGTTACCTGTACTCAAGGTCAAATGTAAGATCAGATTCACTGAGATGTTACCTGTACTCAAGGTCAAATGTAAGATCAGATTCACTCTGATGTTATCTGTACTCAAGGTCAAATGTAAGATCAGATTCACTGAGATGTTACCTGTACTCAAGGTCAAATGTAAGATCAGATTCACTGTGATGTTACCTGTACTCAAGGTCAAATGTAAGATCAGATTCACTGTGATGTTACCTGTACTCAAGGTCAAATGTAAGATCAGATTCACTGTGATGTTACCTGTACTCGAAGTCAAATGTAAGATCAGATTCACTGTGATGTTACGTGTACTCAAGGTCAAATGTAAGATCAGATTCACTGTGATGTTACCTGTATTCAAGGTCAAAATGTAAGATCAGATTCACTGTGATGTTACCTGTACTCAAGGTCAAATGTAAGATCAGATTCACTGTGATGTTACCTGTACTCAAGGTCAAATGTAAGATCAGATTCACAGTGATGTTATCTGTACTCAAGGTCAAATGTAAGATCAGATTCACTGTGATGTTACCTGTACTCAAGGTCAAATGTAAGATCAGATTCACTGTGATGTTACCTGTACTCAAGGTCAAATGTAAGATCAGATTCACTGTGATGTTACCTGTACTCAAGGTCAAATGTAAGATCAGATTCACTGTGATGTTACCTGTACTCAAGGTCAAATGTAAGATCAGATTCACTGTGATGTTATCTGTACTCAAGGTCAAATGTAAGATCAGATTCACTGTGATGTTATCTGTACTCAAGGTCAAATGTAAGATCAGATTCACTGTGATGTTACCTGTACTCAAGGTCAAATGTAAGATCAGATTCACTGTGATGTTATCTGTACTCAAGGTCAAATGTAAGATCAGATTCACTGTGATGTTACCTGTACTCAAGGTCATATGTAAGATCAGATTCACTGTGATGTTACCTGTACTCAAGGTCAAATGTAAGATCAGATTCACTGTGATGTTACCTGTACTCAAGGTCAAATGTAAGATCAGATTCACTGTGATGTTATCTGTACTCAAGGTCAAATGTAAGATCAGATTCACTGTGATGTTACCTGTACTCAAGGTCAAATGTAAGATCAGATTCACTGTGATGTTATCTGTACTCAAGGTCAAATGTAAGATCAGATTCACTGTGATGTTACCTGTACTCAAGGTCAAATGTAAGATCAGATTCACTGTGATGTTATCTGTACTCAAGGTCAAATGTAAGATCAGATTCACTGTGATGTTACCTGTACTCAAGGTCAAATGTAAGATCAGATTCACTGTGATGTTACCTGTACTCAAGGTCAAATGTAAGATCAGATTCACTGTGATGTTATCTGTACTCAAGGTCAAATGTAAGATCAGATTCACTGTGATGTTACCTGTACTCAAGGTCAAATGTAAGATCAGATTCACTGTGATGTTATCTGTACTCAAGGTCAAATGTAAGATCAGATTCACTGTGATGTTACCTGTACTCAAGGTCAAATGTAAGATCAGATTCACTGTGATGTTACCTGTACTCAAGGTCAAATGTAAGATCAGATTCACTGTGATGTTACCTGTACTCAAGGTCAAATGTAAGATCAGATTCACTGTGATGTTACCTGTACTCAAGGTCAAATGTAAGATCAGATTCACTGTGATGTTACCTGTACTCAAGGTCAAATGTAAGATCAGATTCACTGTGATGTTACCTGTACTCAAGGTCAAATGTAAGATTAGATTCACTGTGATGTTATCTGTACTCAAGGTCAAATGTAAGATCAGATTCACTGTGATGTTACCTGTACTCAAGGTCAAATGTAAGATCAGATTCACTGTGATGTTACCTGTACTCAAGGTCAAATGTAAGATCAGATTCACTGTGATGTTATCTGTACTCAAGGTCAAATGTAAGATCAGATTCACTGTGATGTTACCTGTACTCAAGGTCAAATGTAAGATCAGATTCACTGTGATGTTACCTGTACTCATGGTCAAATGTAAGATCAGATTCACTGTGATGTTACCTGTACTCAAGGTCAAATGTAAGATCAGATTCACTGTGGTGTTATCTGTACTCAAGGTCAAATGTAAGATCAGATTCACTGTGATGTTATCTGTACTCAAGGTCAAATGTAAGATCAGATTCACTGTGATGTTATCTGTACTCAAGGTCAAATGTAAGATCAGATTCACTGTGATGTTATCTGTACTCAAGGTCAAATGTAAGATCAGATTCACTGTGATGTTACCTGTACTCAAGGTCAAATGTAAGATCAGATTCACTGTGATGTTATCTGTGCTCAAGGTCAAATGTAAGATCAGATTCACTGTGATGTTACCTGTACTCAAGGTCAAATGTAAGATCAGATTCACTGTGATGTTACCTGTACTCATGGTCAAATGTAAGATCAGATTCACTGTGATGTTACCTGTACTCAAGGTCAAATGTAAGATCAGATTCACTGTGATGTTACCTGTACTCAAGGTCAAATGTAAGATCAGATTCACTGTGATGTTATCTGTACTCAAGGTCAAATGTAAGATCAGATTCACTGTGATGTTACCTGTACTCAAGGTCAAATGTAAGATCAGATTCACTGTGATGTTATCTGTACTCAAGGTCAAATGTAAGATCAGATTCACTGTGATGTTATCTGTACTCAAGGTCAAATGTAAGATCAGATTCACTGAGATGTTACCTGTACTCAAGGTCAAATGTAAGATCAGATTCACTGTGATGTTACCTGTACTCAAGGTCAAATGTAAGATCAGATTCACTGTGATGTTATCTGTACTCAAGGTCAAATGTAAGATCAGATTCACTGTGATGTTACCTGTACTCAAGGTCAAATGTAAGATCAGATTCACTGTGATGTTACCTGTACTCAAGGTCAAATGTAAGATCAGATTCACTGTGATGTTACCTGTACTCAAGGTCAAATGTAAGATCAGATTCACTGTGATGTTACCTGTACTCAAGGTCAAATGTAAGATCAGATTCACTGTGATGTTACCTGTACTCAAGGTCAAATGTAAGATCAGATTCACTGTGATGTTACCTGTACTCAAGGTCAAATGTAAGATCAGATTCACTGTGATGTTACCTGTACTCAAGGTCAAATGTAAGATCAGATTCACTGTGATGTTACCTGTACTCAAGGTCAAATGTAAGATCAGATTCACTGTGATGTTACCTGTACTCAAGGTCAAATGTAAGATCAGATTCACTGTGATGTTACCTGTACTCAAGGTCAAATGTAAGATCAGATTCACTGTGATGTTACCTGTACTCAAGGTCAAATGTAAGATCAGATTCACTGTGATGTTACCTGTACTCAAGGTCAAATGTAAGATCAGATTCACTGTGATGTTACCTGTACTCAAGGTCAAATGTAAGATCAGATTCACTGTGATGTTACCTGTACTCAAGGTCAAATGTAAGATCAGATTCACTGTGATGTTACCTGTACTCAAGGTCAAATGTAAGATCAGATTCACTGTGATGTTACCTGTACTCAAGGTCAAATGTAAGATCAGATTCACTGTGATGTTACCTGTACTCAAGGTCAAATGTAAGATCAGATTCACTGTGATGTTACCTGTACTCAAGGTCAAATGTAAGATCAGATTCACTGTGATGTTACCTGTACTCAAGGTCAAATGTAAGATCAGATTCACTGTGATGTTACCTGTACTCAAGGTCAAATGTAAGATCAGATTCACTGTGATGTTACCTGTACTCAAGGTCAAATATAAGATCAGATTCACTGTGATGTTACCTGTACTCAAGGTCAAATGTAAGATCAGATTCACTGTGATGTTACCTGTACTCAAGGTCAAATGTAAGATCAGATTCACTGTGATGTTATCTGTACTCAAGGTCAAATGTAAGATCAGATTCACTGTGATGTTACCTGTACTCAAGGTCAAATGTAAGATCAGATTCACTGTGATGTTATCTGTACTCAAGGTCAAATGTAAGATCAGATTCACTGTGATGTTATCTGTACTCAAGGTCAAATGTAATATCAGATTCACTGTGATGTTATCTGTACTCAAGGTCAAATGTAAGATCAGATTCACTGTGATGTTACCTGTACTCAAGGTCAAATGTAAGATCAGATTCACTGTGATGTTACCTGTACTCAAGGTCAAATGTAAGATCAGATTCACTGTGATGTTATCTGTACTCAAAGTCAAATGTAAGATCAGATTCACTGTGATGTTACCTGTACTCAAGGTCAAATGTAAGATCAGATTCACTGTGATGTTATCTGTACTCAAGGTCAAATGTAAGATCAGATTCACTGTGATGTTACCTGTACTCAAGGTCAAATGTAAGATCAGATTCACTGTGATGTTACCTGTACTCAAGGTCAAATGTAAGATCAGATTCACTGTGATGTTATCTGTACTCAAGGTCAAATGTAAGATCAGATTCACTGTGATGTTATCTGTACTCAAGGTCAAATGTAAGATCAGATTCACTGTGATGTTACCTGTACTCAAGGTCAAATGTAAGATCAGATTCACTGTGATGTTACCTGTACTCAAGGTCAAATGTAAGATCAGATTCACTGTGATGTTACCTGTACTCAAGGTCAAATGTAAGATCAGATTCACTGTGATGTTACCTGTACTCAAGGTCAAATGTAAGATCAGATTCACTGTGATGTTACCTGTACTCAAGGTCAAATGTAAGATCAGATTCACTGTGATGTTACCTGTACTCAAGGTCAAATGTAAGATCAGATTCACTGTGATGTTACCTGTACTCAAGGTCAAATGTAAGATCAGATTCAATGTGATGTTACCTGTACTCAAGGTCAAATGTAAGATCAGATTCACTGTGATGTTACCTGTACTCAAGGTCAAATGTATGATCAGATTCACTGAGATGTTACCTGTACTCAAGGTCAAATGTAAGATCAGATTCAATGTGATGTTACCTGTACTCAAGGTCAAATGTAAGATCAGATTCAATGTGATGTTACCTGTACTCAAGGTCAAATGTAAGATCAGATTCACTGTGATGTTATCT
>NC_091302.1:47631286-47642716 GCF_038502225.1 Cherax quadricarinatus | reverse complement strand
TGATGTTATCTGTACTCAAGGTCAAATCGGAATTAGTGTTTCTCTGATATTGCAATGTTTTTATTTTTCAAGTATTTTTTTTTTTTTGCATTGTTGAATAATAATAAATGGAGGATGTGTTGGTGTACACAAAGTGGTATTTGAGTTTGTTCCTCAATATTACTACGATCATTTATTTTATCATTAATAAAGTTGAGAAGTATTCTCCTGTTCAGTTTATGGCCCTTAAACGTTCTTATTGTTAGACATTTGTCACTGGTCATGCAGTAGTGACGTAACTGGTCATGCAGTAGTGACGTAACTGGTCATGCAGTAGTGACGTAACTGGTCATGCAGTAGTGACGTAACTGGTCATGCAGTAGTGACATAACTGGTCATACAGTAGTGACGTATCTCGAGTTTACACCCCCCCCCCATCCCCCCGCCTTTGAATTTCATGGGTTTGACACCAGAGATTCCACCCCGGGTAACACCAACTCCAGCGACGCCTCTGCACAGCACGTAGCTACGTGTTTTTTGCCTTGGCCCGAGGACACTCCTGGCAGTGGTTCTATATAGACTGCTTGTTGAGGCGGGTATTCAAACAGGATGAGGCTGAAATTAATCCTTCAGATACCACTGCCACCAGTATCCTCGGGCCAAGGCAAAAAACACATAGCTACGTGCTGTGTGCTTGGGTCTTGTAGGATCCCTGGCTCCGTGGTAAGGTGATGCTTGCATTGTGCTGTCTCTGGAGGCGGTACAAGGTTCGTAGGGTCGAGTCCTGGCCTGCCGCAGTTTGGTAAATGATATATATATATATATATATATATATATATATATATATATATATATATATATATATATATATATATATATATATATATATATATATATATATATATATATGTATATATGGTAATTGGAAGTGATGGTAACTGCAGCTCTGCTGGAAGGCCACCTTTGATGCTGTCGTAGTTCGTAAACCTTTAATGGAATATAGAAATCTCCCAGCTCATGCTGACACTACTGAAATCTCCCAGCTCATGCTGACACTACTGAAATATCCCAGCTCATGCTGACACTACCGAAATCTCCCAGCTCATGCTGACACTGCCGAAATCTCCCAGCTTAGGCTGACACTGCTGGAATCTCCCAGCTCAGGCTGACACTGCCGAAGTCTCCCAGTTCAGACTGACACTACCGAAGTCTCCCAGTTTATGCTGACACACTCTGACGTTGATCATGTAACACAACCTGGGTGATGGAATATGTCAGGGAAACAATGCTAGCTTCTGTTGCTTATTTGTATCTATCATGTTAAAAAGGTTAACCGCATACTGCGGATGCATCCAATTTGTGCTGAGATGTATCCACGTCAGATGTGCAACTACGTCAGATGTGCAACTACGTCAGATGTGCAACTACGTCAGATGTGCAACTACGTCAGATGTACAACTACGTCAGATGTACAACTACGTCAGATGTACAACCACGTCAGATGCACAACTACGTCAGATGTACAACTACTTCAGATAAACAATTATGTCATATGTACAACCACGTCAGATGTACAATGGTGTGGGTAATTATTTGTTATACGTTGACTGACACTAATCAGTCAGCCGTCAGTCAAGCTCACTTACACCCAAGTCGTTCCAGGTCTAAATATCATGTAAACATTCCTCTTCGACAAGTATGTATTACTGCTAAACATACTGGTTACTTACTAGTTAATCTGACTTGTAAATGGTCCAAGTCGGACCGAAACGTCGTCTGAAGCTCCTTTCTCATACGTGCGGGTTATTTGTGTATTGTTCCAGTCACGGTATTGTGACCTTTTGCTCGTGTTGGGTTACTTACCAATCTGATGTCTATGATGATGTCTGGCGACTGTTCCATTAGCCTCTGTTGAAGAGACACGTAGACCTCACGCTTGCTACACATGCCTGATACCTTGACCAACTCTGGGACTGACTCCCAGTTATCTGAACGAATGCCACTCTACTTGAGCTGGGTCCCTGACACCTTGAACGAGAATATGGATTGCAATCTACACTGCACAAGGTTGTAAGAATGGCCTGCCAGTTGCGGTTCTAGAGAGGGCAGTCAAGACCACGAACGTGTAAGGTCACAAGGTCATCTTGTGACCTCTGACCTTACACGTGATAGTCTTTTTTTTCAGCTAAAATACGTAAATTATCACACTTTTAACTGAAACTGTTGTTGCAATTCCAGTGTAACGGGACGTCCTCTTACCAGACGTTTAAACATGATGGCTGGTTAGACTCAGAATAAAATCCCTCCCTGGCTCTTCATATCGTGTTACTGTCATTGGCGTGCTTGCCAGAGACAGAAAAAAAATTGAATGCTGGTCAGGTGCTCTGGACATGTAAAAATGTTAGCCACTATGACATTAGTAAAATTCGAGGTCCTGGACCTGTTGGGTCGAGGTCTCGACAGTTATGACTGATGGTTTAGATATGTCAGAAGAAGGTAATGTTAATTTCCCGGCCCCTCGGGAGAGGGGAGAGTCGATTAGGTAACCCACTTCCCTCTTGTTCCCCTCTGTTGGGGTTATACCTGGAGGGTGTTCCGGGGGTCAGCGCCCCCGCGGCACGGTCTATCACCTGTTATAATGACCTTCGGGTCGCTGGTTCCCCATCTTTGGGATTTTAACAGTAGAAGCTGGTGGTATTAAATTTCGCCAGGTACAACCACGTCATCTGTACAACCACATCATCTGTACAACCACGTCATCTGTACAACCACGTCAACTGTACAACCACGTCATCTGTACAAACACGTCATCTGTACAACCACGTCATCTGTACAACCCCGCCACCTGTACAACCACGTCACTTGTACAACCACGTCATCTGTGCAACCGTGTCACTTGTACAACCCCGCTACCTGTACATCCACGCCGCCCATACAACCACGTCACTTGTACATCAACGCCACCTGTACAACTACGTCACCTGTACAACCACGCCACTTGTACAACCACGTCACTTGTACAACCACGTCACCTGTACAATCACGTCACCTGTACAACCACGTCACCTGTACAACCACGTCACCTGTACGACCACGCCACCTGTACAACCACGTCACTTGTACAGCCACGCCACCTGTACAACTACGTCACTTATACAACCACCTCACCTGTACATCCACGTCACTTGTACAACCACGTCACATGTATAACCACGCCACCTGTACAACCACAACACGTGTACAACCACGCCACCTTCACAAACACGCCACCTGTACAGTCACAACATCTGTACAACCACGCCACCTGTACAACCACGCCACCTGTACAACCACGCCACCTGTACAACCACACCACCTGCACAACCACGCCACCTGTACAGCCACAACACCTGTACAACCTCGCCACCTGTACAACCACGCCACCTGTACAACCACAACACGTGTACAACCACGCCACCTTCACAAACACGCCACCTTCACAAACACGCCACCTTCACAAACACGCCACCTGTACAGCCACAACATCTGTACAACCACGCCACCTGTACAACCACGCCACCTGTACAACCACGCAACCTGTACAACCACATCACCTGCACAACCACGCCACCTGTACAGCCACAACACCTGTACAACCACGCCACTTGTACAACCACGTCAGACGTATAACAGGTTTCAACACCAACATGTCTATACTAGAAATGCGTTAGTTGTTTTCAAATAGCAACTTGGCTAATCCAGGAAGAAGCAGAGTGACCCGGAATAGCCATACTATTAGTACTAGTAGCCAGCGCAAACATAGATGTTCTAGTAAGAGAGGAGTAGTTACTACTAGCACCATAACCATGATACCTAGGTAATGTTAACACTAACATTGTCATTCTAGACAGGAAACAATGAGAGGATGTTTAATATTGCTAGAACTGTGATCCTTGCTGTCAGTCCCAATACTAGGAAGATACGTGTAGTTACTAGCAGCAGCACCTAGCAGGATGGATAGTTATTATCAGCATTAATTAGCAGGGAAGATAGTTACTAGCAGCACGAGCCAGCAGGATAGATAGTTACTAGCAGCACCAGCTAGCTGGGTACACAGCCACTAGCAGCAACAGTTAGCAGGGTACACAGTCGCTAGCAGCACCACCTAGCAGAGTATACAGTCACTAGCAGCACCAGCTAGCAGGGTATACAGTCACTAGCAGCACCAGCTAGCTGGGTACACAGTCACTAGCAGCACCAGTTAGCAGGGTACACAGTCGCTAGCAGCACCAGCTAGCAGGGTATACAGTCACTAGCAGCACCACCTAGCAGGGTACACAGTCACTAGCAGCACCAGCTAGCAGGGTACACAGTCGCTAGCATCACCAGCTAGCAGGGTACACAGTCACTAGCAGCGCCAGTTAGCAGGGAACGCACTCACTGGCAGAACCAGCTAGCAGGGTACACAGTCAACAGCAGCACCAGTTAGCAGGGTACACAGTCACTAGCAGCATCAGGTAGCAGGGTGCACAATCACTAGCAGCACAAGCTAGCAGGGTACACGGTCACTAGCAGCACCTGCTAGCAGGGTACAGTCACTAGCAGCACCAACTAGCAGGGTGCACAGTCAGTAGTAGACACCAGCTAGCAGGGTACACAGTCACTAACAGCACCAGTTAGCAGGATACAGTCATTAGCTGCACCAGCTAGCAGGGTACATAGTCACTAGCAGCACCAGCTAGCAGTGTATACACAGTCACTAGCAGCACCAGTTAGCAGGGTACATAGTCACTAGCAGCACCAGCTAGCAGAGTATACAGTCACTAGCAGTACCAGCTAGCTGGGTGCACAGTCACTAACAGCACCAGCTAGCAGGGTACACAGCCACTAGCAGCACCAGTTAGCAGGGTACACAGTCGCTAGCAGCACCACCTAGCAGGGTATACAGTCACTTGCAGCACCAGCTAGCAGGGTATACAGTCACTAGCAGCACCAGCTAGCTGGGTACACAGTCACTAGCAGCACCAGTTAGCAGGGTACACAGCCACTAGCAGCACCAGCTAGCAGGGTATACAGTCACTAGCAGCACCAGCTAGCAGGGTACACAGTCGCTAGCATCACCAGCTAGCAGGGCACACAGTCACTAGCAGCGCCAGTTAGCAGGGAACGCACTCACTGGCAGAACCAGCTAGCAAGGTACACAGTCAACAGCAGCACCAGTTAGCAGGGTACACAGTCACTAGCAGCACCAGGTAGCAGGGTGCACAATCACTAGCAGCACAAGCTAGCAGGGTACACAGTCACTAACAGCACCAGTTAGCAGGATACAGTCACTAGCAGCACCAGCTAGCAGGGTACACAGTCACTAGCAGCACCAGCTAGCAGGGTACATAGTCACTAGCAGCACCAGCTAGCAGTGTACACAGTCACTAGCAGCACCAGTTAGCAGGGTACATAGTCACTAGCAGCACCAGCTAGCAGTGTACACAGTCACTAGCAGCACCAGCTAGCAGTGTACACAGTCACTAGCACCAACAGCTAGCAGTGTACACAGTCACTAGCAGCACCAGCTAGCAGTGTACACAGTCACTAGCAGCACCAGCTAGCAGTGTACACAGTCACTAGCAGCACCAGCTAGCAGGGTACACAGTCACTAGCAGCACCAGCTAGCAGGGTACACAGTCACTAGCAGCACCAGCTAGCAGTGTACACAGTCACTAGCAGCATCAGCTAGCAGAGTACACAGTCACTAGCAGCACCAGCTAGCAGTGTACACAGTCACTAGCAGCACCAGCTAGCAGTGTACACAGTCACTAGCAGCATCAGCTAGCAGTGTACACAGTCACTAGCAGCACCAGCTAGCAGTGTACACAGTCACTAGCAGCATCAGCTAGCAGAGTACACAGTCACTAGCAGCACCAGCTAGCAGTGTACACAGTCACTAGCAGCACCAGCTAGCAGTGTACACAGTCACTAGCAGCATCAGCTAGCAGTGTACACAGTCACTAGCAGCATCAGCTAGCAGGGTACACAGTCACTAGCAGCACCAGCTAGCAGTGTACAAAGTCACTAGCAGCACCAGCTAGCAGTGTACACAGTCACTAGCAGCACCAGCTAGCAGTGTACACAGTCACTAGCAGCACCAGCTAGCAGTGTACACAGTCACTAGCAGCACCAGCTAGCAGGGTACACAGTCACTAGCAGCACCAGCTAGCAGGGTACACAGTCACTAGCAGCACCAGCTAGCAGTGTACACAGTCACTAGCAGCATCAGCTAGCAGAGTACACAGTCACTAGCAGCACCAGCTAGCAGTGTACACAGTCACTAGCAGCACCAGCTAGCAGTGTACACAGTCACTAGCAGCATCAGCTAGCAGTGTACACAGTCACTAGCAGCACCAGCTAGCAGTGTACACAGTCACTAGCAGCATCAGCTAGCAGAGTACACAGTCACTAGCAGCACCAGCTAGCAGTGTACACAGTCACTAGCAGCACCAGCTAGCAGTGTACACAGTCACTAGCAGCATCAGCTAGCAGTGTACACAGTCACTAGCAGCATCAGCTAGCAGGGTACACAGTCACTAGCAGCACCAGCTAGCAGTGTACAAAGTCACTAGCAGCACCAGCTAGCAGTGTACACAGTCACTAGCAGCACCAGCTAGCAGTGTATACAGTCACTAGCAGCACCAGCTAGCAGTGTACTCAGTCACTAGCAGCACCAGCTAGCAGGGTACACAGTCACTAGCAGCACCAGCTAGCAGTGTACACAGTCACTAGCAGCACCAGCTAGCAGTGTACACAGTCACTAGCAGCATCAGCTAGCAGGGTACACAGTCACTAGCAGCACCAGCTAGCAGTGTACACAGTCACTAGCAGCACCAGCTAGCAGGGTACACAGTCACTAGCAGCACCAGCTAGCAGTGTACACAGTCACTAGCAGCACCAGCTAGCAGTGTACACAGTCACTAGCAGCACCAGCTAGCAGGGTACACAGTCACTAGCAGCACCAGCTAGCAGTGTACACAGTCACTAGCAGCAACAGCTAGCAGGGTACACAGTCACTAGCAGCACCAGCTAGCAGTGTACACAGTCACTAGCAGCACCAGCTAGCAGTGTACACAGTCACTAGCAGCACCAGCTAGCAGGGTACACAGACTGTACATAAAAGAAACACACCTGGACAACTATGCTACAAGAGACGAGAAACATTTCTCTCTGTTTTTGCGTCCTTCTTGGAGGAGTGTCCCCTCAGATGTTACTATGACAGCCCACAGACACGGGATTCAAGACTCGTCTCGGCACTGAATCCATATCCAAAACACTCTCCCCTCCTCCTACTCCTAACCCCTCGAAAAAAAAATATATATATATATTGCCCTCGCTCTCTGTCGCAATGAAACGTAATGCCTGTCGATTTTCCAGAGGTGGCGGCCCGGGTCTCGTAACCACCACATTTCCAAAGGTTTCCCTGGATGGAAAGGAAAGAATCAATGTTTTCTTTGCCGTGAGCGTGAATTCGCATCTAGATGACCTTCCCGGAGGCAGTATCCAGCGTGTACAAAACCATCGGTGAGGGAAAAACAAACTCTTGTCAGTAACCAAAAATCTGAATCCGGATTTGTCGGCCGCACGCGTCCACGGGACTGCGCCTTTTGTTTACAAATTGCCAACGTAAACTTCTGACTCTGGATTTATACGTGAAGGATATATATATATATATATATATATATATATATATATATATATATATATATATATATATATATATATATATATATATATATATATATATATATATATATATATATATATATATATATATATATATATATATATATATATATATATATATATATATATATATATATATATATATGTATATATATATATATATATATATATATATATATATATATATATATATATATATATATATATATATATATATATATATATATATATATCTGGTGACAGCTCTGTCACCAGCTGTCAGGGAAGAGAGAAAGGAAGGAAGAAAGAAATGAAAAAAAAAGAAAAAAAAGAAACAAGAGGAAAAAATGAAACAAAGAGAAAAGAAAAAAAATGAATGTGTTGAGAAGCATAACATGAACACATGTTAATATGGTAAGAGTCACCGTGCAAGTGACTGCAGTGAGTCACGGACCACAACTTTGCTCAGCCTCGCAACGTGAAAATCCTGAGAAGCAACTTGTTCTGGTCAGGAGCCGGAGTCTCTGGCAGCAACAAACAAATCCAAGAAGCAGAGTTTCCAGGCTAAGTACACAGGTAGGCTGGCAGGCAGGCAGGTTGGCAGGCTGGAAGACAAGTAGGCAGGAAGGCTGGCAGGCAGGCTAGTAGGCAGGCTGGCAGGCTGGCAATCTTAGAAGAATGTAATCTGAAAATAGAGTTACTGTATTTTTCGGCATATAAAGCTGAGCGCTCAACAGAAGTATCATAACGGTAAATCAGTAATTATCTTCAAGGACTAATGACCCTCTTACTTTACGCTAAAGCGTAACCCAAAGTCTACCCTTGACCCCTTCCCTTGAGCATATAAGGCGCAGGCTGATTTTCCAAGACTTTCTGAGAAGTAAGGTGCGTCTTATATGCCGGAAAATACGGTATCTAAAATCAGTAAGCCAACAGTAACATCGCCAGTTCCATTTTACACTATTTCAGCCCCCGGTAAAATATGGATTTAATTGTTGGTGGCCACCAACATTGATGCTGGCGAGGAACTTGAGGTGACAACTCCAGGTAAACACGGGTAAGCACTTGAAGGTTACAGCCGAGCCTTTTGGGTTCCTTCCAACAGAAGAAAGACCACGGGGTAGGTTTAATGTTTGTCTGGAAACAGAACAAGTATTTCCTGACGCGGGTCTCAGTCATATGATACCCCACAGCTGGAGCTTTTAGTCATCTGACCGAGAACTTCCGCTGGCTTACCGGTCCACCTCTTTAAAATCATGGTTATGATTATAACCATTAGGAGTAACCATGAGATGAAATGACTGTCACTGAGGAGGATAAGTCGCTGCTGACTTTTGGCGAAGCACTGAAGATCCCTGACATGGTTTCTGAGGACACTTCAGTCATTCCTGTGAGCGCACCACTGTGAGACTGCGTTCTCCACCAGGAGAGTTGTTAAGACAGTGCATGACCACCATGCTCATGAGATCTCCCATTGCTCATGTCTCTAATCAATGGAGCTACAGCTGGACAAGCTGGCTAACACATAGATGCCTCAGCTTCAGCGTTAGTAAAAGTTAAATGTTTTATCCTGCCCGTTGTATAAACATTATT
Source organism: Cherax quadricarinatus (assembly GCF_038502225.1). Lineage (NCBI taxonomy): Eukaryota > Metazoa > Arthropoda > Malacostraca > Decapoda > Parastacidae > Cherax > Cherax quadricarinatus. The sequence goes on along the minus strand of NC_091302.1, from coordinate 47,633,455 downwards.
ACCGTTTTTTTTTTTTCTCATTTCTCCTTATTCTTCCTTTTTCTTCCTAGCAGACTGTAATATTTTCTCTAAATATTTTCAATAAAAATATGCAATACAAAATCACTAATTTTATTTCCGATCCTCGACTTAAATCTCATTTATTGATGGCTTGTATGTGATTCTTTTGCCTCCAACCGCCTCCTCGCTGCAGCATTCACAACCCAAGCTTCACACCCATGTAAGAGTCTTGCTACTACTATATTTTCATACATTCCCTTCTTTGCCTCCATAGATAACATTTTTTATCTCCACATATACCTCAATACACCACTCACCTTTTCTCCTTCATCAATTCTATGATTAACTTCATCCTTCATAAATATATATATATATATATATATATATATATATATATATATATATATATATATATATATATATATATATATATATATATATATATATATATATATATATATATATATATATATATATATATATATAATTTTCCCATTAGTCTTTTTTAGTATTCACAGTATATCAGCTCGACACCTCTCCCTGGCAACTGAAATTAAATCATGTTTATCAAGTTGCTTACAAGTAGTGTCCGGAATATCTTCCTGCCAAGTTTGTCAGGGTTGGAACCCCAAACCAGGATTGTTCTAGGGAAAATGAACATAAATTTGCAGTAACTACAATAGGTGGTCAGACCTCAAGCCCCTTTTATTATACATCAATCAAGGGATGGAACGGACTACTTGCACATGTCAAAGCCTGTCCTAGCGTAAAACACTTCAGGAAGAGAGCTAAAAGTACCTAATGAATGAAGCTACAGAAAGGGATGAGAGTGATTTCTTGTATAGCTAACATCCATGTACTTATTACGGTCAGCTGATCCTCTCTTTAATATTCACGTAAATAACTCAGTTGACGTTATTCCTACAACATCTCCTTCTAAGGTAACTGATTTTCACACAGTTGAGTTACTTAGCTGTTATATTTTTTAAGGCTATAATCACGACCGACTGTATCTTACACCTAGACTTGAAATAATAAGATATTACAAGTACCTCAATGTGAAGAAGTCTGCTTGGCTTAATGGCCTATCATAGGTAATTTACATAATGTTACTATGTATGATGATTGTACTTACGTATATGCACTTAGATATACAGATTTACTGGCACACTGGCCCTACATTGTTCCTTGACATACTTACGCTACACTATGGTGCTATCTTCAGTGCTGACCCAGCACTATGGTGCTACCTATGGTACTGACCCAGCACTATGGTACTGACCCAGCACTATGGTGCTGAGCCAGCACTATGGTACTGACCCAGCACTATGGTACTGACCCAGCACTATGGTACTGACCCAGCACTATGGTGCTACCTATGGTGCTGACCCAGCACTATGGTGCTGACCCAGCACTATGGCGCTGACCCAGCGCTATGGTACTGACCCAGCACTATGGTGCTACCTATGGTGCTGACCCAGCATTATGGTGCTGACCCAGCACTATGGCGCTGACCCAGCGCTATGGTGCTGACCCAGCACTATGGTGCTACCTATGGTGCTGACCCAGCACTATGGTGCTACCTATGGTACTGACCCAGCACTATGGTACTGACCCAGCACTATGGTGCTGACCCAGCACTATGTTACTGACCCAGCACTATGGTGCTCACCCAGTACTATGGTACTGACCCAGCACTATGGTGCTGACCCAGCACTATGGTGCTGACTCAGCACTATGGCGCTGACCCAGCGCTATGGTGCTGACCCAGCACTATGGTGCTGACCCAGCACTGTGGTGCTGACCCAGCACTATGGTGCTGACCCAGCACTATGCTGCTGACCCAGCACTGTGATGCTGACCCAGCACTATGGTGCAGACCCAGCACTATGGTGCTGACCCAGCACTATGGTACTGACCCAGCACTATGATGCTGACCCAGCACTATGGTGCTCACCCAGCACTATGGTGCTCACCCAGCACTATGGTGCTCACCCAGCACTATGGTGCTCACCCAGCACTGTGATGCTGACCCAGCACTATGGTGCTGACGCAGCACTGTGATGCTGACCCAGCACTATGGTGCTCACCCAGCACTATGGTGCTCACCCAGCACTATGGTGCTCACCCAGCACTATGGTGCTCACCCAGCACTATGGTGCTCACCCA
>NC_091302.1:47598786-47626286 GCF_038502225.1 Cherax quadricarinatus | reverse complement strand
CAACGCCCCCGCGGCCCAGCCCTTGATAAGACCTCTTTCGGTGGATTAGGGCCTGATCAACCAGACTGCTACTGCTGACCACACGTTGTCCAACGTAAGAACCACAGCTCTGTTGATTGGGTACTGACTTTAAGTATCTGTCCAGCTCTCTCTTGAAGGCAGCCAGGGGTCTATTGGTAATTTCCCTTATGCCTGGTGAAAGGCTGTTGAACAGTCTTGGGCCCCTGACACTTATTGTGTTCTCTCTTAGTGTACTCATGCACCCCTACTTTCCATTGGGGGGATGTTGCACAGTCTGCCCAGTCCTTTCCTTTCGTAGGGATTAATTTCTGTGTGCAGATTAAGGACCAGTCGCTCTAGCATTTTCCAGGTGTAGATTATGATGTATCTCTCTCTCCTGCGCTCCAGTGAGTACAGGTCGAGTGACTCCAAACGTTGTCATTAATTAAGGAGTTTGACGGAACTTATGTGTGCAGTAAAGGTTCTCTGTAGATTCTCTAGATCTGCAATTTCACCTGCCATGAATGGCGCTCTTAGTCTACAACAGTATTCCAGCCTAGAGAGAACAAGTGACTTCAGAGGATAATCACTGGCTTGAGATCTCTTGTTTTGAAAGTTCTCATTATCCATCCTGTCATTTTTTTAGCAGATGTGATAGTAACACTGTTACGATACTAGTAATAGTAGTAGTAAAAGTAGTAGTAGTAGTAGTAGTAGTAATAGTAGCAGTAGTAGCAGTAGTAGTAGCAGTAATAGTAGTAGTAGAAATATTATTATCCGAATATTTATTTTGTTTGCAATATATTTTGTTATCTTAATGGAGTTTCCCATTAATCTTTATACAAGATTATTTGTAGCCTTTATTGCAAGACGAGTTTTGTATTTTTACTACTAGAAGCTAAGAAGATAAATAAAGACGGTGTTCGGGAGTGTTAGAGACAGTGTGTGTGTTCTGTGTGTTTTATTGTGGTGGAGTTTATGTAGTCGGGAGAGTGGCTGTTGACGGAGGGAGAGTGGCTGTTGACGGAGGGAGAGTGGCTGTTGACGGAGGGAGAGTGGCTGTTGACGGAGGGAGAGTGGCTCTTGACGGAGGGAGAGTGGCTCTTGACGGAGGGAGAGTGGCTGTTGACGGAGGGAGAGTGGCTCTTGACGGAGGGAGAGTGGCTCTTGACGGAAGGAGAGTGGCTGTTGACGGAGGGAGAGTGGCTCTTGACGGAGGGAGAGTGGCTGTTGACGGAGGGAGAGTGGCTCTTGACGGAGGGAGAGTGGCTCTTGACGGAGGGAGAGTGGCTGTTGACGGAGGGAGAGTGGCTCTTGACGGAGGGAGAGTGGCTCTTGACGGAGGGAGAGTGGCTGTTGACGGAGGGAGAGTGGCTCTTGACGGAGGGAGAGTGGCTGTTGACGGAGGGAGAGTGGCTGTTGACGGAGGGAGAGTGGCTCTTGACGGAGGGAGAGTGGCTGTTGACGGAGGGAGAGTGGCTCTTGACGGAGGGAGAGTGGCTGTTGACGGAGGGAGAGTGGCTCTTGACGGAGGGAGAGTGACGGAGGGAGAGTGGCTGTTGACGGAGGGAGAGGGGCTGCTGACGGAGGGAGAGTGGCTCTTGACGGAGGGAGAGTGGCTGTTGACGGAGGGAGAGTGGCTGTTGAAGGAGGGAGAGGGGCTGTTGACGGAGGGAGAGTGGCTGTTGACGGAGGGAGAGTGGCTGTTGACGGAGGGAGAGTGTTGACGGAGGGAGAGTGGCTGTTGACTGTTGACGGAGGGAGAGTGGCTGTTGACGGAGGGAGAGTGACTGTTGACGGAGGGAGAGTGGCTGTTGACGGAGGGAGAGTGGCTGTTGACGGAGGGAGAGTGACGGAGGGAGAGTGGCTCTTGACGGAGGGAGAGTGGCTGTTGACGGAGGGAGAGTGGCTGTTGACGGAGGGAGAGTGGCTGTTGACGGAGGGAGAGTGGCTGTTGACGGAGGGAGAGTGGCTGTTGACGGAGGGAGAGCTCTTGAGTGGCTGTTGACGGAGGGAGAGTGGCTGTTGACGGAGGGAGAGTGGACTGTTGACGGAGGGAGTGTGGCTGTTGACGGAGGGAGAGTGGCTGTTAACGGAGGGAGAGTGCCTGTTGACGGAGGGAGAGTGGCTGTTGACGGAGGGAGAGTGGCTGTTGACGGAGGGAGAGTGACTGTTGACGGAGGGAGAGCTGTTGACGGAGGGAGAGTGCTGTTGACGGAGGGAGAGTGGCTGTTGACGGAGGGAGAGTGACTGGCTGTTGACGGAGGGAGAGTTGACGGAGGGAGAGTGCTGTTGACGGAGGGAGAGTGACGGAGGGAGAGGCTGTTGACGGAGGGAGAGTGGCTGTTGACGGAGGGAGAGTGGCTGTTGACGGAGGGAGAGTGGCTGTTGACGGAGGGAGAGTGGCTGTTGACGGAGGGAGAGTGGCTGTTGACGGAGGGAGAGTGGCTGTTGACGGAGGGAGAGTGGCTGTTGACGGAGGGAGAGTGTCTGTTGACGGAGGGAGAGTGGCTGTTGACGGAGGGAGAGTGACGGAGGGATAGTGGCTGTTGACGGAGGGAGAGTGGCTGTTGACGGAGGGAGAGTGGCTGTTGACGGAGGGAGAGTGGCTGTTGACGGAGGGAGAGTGGCTGTTGACGGAGGGAGAGTGGCTCTTGACGGAGGGAGAGTGGCTGTTGACGGAGGGAGAGTGGCTGTTGACGGAGGGAGAGTGGCTGTTGACGGAGGGAGAGTGGCTGTTGACGGAGGGAGAGTGGCTGTTGACGGAGGGAGAGTGCTGTTGACGGAGGGAGAGTGCTGTTGACGGAGGGAGAGTGGCTGTTGACGGAGGGAGAGTGGCTGTTGACGGAGGGAGAGTGGCTGTTGACGGAGGGAGAGTGGCTGTTGACGGAGGGAGAGTGGGCTGTTGACGGAGGGAGAGTGGCTGTTGACGGAGGGAGAGTGGCTGTTGACGGAGGGAGAGTGGCTGTTGACGGAAGGAGAGTGGCTGTTGACGGAGGGAGAGTGGCTGTTGACGGAGGGAGAGTGGCTGTTGACGGAGGGAGAGTTGACGGAGGGAGAGTGTTGACGGAGGGAGAGTGGCTGTTGACGGAGGGAGAGTGGCTGTTGACGGAGGGAGAGTGGCTGTTGACGGACGGGGAGAGTGCTGTTGACGGAGGGAGAGTGTTGACGGAGGGAGAGTGGCTGTTGACGGAGGGAGAGTGGCTGTTGACGGAGGGAGAGTGGCTGTTGACGCTCTTGAGGGAGAGTGGCTGTTGACGGAGGGAGAGTGGCTGTTGACGGAGGGAGAGTGGCTGTTGACGGAGGGAGAGTGGCTGTTGACGGAGGGAGAGTGTCTGTTGACGGAGGGAGAGTGGCTGTTGACGGAGGGAGAGTGGCTGTTGACGGAGGGAGAGTGGCTGTTGACGGAGGGAGAGTGGCTGTTGACGGAGGGAGAGTGGCTGTTGACGGAGGGAGCGTGGCTGGTGACGGAGGGAGAGTGGCTGTTGACGGAGGGAGAGTGGCTGTTGACGGAGGGAGAGTGGCTGTTGACGGAGGGAGAGTGGCTGTTGACGGAGGGAGAGTGGCTGTTGACGGAGGGAGAGTGGCTGTTGACGGAGGGAGAGTGGCTGTTGACGGAGGGAGACGGACGGGGAGAGTGGCTGTTGACGGAGGGAGAGTGGCTGTTGACGGAGGGAGAGTGGCTCTTGAGGGAGAGTGGCTGTTGACGGAGGGGAGAGTGTGGCTGTTGACGTTGACGGGAGAGTGACGGAGGGAGAGGCTGTTGACGGAGGGAGAGTGGCTCTTGACGGAGGGAGAGTGGCTGTTGACGGAGGGAGAGTGGCTGTTGACGGAGGGAGAGTGGCTGTTGACGGAGGGAGAGTGGCTCTTGACGGAGGGAGAGTGGCTGTTGACGGAGGGAGAGTGGCTGTTGACGGAGGGAGAGTGGCTGTTGACGGAGGGAGAGTGGCTGTTGACGGAGGGAGAGTGGCTGTTGACGGAGGGAGAGTGGCTGTTGACGGAGGGAGAGCTGTTGACGGAGGGAGAGTGACTGTTGTCGGAGGGAGAGTGGCTGTTGACGGAGGGAGAGTGACTGTTGACGGAGGGAGAGTGGCTGTTGACGGAGGGAGAGTGACTGTTGACGGAGGGAGAGTGGCTGTTGACGGAGGGAGAGTGGCTGTTGACGGAGGGAGAGTGGCTCTTGACGGAGGGAGAGTGGCTGTTGACGGAGGGAGAGTGCTGTTGACGGAGGGAGAGTGGCTGTTGACGGAGGGAGAGTGGCTGTTGACGGAGGGAGAGTGACGTTGACGGAGGGAGAGTGACTGTTGACGGAGGGAGAGTGGCTGTTGACGGAGGGAGAGTGGCTGTTGACGGAGGGAGAGTGCCTGTTGACGGAGGGAGAGTGACTGTTGACGGAGGGAGAGTGTTGACGGAGGGAGAGTGGCTGTTGACGGAGGGAGAGTGGCTGTTGACGGAGGGAGAGTGGCTGTTGACGCTGTTGACGGAGGGAGAGTGGCTCTTGACGGAGGAGAGTGGCTGTTGACGGAGGGAGAGTGGCTGTTGACGGAGGGAGAGTGGCTGTTGACGGACGGAGAGTGACTGTTGACGGAGGGAGAGTGGCTGTTGACGTTGACGGAGGGAGAGTGGCTCTTGACGGAGGGAGAGTGAGCTGGCTGTTGACGGAGGGAGAGTGGCTGTTGACGGAGGGAGAGTGGCTGTTGACGGATGGAGAGTGGCTGTTGACGGAGGGAGAGTGGCTGTTGACGGAGGGAGAGTGGCTGTTGACGGAGGGAGAGTGGCTGTTGACGGAGGGAGAGTGGCTGTTGACGGAGGGAGAGTGGCTGTTGACGGAGGGAGAGTGCCTGTTGACGGAGGGAGAGTGGCTGTTGACGGAGGGAGAGTGGCTGTTGACGGAGGGAGAGTGGCTGTTGACGGAGGGAGAGTGGCTGTTGACGGAGGGAGAGTGGCTGTTGACGGAGGGAGAGTGACTGTTGACGGAGGGAGAGTGGCTGTTGACGGAGGGAGAGTGGCTGTTGACGGAGGGAGAGTGGCTGTTGACGGAGGGAGAGTGGCTGTTGACGGAGGGAGAGTGGCTGTTGACGGAGGGAGAGTGGCTGTTGACGGAGGGAGAGTGGCTGTTGACGGAGATAGAGTGGCTGTTGACGGAGGGAGAGTGGCTGTTGTCGGAGGGAGAGTGGCTGTTGTGACTGTTGACGGAGGGAGAGTGGCTGTTGACGGAGGGAGAGTGACTGTTGACGGAGGGAGAGTGACTGTTGACGGAGGGAGAGTGGCTGTTGACGGAGGGAGAGTGGCTGTTGACGGAGGGAGAGCTGTTGACGGAGGGAGAGTGTTGACGTTGGGAGAGTGACTGTTGACGGAGGGAGAGTGGCTGTTGACGGAGGGAGAGTGGCTGTTGACGGAGGGAGAGTGACTGTTGACGGAGGGAGAGTGGCTGTTGACGGAGGGAGAGTGGCTCTTGACGGAAGGAGAGTGGCTGTTGACGGAGGGAGAGAGTGGCTGTTGACGGAGGGAGAGGCTGTTGACGGAGGGAGAGTGGCTGTTGACGGAGGGAGAGTGGCTGTTGACGGAGGGAGAGTGGCTCTTGACTGTTAACGGAGGGAGAGTGACTGTTGACGGAGGGAGAGTGACTGTTGACGGAGGGAGAGTGGCTCTTGACGGAGGGAGAGTGGTTGACGGAGGGAGAGTGGCTGTTGACGGAGGGAGAGTGACTGTTGACGGAGGGAGAGTGGCTCTTGACTGTTGACGGAGGGAGAGTTGACGGAGGGAGAGTGCTGTTGACGGAGGGAGAGTGCTGTTGACTGTTGACGGAGGGAGAGTGACTGTTGACGGAGGGAGAGTGGCTGTTGACGGAGGGAGAGTGGCTGTTGACGGAGGGAGAGTGGCTCTTGACGGAGGGAGAGTGACTGTTGACGGAGGGAGAGTGGCTGTTGACGGAGGGAGAGTGGCTCTTGACGGAGGGAGAGTGTTGACTGTTGACGGAGGGAGAGTGGCTGTTGACGGAGGGAGAGAGTGACGGAGGGAGAGTGGCTGTTGACGGAGGGAGCTGTTGACGGAGGGAGAGTGGCTGTTGACGGAGGTAGAGTGGCTGTTGACGGAGGGAGAGTGACTGTTGACGGAGGGAGAGTGGCTGTTGACGGAGGGAGAGTGGCTGTTGACGGTGTGAGAGGGGCTGTGGCTGTTGACGGAGGGAGAGTGGCTGTTGACGGAGGGAGAGTGGCTGTTGACGGAGGGAGAGTGGCTGTTGACGGAGGGAGAGTGGCTGTTGACGGAGGGAGAGTGGCTGTTGACGGAGGGAGAGTGGCTGTTGACGGAGGGAGAGTGACTGTTGACGGAGGGAGAGTGGCTGTTGACGGAAGGAGAGTGGCTGTTGACGGAGGGAGAGTGGCTGTTGACGGAGGGAGAGTGGCTGTTGACGGAGATAGAGTGGCTGTTGACGGAGGGAGAGTGACTGTTGTGACTGTTCACGGAGGGAGAGTGGCTGTTGACGGAGGGAGAGTGACTGTTGACGGAGGGAGTGTGACTGTTGACGGAGGGAGAGTGACTGTTGACGGAGGGAGAGTGACTGTTGACGGAGGGAGAGTGGCTGTTGACGGAGGGAGAGTGGCTGTTAACGGAGGGAGAGTGGCTGTTGACGGAGGGAGAGTGGCTGTTGACGGAGGGAGAGTGGCTGTTGACGTTGACGGAGGGAGAGTGTCTGTTGACGGAGGGAGAGTGACTGTTGACGGAGGGAGAGTGGACGGAGGGAGAGTGCTCTTGACGGAGGGAGAGAGTGACTGTTGACGGAGGGAGAGTGACTGTTGACGGAGGGAGAGTGGCTGTTGACGGAGGGAGAGTGGCTCTTGACGGAGGGAGAGTGGCTGTTGACGGAGGGAGAGTGACTGTTGACGGAGGGAGAGTGGCTCTTGACGGAGGGAGAGTGGCTCTTGACGGAGGGAGAGTGGCTGTTGACGGAGGGAGAGTGGCTGTTGACGGAGGGAGAGTGACTGTTGACGGAGGGAGAGTGGCTCTTGACGGAGGGAGAGTGGCTGTTGACGGAGGGAGAGTGACTGTTGACGGAGGGAGAGTGACTGTTGACGGAGGGAGAGTGGCTCTTGACGGAGGGAGAGTGGCTGTTGACGGAGGGAGAGTGGCTGTTGACGGAGGGAGAGTGACTGTTGACGGAGGGAGAGTGCCTGCTCTTGACGGAGGGAGAGTGGCTGTTGACGGAGGGAGAGTGGCTGTTGACGGAGGGAGAGTGACTGTTGACGGAGGGAGAGTGGACTGTTGACGGAGGGAGAGTGGCTGTTGACGGAGGGAGAGTGGCTGTTGACGGAGGGAGAGTGGCTGTTGACGGAGGGAGAGTGGCTGTTGACGGAGGGAGAGTGGCTGTTGACGGAGGGAGAGTGGCTGTTGACGGAGGGAGAGTGGCTGTTGACGGAGGGAGAGTGGCTGTTGACGGAGGGAGAGTGGCTGTTGACGGAGGGAGAGTGGCGTTGACGGAGGGAGAGTGACTGTTGACGGAGGGAGAGTGGCTGTTGACGGGAGAGTGACTGTTGACGGAGGGAGAGTGGCTGTTGACGGAGGGAGAGTGGCTGTTGACGGAGGGAGAGTGGCTGTTGACGGAGGGAGAGTGGCTGTTGACGGAGGGAGAGTGACTGTTGACGGAGGGAGAGTGGCTGTTGACGGAGGGAGAGTGGCTGTTGACGGAGGGAGAGTGGCTGTTGACGGAGGGAGAGTGACTGTTGACGGAGGGAGAGTGGCTGTTGACGGAGGGAGAGTGGCTGTTGACGGAGGGAGAGTGGCTGTTGACGGAGGGAGAGTGGCTGTTGACGGAGGGAGAGTGGCTGTTGACGGAGGGAGAGTGGCTGTTGACGGAGGGAGAGTGGCTGTTGACGGAGGGAGAGTGGCTGTTGACGGAGGGAGAGTGGCTGTTGACGGAGGGAGAGTGGCTGTTGACGGAGGGAGAGTGGCTGTTGACGGAGGGAGAGTGGCTGTTGACGGAGGGAGAGTGGCTGTTGACGGAGGGAGAGTGGCTGTTGACGGAGGGAGAGTGGCTGTTGACGGAGGGAGAGTGGCTGTTGACGGAGGGAGAGTGGCTGTTGACGGAGGGAGAGTGGCTGTTGACGGAGGGAGAGTGGCTGTTGACGGAGGGAGAGTGGCTGTTGACGGAGGGAGAGCTGTTGACGGAGGGAGAGTGGCTGTTGACGGAGGGAGAGTGGCTGTTGACGGAGGGAGAGTGGCTGTTGACGGAGGGAGAGTTGACGGAGGGAGAGTGTTGACGGAGGGAGAGTGGCTGTTGACGGAGGGAGAGTGCCTGTTGACGGAGGGCGAGTGGCTGTTGACGGAGGGAGAGTGGCTGTTGACGGAGGGAGAGTGGCTCTTGACGGAGGGAGAGTGGCTGTTGACGGAGGGAGAGTGGCTGTTGACGGAGGGAGAGTGACTGTTGACGGAGGGAGAGTGGCTGTTGACGGAGGGAGAGTGGCTCTTGACGGAGGGAGAGTGGCTGTTGACGGAGGGAGAGTGGCTGTTGACGGAGGGAGAGTGACTGTTGACGGAGGGAGAGGCTGTAGACGGAGGGAGAGTGGCTGTTGACGGAGGGAGAGTGGCTGTTGACGGAGGGAGAGTGGCTGTTGACGGAGGGAGAGTGTTGACGGAGGGAGAGTGGCTGTTGACGGAGGGAGAGTGGCTGTTGACGGAGGGAGAGTGGCTGTTGACGGAGGGAGAGTGGCTGTTGACGGAGGGAGAGTGGCTGTTGACGGAGGGAGAGTGGCTGTTGACGGAGGGAGAGTGGCGGTTGAAGGGGGGAGAGTGTTGACGGAGGGAGCGTGGCTGTTGACGGAGGGAGAGTGGCTGTTGACGGAGGGAGAGTGGCTGTTGACGGAGGGAGAGTGGCTGTTGACGGAGGGAGAGTGTTGACTGTTGACGGAGGGAGAGTGGCTGTTGACGGAGGGAGAGTGGCTGTTGACGGAGGGAGAGTGGCTGTTGACGGAGGGAGAGTGGCTGTTGACGGAGGGAGAGTGACTGTTGACGGAGGGAGAGTGGCTGTTGACGGAGGGAGAGTGGCTGACTGTTGACGGAGGGAGAGTGGCTGTTGACGGAGGGAGAGTGGCTGTTGACGGAGGGAGAGTGGCTGTTGACGGAGGGAGAGTGGCTGTTGACGGAGGGAGAGTGGCTGTTGACGGAGGGAGAGTGGCTGTTGACGGAGGGAGAGTGGCTGTTGACGGAGGGAGAGTGGCTGTTGGCTGTTGACGGAGGGAGAGTGGCTGTTGACGGAGGGAGAGTGGCTGTTGACGGACTGTTGACGGAGGGAGAGGCTGTTAACGGAGGGAGAGTGGCTGTTGACGGAGGGAGAGTGACTGTTGACGGAGGGAGAGTGGCTGTTGACGGAGGGAGAGTGACTGTTGACGGAGGGAGAGTGGCTGTTGACGGAGGAGAGACTGTTGACGGAGGGAGAGTGACTGTTGACGGAGGGAGAGTGGCTGTTGACGGAGGGAGAGTGGCTGTTGACGGAGGGAGAGTGGCTGTTGACGGAGGGAGAGTGACTGTTGACGGAGGGAGAGTCGCTGTTGACGGAAGGAGAGTGGCTGTTGACGGAGGGAGAGTGGCTGTTGACGGAGGGAGAGTGGCTGTTGTTGTTGACGGAGGGAGAGTTGACGTAGGGAGAGTGGCTGTTGACGGAGGGAGAGTGACTGTTGACGGAGGGAGAGTGACTGTTGACGGAGGGAGAGTGACTGTTGACGGAGGGAGAGTGACTGTTAACGGAGGAAGAGTGGCTGTTGACGGACGGAGAGTGACTGTTGACGGAGGGAGAGTGTTGACGGAGGGAGAGTGTTGACGGAGGGAGAGTGTTGACGGAGGGAGAGTGGCTGTTGACGGAGGGAGAGTGGCTGTTGACTGTTGACGGAGGGAGAGCTCTTGACGGAGGGAGAGTGGCTGTTGACGGAGGGAGAGTGGACTGTTGACGGAGGGAGAGTGTTGACTGTTGACGGAGGGAGAGTGGCTGTTGAGTGGCTGTTGACGGAGGGAGAGTGACTGTTGACGGAGGGAGAGGCTGTTGACGGAGGGAGAGGCTGTTGACGGAGGGAGAGTGGCTGTTGACGGAGGGAGAGTGCTGTTGACGGAGGGAGAGTGGCTGTTGACGGAGGGAGAGTGGCTGTTGACGGAGGGAGAGTGGCTGTTGACGGAGGGAGAGTGGCTGTTGACGGAGGGAGAGTGACTGTTGACGGAGGGAGAGTGACTGTTGACGGAGGGAGAGTGGCTGTTGACGGAGGGAGAGTGGCTGTTGACGGAGGGAGAGTGGCTGTTGACGGAGGGAGAGTGGCTGTTGACGGAGGGAGAGTGGCTGTTGACGGAGGGAGAGTGGCTGTTGACGGAGGGAGAGTGGCTGTTGACGGAGGGAGAGTGGCTCTTGACGGAGGGAGAGTGGCTGTTGACGGAGGGAGAGTGGCTGTTGACGGAGGGAGAGTGGCTCTTGACGGAGGGAGAGTGGCTGTTGACGGAGGGAGAGTGACTGTTGACGGAGGGAGAGTGACTGTTGACGGAGGGAGAGTGGCTGTTGACGGAGGGAGAGTGACTGTTGACGGAGGGAGAGTGGCTGTTGACGGAGGGAGAGTGGCTGTTGACGGAGGGAGAGTGGCTGTTGACGGAGGGAGAGTGGCTGTTGACGGAGGGAGAGTGACTGTTGACGGAGGGAGAGTGGACGGAGGGAGAGTGGCTCTTGACGGAGGGAGAGTGGTTGACGGAGGGAGAGTGGCTGTTGACGGAGGGAGAGTGGCTGTTGACGGAGGGAGAGTGGCTGTTGACGGAGGGAGAGTGGCTGTTGACGGAGGGAGAGTGTCTGTTGACGGAGGGAGAGTGGGTGGTGACTGTTGACGGAGGGAGAGTGGCTGTTGACTGTTGACGGAGGGAGAGTGGCTGTTGACGGAGGGAGAGTGGCTCTTGACGGAGGGAGAGTGGCTGTTGACGGAGGGAGAGTGGCTGTTGACGGAGGGAGAGTGGCTGTTGACGGAGGGAGAGTGACTGTTGACGGAGGGAGAGTGGCTGTTGACGGAGGGAGAGTGGCTGTTGACGGAGGGAGAGTGGCTGTTGACGGAGGGAGAGTGGCTCTTGACGGAGGGAGAGTGGCTGTTGACGGAGGGAGAGTGACTGTTGACGGAGGGAGAGTGACTGTTGACGGAGGAGAGTGGCTGTGGACGGAGGGAGAGTGGCTGTTGACGGAGGGAGAGTGGCTGTTGACGGAGGGAGAGTGCCTGTTGAAGGAGGGAGAGTGGCTGTTGACGGTGGGGGAGTGGGTGTTGTCGGAAGGAGAGTGGCTGTTGACGGAGGGAGAGTGGCTGTTGACGGAGGGAGAGTGGCTGTTGACGGAGATAGAGTGGCTGTTGACGGAGGGAGAGTGGCTGTTGTCGGAGGGAGAGTGGCTGTTGACAGAGGGAGAGTGGCTGTTGACGGAGGGAGAGTGGCTGTTGACGGAGGGAGAGTGGCTGTTGACGGAGGGAGAGTGGCTGTTGACGGAGGGAGAGTGGCTGTTGACGGAGGGAGAGTGGCTGTTGACGGAGGGAGAGTGGCTGTTGACGGAGGGAGAGTGGCTGTTGACGGAGGGAGAGTGGCTCTTGACGGGGAGAGTGGCTGTTGACGGAGGGAGAGTGGCTCTTGACGGAGGGAGAGTAGCTCTTGACGGAGGGAGAGTGGCTGTTGACGGAGGGAGAGTGGCTGTTGACGGAGGGAGAGTGACTGTTGACGGAGGGAGAGTGACTGTTGACGGAGGGAGAGTGGCTGTTGACGGAGGGAGAGTGGCTGTTGACGGAGGGAGAGTGGCTGTTGACGGAGGGAGAGTGGCTGTTGACGGAGGGAGAGTGAGTTGACGGAGGGAGAGTGACTGTTGACGGAGGGAGAGTGGCTGTTGACGGAGGGAGAGTGACTGTTGACGGAGGGAGAGTGGCTGTTGACGGAGGGAGAGTGGCTGTTGACGGAGGGAGAGTGACTGTTGACGGAGGGAGAGTGACTGTTGACGGAGGGAGAGTGGCTGTTGACGGAGGGAGAGTGGCTGTTGACGGAGGGAGAGTGGCTGTTGACGGAGGGAGAGTGGCTGTTGACGGAGGGAGAGTGGCTGTTGACGGAGGGAGAGTGGCTGTTGACGGAGGGAGAGTGGCTGTTGACGGAGGGAGAGTGGCTGTTGACGGAGGTAGAGTGGCTGTTGACGGAGGGAGAGTGTCTGTTGACGGAGGGAGAGTGGCTGTTGACGGAGGGAGAGTGGCTGTTGACGGAGGGAGAGTGGCTGTTGACGGAGGGAGAGTGACTGTTGACGGAGGGAGAGTGGCTGTTGACGGAGGGAGAGTGTTGACTGTTGACGGAGGGAGAGTGGCTGTTGACGGAGGGAGAGTGGCTGTTGACGGAGGGAGAGTGGCTGTTGACGGACGGAGGGAGAGTGGCTGTTGACGGAGGGAGAGTGGCTGTTGGCGGAGGGAGAGTGGCTGTTGACGGAGGGAGAGTGACTGTTGACGGAGGGAGAGTGTGTCTGTTGTCGGAGGGAGAGTGGCTGTTGACGGAGGGAGAGTGTTGACTGTTGACGGAGGGAGAGTGACTGTTGACGGAGGGAGAGTGACTGTTGACGGAGGGAGAGTGGCTCTTGACGGAGGGAGAGTGGCTCTTGACGGAGGGAGAGTGGCTGTTGACGGAGGGAGAGTGACTGTTGACGGAGGGAGAGTGGCTCTTGACGGAGGGAGAGTGGCTCTTGACGGAGGGAGAGTGGCTCTTGACGGAGGGAGAGTGACTGTTGACGGAGGGAGAGTGGCTGTTGACGGAGGGAGAGTGACTGTTGACGGAGGGAGAGTGACTGTTGACGGAGGGAGAGTGGCTCTTGACGGGGGGAGAGTGCTCTTGACTGTTGACGGAGGGAGAGTGACTGTTCACGGAGGGAGAGTGACTGTTGACGGAGGGAGAGTGACTGTTGACGGAGGGAGAGTGGCTGTTGACGGAGGGAGAGTGGCTGTTGACGGAGGGAGAGTGACTGTTGACGGAGGGAGAGTGGCTGTTGACGGAGGGAGAGTGACTGTTGACGGAGGGAGAGTGACTGTTGACGGAGGGAGAGTGACTGTTGACGGAGGGAGAGTGGCTGTTGACGGAGGGAGAGTGGCTGTTGACGGAGGGAGAGTGGCTGTTGACGGAGGGAGAGTGGCTGTTGACGGAGGGAGAGTGGCTGTTGACGGAGGGAGAGTGGCTGTTGACGGAGGGAGAGTGGCTGTTGACGGAGGGAGAGTGGCTGTTGACGGAGGGAGAGTGGCTGTTGACGGAGGGAGAGTGACTGTTGACGGAGGGAGAGTGGCTGTTGACGGAGGGAGAGTGGCTGTTGACGGAGGGAGAGTGGCTGTTGACGGAGGGAGAGTGGCTGTTGACGGAGGGAGAGTGGCTGTTGACGGAGGGAGAGTGGCTGTTGACGGAGGGAGAGTGACTGTTGACGGAGGGAGAGTGGCTGTTGACGGAGGGAGAGTGGCTGTTGACGGAGGGAGAGTGACTGTTGACGGAGGGAGAGTGGCTGTTGACGGAGGGAGAGTGACTGTTGACGGGGAGAGACTGTTGGACTGTTGACGGAGGGAGAGTGGCTGTTGACGGAGGGAGAGTGGCTGTTGACGGAGGGAGAGTGGCTGTTGACGGAGGGAGAGTGGACTGTTGCCGGAGGTAGAGTGGCTGTTGACGGACGGAGAGTGGCTGTTGACGGAGGGAGAGTGGCTGTTGACGGAGGGAGAGTGGCTGTTGACGGAGGGAGAGTGGCTGTTGACGGAGGGAGAGTGACTGTTGACGGAGGGAGAGTGGCTGTTGACGGAGGGAGAGTGGCTGTTGACGGAGGGAGAGTGGCTGTTGACGGAGGGAGAGTGACTGTTGACGGAGGGAGAGTGGCTGTTGACGGAGGGAGAGTGGCTGTTGACGGAGGGAGAGTGGCTGTTGACGGAGGGAGAGTGACTGTTGACGCAGGGAGAGTGTTGACGGAGGGAGAGTGGCTGTTGACTGTTGACGGAGGGAGAGTGACTGTTGACGGAGGGAGAGTGACTGTTGACGGAGGGAGAGTGACTGTTGACGGAGGGAGAGTGACTGTTGACGGAGGGAGAGTGGCTGTTGACGGAGGGAGAGTGACTGTTGACGGAGGGAGGGTGACTGTTGACTGAGGGAGAGTGCTGTTGACGGAGGGAGAGTGGCTGTTGACGGAGGGAGAGTGGCTGTTGACGGAGGGAGAGTGACTGATGTTGACGGAGGGAGAGTGACTGTTGACGGAGGGAGAGTGACTGTTGACGGAGGGAGAGTGACTGTTGACGGAGGGAGAGTGACTGTTGACGGAGGGAGAGTGACTGTTGACGGAGGGAGAGTGGCTGTTGACGGAGGGAGAGTGGCTGTTGACGGAGGGAGAGTGGCTGTTGACGGAGGGAGAGTGACTGTTGACGGAGGGAGAGTGACTGTTGACGGAGGGAGAGTGACTGTTGACGGAGGGAGAGTGACTGTTGACGGAGGGAGAGTGACTGTTGACGGAGGGAGAGTGACTGTTGACGGAGGGAGAGTGACTGTTGACGGAGGGAGAGTGACTGTTGACGGAGGGAGAGTGACTGTTGACGGAGGGAGAGTGTCTGTTGACGGAGGGAGAGTGACTGTTGACGGAGGGAGAGTGACTGTTGACGGAGGGAGAGTGGCTCTTGACGGAGTGACTGTTGGGAGAGTGACTGTTGACGGAGGGAGAGTGGCTGTTGACGGAGGGAGAGTGACTGTTGACGGAGGGAGAGTGACTGTTGACGGAGGGAGAGTGACTGTTGACGGAGGGAGAGTGACTGTTGACGGAGGGAGAGTGTCTGTTGACGGAGGGAGAGTGACTGTTGACGGAGGGAGAGTGACTGTTGACGGAGGGAGAGTGGCTGTTGACGGAGGGAGGGAGAGTGACTGTTGACGGAGGGAGAGTGGCTGTTGACGGAGGGAGAGTGACTGTTGACGGAGGGAGAGTGACTGTTGACGGAGGGAGAGTGGCTGTTGACGGAGGGAGAGTGACTGTTGACGGAGGGAGAGTGTCTGTTGACGGAGGGGGAGTGTCTGTTGACGGTGGGAGAGTGACTGTTGACGGAGGGAGAGTGACTGTTGACGGAGGGAGAGTGACTGTTGACGGAGGGAGAGTGACTGTTGACGGAGGGAGAGTGACTGTTGACGGAGGGAGAGTGACTGTTGACGGTGGGAGAGTGACTGTTGACGGAGGGAGAGTGACTGTTGACGGAGGGAGAGTGGCTGTTGACGGAGGGAGAGTGACTGTTGACGGAGGGAGAGTGACTGTTGACGGAGGGAGAGTGACTGTTGACGGAGGGAGAGTGACTGTTGACGGAGGGAGAGTGACTGTTGACGGAGGGAGAGTGACTGTTGACGGAGGGAGAGTGAGGGAGAGTGACTGTTGACGGAGGGAGAGTGACGGAGGGACTGTTGACGGAGGGAGAGTGACTGTTGACGGAGGGAGAGTGACTGTTGGGAGAGTGACGGAGGGAGAGTGACTGTTGACAGAGGGAGAGTGACTGTTGACGGAGGGAGAGTGACTGTTGACGGAGGGAGAGCGATTGTTGACCGAGGGAGAGTGACTGTTGACGGAGGGAGAGTGACTGTTGACGGAGGGAGAGTGACTGTTGACGGAGGGAGAGTGACTGTTGACGGAGGGAGAGTGTCTGTTGACGGAGGGAGAGTGACTGTTGACGGAGGGAGAGTGACTGTTGACGGAGGGAGAGTGACTGTTGACGGAGGGAGAGTGACTGTTGACGGAGGGAGAGTGACTGTTGACGGAGGGAGAGTGACTGTTGACGGGGAGAGTGACTGTTGACGGAGGGAGAGTGACTGTTGACGGAGGGAGAGTGACTGTTGACGGAGGGAGAGTGACTGTTGACGGAGGGAGAGTGACTGGGAGAGTGACTGTTGACGGAGGGAGAGTGACTGTTGACGGAGGGAGAGTGTCTGTTGACGGAGGGAGAGTGACTGTTGACGGAGGGAGAGTGACTGTTGACGGAGGGAGAGTGACTGTTGACGGAGGGAGAGTGACTGTTGACGGAGGGAGAGTGACTGTTGACGGAGGGAGAGTGACTGTTGACGGAGGGAGAGTGACTGTTGACGGAGGGAGAGTGACTGTTGACGGAGGGAGAGTGACTGTTGACGGAGGGAGAGTGACTGTTGACGGAGGGAGAGTGACTGTTGACGGAGGGAGAGTGACTGTTGACGGAGGGAGAGTGACTGTTGACGGAGGGAGAGTGTCTGTTGACGGAGGGAGAGTGACTGTTGACGGAGGGAGAGTGACTGTTGACGGAGGGAGAGTGACTGTTGACGGAGGGAGAGTGACTGTTGACGGAGGGAGAGTGACTGTTGACGGAGGGAGAGTGACTGTTGACGGAGGGAGAGTGACTGTTGACGGAGGGAGAGTGACTGTTGACGGAGGTGGAGTGACTGTTGACGGAGGGAGAGTGACTGTTGACGGAGGGAGAGTGACTGTTGACGGAGGGAGAGTGACTGTTGACGGAGGGGAGTGACTGTTGACGGAGGGAGACTGTTGACGGAGGGAGAGTGACTGTTGACGGAGGGAGAGTGACTGTTGACGGAGGGAGAGTGATTGTTGACGGAGGGAGAGTGGCTGTTGATGGAGGGAGAGTGACTGTTGACGGAGGGAGAGTGACTGTTGACGGAGGGAGAGTGACTGTTGACGGAGGGAGAGTGACTGTTGACGGAGGGAGAGTGACTGTTGACGGAGGGAGAGCGATTGTTGACCGAGGGAGAGTGACTGTTGACGGAGGGAGAGTGACTGTTGACGGAGGGGGAGTGTCTGTTGACGGAGGGAGAGTGACTGTTGACGGAGGGAGAGTGACTGTTGACGGAGGGAGAGTGACTGTTGACGGAGGGAGAGTGGCTGTTGACGGAGGGAGAGTGACTGTTGACGGAGGGAGAGTGACTGTTGACGGAGGGAGAGTGACTGTTGACGGAGGGAGAGTGGCTGTTGACGGAGGGAGAGTGACTGTTGACGGAGGGAGAGTGACTGTTGACGGAGGGAGAGTGACTGTTGACGGAGGGAGAGTGACTGTTGACGGAGGGAGAGTGACTGTTGACGGAGGGAGAGTGGCTGTTGACGGAGGGAGAGTGACTGTTGACGGAGGGAGAGTGACTGTTGACGGAGGGAGAGTGACTGTTGACGGAGGGAGAGTGACTGTTGACGGAGGGAGAGTGACTGTTGACGGAGGGAGAGTGGCTGTTGACGGAGGGAGAGTGACTGTTGACGGAGGGAGAGTGACTGTTGACGGAGGGAGAGTGGCTGTTGACGGAGGGAGAGTGACTGTTGACGGAGGGAGAGTGGCTGTTGACGGAGGGAGAGTGACTGTTGACGGAGGGAGAGTGACTGTTGACGGAGGGAGAGTGGCTGTTGACCGAGGGAGAGTGACTGTTGACGGAGGGAGAGTGGCTGTTGACGGAGGGAGAGTGGCTGTGACTGTTGACGGAGGGAGAGTGGCTGTTGACCGAGGGAGAGTGACTGTTGACGGAGGGAGAGTGACTGTTGACGGAGGGAGAGTGACTGTTGACGGAGGGAGAGTGGCTGTTGACCGAGGGAGAGTGACTGTTGACGGAGGGAGAGTGACTGTTGACGGAGGGAGAGTGACTGTTGACGGAGGGAGAGTGTTGACGGAGGGAGAGTGTTGACGGAGGGTAGGCTAGCAAAAAGAATTTTGTGAGTTTATTTCAGTCAGTCGTAGTTTGAGGAGGATCTGAGTGACTGACAAATGACTGTCAGTGAGGCACTGACGTGTAACTGTGAGTTACGACACGCACGTAACTCTGTGGGCTACTACGCACACATAATTCTGTGGGTTACGACGTGCACTTAACTCTGCGATTTACGACGCACATGTAACTCTGTGAGTTACGACGCACACGTAACTCTGTGAGTTACTGATGATCTTCACAGATGTTATGCATCATCTAAGGGAAGGAACAAAGTTATTATATAACTTGGTAAATCGGTTTTCAAGTCTCAAGGTAATATAAAGCTACGTCAAAGATATATGATCGCTTTCCAAACCTTCAATTAAGAATTAAATGCTTTTTCCTGATGTTGAAATTAAAGACAGTAAATTGGGTCAATACGAAGGAACTTCAGAAATACCTGGTAATGATTTTGAGAACAGATTTGAGAATCTGAAAAAGTTTATGCTAAGTTTTGGATTATGTTGTTGCACTTTTAGTGACTGATGTCATCAACGATGGATGTCCCGTTGTTGCACTTTTAGTGACTGATGTCATCAACGATGGATGTCCCGTTGTTGCACTTTTTGTGATTGATGTCATCAACGATGGATGTCACGTTGTTGCACTTTTAGTGATTGATGTCATCAACGATGGATGTCACGTTGTTGCACTTTTAGTGATTGATGTCATCAACGATGGATGTCCCGTTGTTGCACTTTTAGTGATTGATGTCATCAACGATGGATGTCCCGTTGTTGCACTTTTAGTGATTGATGTCATCAACGATGGATGTCCCGTTGTTGCACTTTTAGTGATTGATGTCATCAACGATGGATGTCCCGTTGTTGCACTTTTAGTGATTGATGTCATCAACGATGGATGTCCCGTTGTTGCACTTTTAGTGATTGATGTCATCAACGATGGATGTCCCGTTGTTGCACTTTTAGTGATTGATGTCATCAACGATGGATGACCTGTTCTTGTATCTTTAACCTCGGTTGTTGCTTCAATAAATACAGAGCTTATTGAGGTACAGTAAGATGTGTATATCCAGTCTTCAGAAAATTGGCTTCCCACTTCTCTCTGTGTTTCTGGAACAACTTTCTCTTGTAACTCTTCACAGTAATGAGATTTATCGAGTCAAAACATTGTGTCATGCTCACTGATCTTTTCAGAGCATCTTTCACATCCTACCAGCCAGATTTTAAACTATTAACTTCAAGTTCACCGTATATATAATACGGTGAACTTACCCATCCCTGGTATATATAATACGGTGAACTTACCCATCCCTGGTACATATAATACGGTGAATTTGCCCATCCCTGGTATATATAATACGGTGAGCTTGTCCACCCCTGGTATATATAATACGGTGAACTTACCCATCCCTGGTATATATAATACGGTGAACTTACCCATCCCTGGTACATATAATACGGTGAACTTGCCCATCCCTGGTATATATAATACGGTGAGCTTGTCCACCCCTGGTATATACAATACGGTGAGCTTGTCCACCCCTGGTATATATAATACGGTGAACTTGCCCATCCCTGGTATATATAATACGGTGAACTTGCCCATCCCTGGTATATATAATACGGTGAACTTGCCCACCCCTGGTATATATAATACGGTGAACTTACCCACCCCTGGTATATATAATACGGTGAACTTGCCCATCCCTGGTATATATAATACGGTGAACTTACCCACCCCTGGTATATATAATACTGTGAACTTACCCACCCCTGGTATATATAATACGGTGAACTTGTTCACCCTAGTATATATAATACGGTGAACTTACCTACCCCTGGTATATATAATACGGTGAGCTTGTCCACCCCTGGTATATATAATACGGTGAACTTGCCCACCCCTGGTATATATAATACGGTGAACTTGTTCATCCTAGTATATATAATACGGTGAACGTACTTACCCCTGGTATATATAATACGGTGAGCTTGTCCACCCCTGGTATATATAATACGGTGAACTTACCTACCCCTGGTATATATAATACGGTGAATTTGCCCACCCCTGGTATATATAATACGGTGAACTTGTCCACCCCTGGTACATATAATACGGTGAACTTGTCCACCCCTGGTACATATAATACTGTGAACTTGTCCACCCCTGGTATATGTAATATGGTGAACTTGCCCATCCCTGGTACATATAATACTGTGAACTTGCCCGCCCCTGGTATATATAACACGGTGAACTTGCCCACCCCTGGTATATATAATACGGTGAACTTGCCCATCCCTGGTATATATAATACGGTGAACTTGCCCACCCCTGGTATATATATTACGGTGAACTTGCCCATCCCTGGTATATATAATACGGTGAACTTGCCCACCCCTGGTATATATAATACGGTGAACTTACCCACCCCTGGTATATATAATACGGTGAACTTGCCCATCCCTGGTATATATAATACGGTGAACTTGCCCACCCCTGGTATATATAATACGGTGAACTTGCCCATCCCTGGTATATATAATACGGTGAACTTGCCCACCCCTGGTATATATAATACGGTGAACTTACCCACCCCTGGTATATATAATACGGTGAACTTGCCCGCCCCTGGTATATATATTACGGTGAGCTTACCCACCGCTGGTATATATAATACGGTGAACTTGACCACCCCTGGTATATATAATACGGTGAACTTGCCCACCCCTGGTATATATAATACGGTGAACTTACCCACCTCTGGTATATATAATATGGTGAACTTGACCACCCCTGATATATATAATACGGTGACCTTGCCCACCCCTGGGATATATAATACGGTGAACATGCCCACCCCTGGTATATATAATACGGTGAACTTGCCTACCCCTGGTATATATAATACGGTGAACTTGTCCACCCCTGGTATATATAATACGGTGAACTTGTCCACCCCTGGTATATATAATACGGTGAACTTGCCCACCCCTGGTATATATAATACGGTGAACTTGCCCACCCCTGGTATATATAATACGGTGAATTTACCTTTCCCTGGTATATATAATACGGTGAACTTGTCCACCCCTGGTATATATAATACGGTGAACGTACTTACCCCTGGTATATATAATACGGTGAGCTTGTCCACCCCTGGTATATATAATACGGTGAACTTACCTACCCCTGGTATATATAATACGGTGAATTTGCCCACCCCTGGTATATAAAATACGGTGAACTTGTCCACCCCTGGTACATATAATACGGTGAACTTGTGAACTTACCCACCCCCTGGTACATATAATACTGTGAACTTGTCCACCCCTGGTATATGTAATATGGTGAACTTGCCCATCCCTGGTATATATAATACGGTGTCCTTGCCCACCCCTGGTATATATAATACGGTGAACTTGCCGACCCCTGATATATATAATACGGTGAACTTACCCACCCCTGGTATATATAATACGGTGACTTTGCCCACCCCTGGTATATATAATACGGTGACCTTGCCCACCCCTGATATATATAATACGGTGAACTTACCCACCCCTGGTATATATAATACGGTGAACTTGTCCACTCCTGGTATATATAATATGGTGAACTTACCCATTATTATTTTTGTTCACAGAGACTCAGAGAGACTTGCGATATGAAAGAGTGCACCTAAATTCCTCAAGGAGCTAGGAAGACGACTCATCAGGGACGAGAGCTACGATTCAGAGGGGTAATGCCTGCTGTATCCTGGGTACGCGCCCAGGCTCTGAGGAACTGGACGAGATTTTCGCATTATAATCTATGATTAACACGGAGCATTATTTACTCGACATATATCCCTCAATCCTCATGTACTGTATATACCACCTTTGTACCAGCAATGTATCTTTCAAGTCTTGTGTCAATATATTGTGTAATAAAATATTCCAACTGGTAAACAAAATAAGATGGAGTGATAAGAGAAGTGGTATATTCAAATGTCTTCAGGAAGAAATCCAAATATTTTTCCTAGAAGCCTTTTTATCCACTTTTCCGAGGTTGTGGGCCCGAAATATATATATATATATAATATATATATATATATATATATATATATATATATATATATATATATATATATATATACATGTGAGCAGAAGCCTTGGCAAGACGCCTCAGTTTAGTGTGCCATCAGAGGAGTAATGTTCCATCATATTCACCACACAACAAAGGCAGAAGGACAGTATTTCTCTTCTGATTGGCCCTAGTACCTGAGTGTCTTCCTGTGGGATTCCCTGACTGTTGCACTGCTTGTGGACGGTTTCTTCTCACTGCTGGAGGATGGTTTCTTGTCACTGCTGGAGGATGGTTTCTTCTCACTGCTGGTGGACGGTTTCTTCTCACTGATGGAGGATGGTTTCTTCTCACTGCTGGTGGACGGTTTCTTCTCACTGATGAAGGATGGCTTCTTCTCACTGCTGGAGGATGGTTTCTTCTCACCGCTACTGGATGGTTTCTTTTCCCTGTTGGTTGATGGTTTCTTGTCACTTCGGGTGGATGGTCTCTTCTTATTTCTGGTGGATGGTTTCTTCTCACTGCTGGATGATGGTTTCTTCTCAGTGTTGGTGGATGGTTTCTTCTCATTTTTGGTGGATGGTTTCTTCTCATTTTTGGTGGATGGTTTCTTCTCACTGTTGGTGGATGGTTTCTTCTCATTTTTTGTGGGTGGTTTCTTCTCACTGTTGGTGGATGATTTCTTCTCACTGTTGGTGGATGGTTTCTTCTCACTGTTGGTGGATGGTTTCTTCTCATTTTTGGTGGATGGTTTCTTCTCATTTTTTGTGGGTGGTTTCTTCTCACTGTTGGTGGATGATTTCTTCTCACTGTTGGTGGATGGTTTCTTCTCACTGTTGGTGGATGGTTTCTTCTCACTTCTGGTGGATGGTCTCTTCTTATTTATCGTGGATGGTTTCTTCTTATTTCTGGTGGATGGTTTCTTCTCACTGCTGGAGGATGGTTTCTTCTCACTGTTGGTGGATGGTTTCTTTTCGCTGTTGGTGGATGGTTTCTTCTCACTGTTACTGGATGGTTTCTTTTCGCTGTTGGTGGATGGTTTCTTTTCGCTGTTGGTGAATGGTTTCTTCTCACTGTTGGTGGATGGTTTCTTCTCACTGCTACTGGATGGTTTCTTCTCACTTCGAGTGGATGGTTTCTTCTCACTTCTGGTGGATGATTTCTTTTCGCTGTTGGTGAATGGTTTCTTCTCACTATTGGTGGATGGTTTCTTCTCACTGTTACTGGATGGTTTCTTCTCACTGTTGGTGGATGGTTTCTTATCGCTGTTGGTGGATGGTTTCTTCTCACTTCTGGTGGATGGTTTCTTCTCACTTCTGGTGGATGGTTTCTTTTCACTGCTGGTGGAAGGTTTCTTTTCACTGTTGGAGGATGGGTCCTTCTCATTGCTGACGGATGGTTTCTTTTCACTGCTGGAGGATGGCTTCTTTTCACTGATGAAGGATGGTTTCTTTTCACTGCTGGAGGATGCTTTCTTTTCACTGCTGGAAGATGGTTTCTTTTCACTGATGGAGGATGGTTTCTTCTCACTGCTGGTGGATGGTTTCTTTTCACTGCTGGAGGATGGGTCCTTCTCACTGCTGGTGGATGGTTTCTTTTCACTGCTGAAGGATGGTTTCTATTCACTGCTGGAGGATGGGTCCTTCTCACTGCTGGTGGATGGGTTTTTTCACTGCTGGAGGATGGTTTCTTTTCTCTGCTGGAGGATGGTTTCTTTTCACTGCTGGAGGATGGTTTCTTTTCACTGCTGGAAGATGGTTTCTTTTCACTGATGGAGGATGGTTTCTTCTCACTGCTGGTGGATGGTTTCTTTTCACTGCTGGAGGATGGGTCCTTCTCACTGCTGGTGGATGGTTTCTTTTCACTGCTGAAGGATGGTTTCTTTTCACTGCTGGAGGATGGGTCCTTCTTACTGCTGGTGGATGGGTTTTTTCACTGCTGGAGGATGGTTTCTTTTCTCTGCTGGAGGATGGTTTCTTTTCACTGCTGGAGGATGGGTCCTTTTCACTGCTGGAGGATGGGTCCTTCTCATTGCTGGTGGATGGTTTCTTTTCACTGCTGGAAGATGGTTTCTTTTCAATGCTTGATGATGGGTCCTTCTCACTGTTGGTGGATGGTTTCTTTTCACTGCTGGAGGATGGTTTCTTTTCACTGCTGGTGGATGGTTTCTCTTCACTGCTGGAGGATGGTTTCTTTTCACTGCTGGAGAATGGTTTCTTTTCACTGCTGGATGATGGTTTCTTTTCACTGCTGGAGGATGGTTTCTTTTCACTGCTGGAGGATGGTTTCTTCTCACTTCTGGTGGATGGTTTCTTTTCACTGCTGGAGGATGGGTCCTCACTGCTGGTGGATGGTTTCTTTTCACTGCTGGAGGATGGTTTCTTTTCACTGCTGGAGGATGGGTCCTTCTCACTGCTGGTGGATTGTTTTTTCACTGCTGGAGGATGGTTTCTTTTCTCTGCTGGAGGATGGTTTCTTTTCACTGCTGGAGGATGGTTTCTTTTCACTGCTGGAGGATGGGTCCTTCTCATTGCTGGTGGATGGTTTCTTTTCACTGCTGTAGGATGGTTTCTTTTCATTGCTGGAGGATGGTTTCTTTTCACTGCTGGAGGATGGGTCCTTCTCACTGCTGGTGGATAGTTTCTTTTCACTGCTGGAGGATGGTTTCTTTTCACTGCTGGTGGATCATTTCTTTTCACTGCTGGAGAATGGTTTCTTTTCACTGCTGGAGGATGGGTCCTTCTCACTGCTGGTGGATAGTTTCTTTTCACTGCTGGAGGATGGTTTCTTTTCACTGCTGGTGGATCATTTCTTTTCACTGCTGGAGAATGGTTTCTTTTCACTGCTGGTGGATGGTTTCTTTTCACTGATTTAAGTGCACTACTGGAAGTAGGCTTCTTCACACTGCAGGAAATGCATTGCAGGAAGCACACTGCAGGAAGTGCACTGCAGGAAGTACTCTGCAGGAAGTACAATGCAGAAAGCACACTGCTGAAAATACACTGCTGGAAGCACACTGCTGGAAGTACACTGCTGGAAACACACTGCTGGAAGTACACTGCTGGAAGCACACTGCTGGAAGTACACTGCTGGAAACACACTGCTGGAAGTACACTGCTGGAAACACACTGCTGGAAACACACTGCTGGAAGTATACTGCTGGAAATACGCTGCTGAAAACACACTGCTAGAAGCACACTGCTGGAAACACACTGCTGGAAACACACTGCTGAAAGTGCACTGCTGGAAACACACTGCTGGAAGTACACTGCGATAAGTACACTGCTGGAAAAATACTGCTGGAAGTACACTGCTGGAAACACACTGCTGGAAACACACTGCTGGAAGTGCACTGCTGGAAACACACTGCTGGAAGTACACTGAGATAAGTACACTGCTGGAAAAATACTGCTGAAAGTACACTGCTGGAAACACACTGCTGGAAGTATCGTAGGGGTTCTTGAATGGAAATATCGAGGGTTGAAGGTAGACACACTTGTTGGATGGTAACATATATTGTCAGACTGAGATGATGGGAGATGGAGCCCAGCCTCTGCCTGTCCTAGCCTGGATGTCTAACGCCGACTGAGGCCGAGGCAGAGGTACGAACGTACACATGCGCATCCCGTGACGTCACACAAAGTCACAGGCCTAAAAGGGATCTCCTATCTAAAGCACATGGATGATACTATATGCTATGCTATATAACACAGGGATCAGCAACTATGCTGACAGAAGTACACTGCTGGATACACACTGCTGGAAACACACTGCTGGAAGTACACTGCTGGAAACACACTGCTGGAAACACACTGCTGGAAGTACACTTCTGGAAAGACACTGCTGGAAGTACACTACTGGAAGTACACTGCTGGAAACACACTGCTGGAAACACACTGCTGGAAACACACTGCTGGAAACACACTGCTGGAAGTACACTGCTGGAAACACACTGCTGGAAGTACACTGCTGGAAACACACTGCTGGAAGTACACTTCTGGAAAGACACTGCTGGAAGTACACTACTGGAAGTACACTGCTGGAAACACACTGCTGGAAGTACACTGCTGGAAACACACTGCTGGAAACACACTGCTGGAAGTACACTGCTGGAAACACACTGCTGGAAGTACACTGCTGGAAGTACACTGCTGGAAACACACTACTGGAAGTACGCTGCTGGATACACACTGCTGGAAACACACTGCTGGAAGTACACTGCTGGATACACACTGCTGAAAGTAGACTTCTCCACACTGCTGAAAGTAGACTTCTCCACACTGCTGAAAGTAGACTTCTCCACACTGCTGAAAGTAGACTTCTCCACACTGCTGAAAGTAGACTTCTCCACACTGCTGAAAGTAGACTTCACCACACTGCTGAAAGTAGACTTCTCCACACTGCTGAAAGTAGACTTCTCCATACTGCTGAAAGTAGACTTCTCCACACTGTTGAAAGTAGACTTCTCCACACTGCTGAAAGTAGACTTCTCCACACTGCTGAAAGTAGACTTCTCCACACTGCTGAAAGTAGACTTCTCCACACTGCTGAAAGTAGACTTCTCCACACTGCTGAAAGTAGACTTCTCCACACTGCTGAAAGTAGACTTCTCCACACTGCTGAAAGTAGACTTCACACTGCTGAAAGTAGACTTCACCACACTGCTGAAAGTAGACTTCACCACACTGCTGAAAGTAGACTTCACCACACTGCTGAAAGTAGACTTCTCCACACTGCTGAAAGTAGACTTCTTCACACTGCTGAAAGTAGACTTCACCACACTGCTGAAAGTAGACTTCACCACAATGCTGAAAGTAGACTTCTCCACACTGCTGAAAGTAGACTTCACCACACTGCTGAAAGTAGACTTCACCACACTGCTGAAAGTAGACTTCACCACACTGCTGAAAGTAGACTTCTCCACACTGCTGAAAGTAGACTTCACCACACTGCTGAAAGTAGACTTCACCACACTGCTGAAAGTAGACTTCTCCACACTGCTGAAAGTAGACTTCACCACACTGCTGAAAGTAGACTTCACCACACTGCTGAAAGTAGACTTCACCACACTGCTGAAAGTAGACTTCACCACACTGCTGAAAGTAGACTTCTCCACACTGCTGAAAGTAGACTTCACCACACTGCTGAAAGTAGACTTCTCCACACTGCTGAAAGTAGACTTCTCCACACTGCTGAAAGTAGACTTCTCCACACTGCTGAAAGTAGACTTCTCCACACTGCTGAAAGTAGACTTCTCCACACTGCTGAAAGTAGACTTCACCACACTGCTGAAAGTAGACTTCACCACACTGCTGAAAGTAGACTTCTCCACACTGCTGAAAGTAGACTTCTCCACACTGCTGAAAGTAGACTTCACCACACTGCTGGAGGTACTTAAGACCCACCATCTTCCCTCTGTCTCCCAGGTGTCACTGCCCAAAATAATCACTCACAAACAACCTTCGTAGATCAAGTGGCAGCATTAATTCCGCCTCACTGGGACTACAATGTCTGCCTTCCGAAGCATGTCTGGTGGTGCCAATTAGTGTAGAAAGGTCATGTCATTTCGTACACTTTTTTCCCTCGTTAAATTTCCAAAAGTGAAAATGATTTTTATTCCGTTTTCTTTCTGATGTCATCTGTCATTAGAGTATCAGATTCATTTTTAAGCTGACTTGGCGACGTTAAATTTGATCAGATGGAGAAATTGGCCAAAAGATTTTTAGGTTTTTTTAAGCTGAGACTGT
>NC_091302.1:47578786-47593786 GCF_038502225.1 Cherax quadricarinatus | reverse complement strand
GTGTGAGGGTATGGTGGTGTGTGAGGGTATGGTGGTGTGTGGGATGTGGGTTGTGAGGGTATGTGGTGGTGTGTGAGGGTATGTGGTGGTGTGGGTATGGTAGGTGGTGTGTGGGGGTATGTGGTGGTGTGTGAGGGTATGGTGGTGTGGTGAGGGTATGTGGTGGTGGTGTGGTGGTGGTATGGTGGTGTGAGGGTATGGTGGTGGTGTGAGGGTATGGTGGTGGTGTGAGGGTATGTGGTGGTGTGTGAGGGTATGGTGGTGGTGTGGTGGTATGTGGGGGTGTGTGGGGGTATGTGGTGGTGTGTGAGGGTATGTGGTGGTGTGTGAGGGTATGTGGTGGTGTGTGGTGGTATGTGGTGGTGTGTGAGGGTATGTGGTGGTGTGTGAGGGTATGTGGTGGTGTGTGAGGGTATGTGGTGGTGTATGGTGGTGTGTGGGGGTATGTGGTGGTGTGTGAGGGTATGTGGTGGTGTATGGTGGTGTGTGGTGACGTGGAAGATGAATTTCAGTATTTACAAGTACAAATTAAATGCATTTTGTTTGCTAGAACTCCGAAACTTAAATATAAAATGTTGGGCAACAAACTGCTCGTGAAAAAGAGAAGAAAGGGACCTCAGAGTTACCACAAGCAACGATTTCAGACTTGCAAAACAGTGTCAGAATTGAAGCAACAAAGCTAACAGAATGGTGAGGTTCACAGCTAAAAGCTGACTCCATAATGCACTTGTCAGACTGCGTCTCAAATATGCTATTCAGTTTTGGTCTCCAAGTTGCGGAAAAGACTGCGATATACTGGAGAGGGTACAGAGAAAAGCTACCAAGCTGGTACCATCACTGGAGAGGGTACAGAGAAGAGCTACCAAGCTGGTACCATCACTGGAGAGGGTACAGAGAAGAGCTACCAAGCTGGTATCATCACTGGAAGGGTACAGAGAAGAGTTACCGAGCTGGTACCATCACCGGAAGGGTACAGAGAAGAGTTACCAAGCTGGTACCATCACTGGAAGGGTACAGAGAAGAGCTACCAAGCTGGTACCATCACTGGAAGGGTACAGAGAAGAGCTACCAAGCTGGTACCATCACTGGAAAGGGTACAGAGAAGAGCTACCAAGCTGGTATCATCACTGGAAGGGTACAGAGAAGAGCTACCAAGCTGGTACCATCACTGGAAAGGGTACAGAGAAGAGCTACCAAGCTGGTATCATCACTGGAAGGGTACAGAGAAGAGTTACCGAGCTGGTACCATCACCGGAAGGGTACAGAGAAGAGTTACCAAGCTGGTACCATCACTGGAGAGGGTACAGAGAAGAGCTACCAAGCTGGTACCATCACTGGGAGGGTACAGAGAAGAGCTACCAAGCTGGTACCATCACTGGAGAGGGTACAGAGAAGAGCTACCAAGCTGGTACCATCACTGGAAGGGACAGAGAAGAGCTACCAAGCTGGTACCATCATGGAAGGGTACAGAGAAGAGCTACCAAGCTGGTACCATCACTGGAAAGGGTACAGAGAAGAGCTACCAAGCTGGTACCATCACTGGAAGGGTACAGAGAAGAGTTACCAAGCTAGTACCATCACTGGAGAGGGTACAGAGAAGAGCTACCAAGCTGGTACCATCACTGGAAGGGTACAGAGAAGAGTTACCAAGCTGGTACCATCACTGGAGAGGGTACAGAGAAGAGCTACCAAGCTGGTACCATCACTGGAGAGGGTACAGAGAGAAGAGCTACCAAGCTGGTACCATCACTGGAAGGGTACAGAGAAGAGTTACCGAGCTGGTACCATCACTGGAAGGGTACAGAGAAGAGTTACCAAGCTGGTACCATCACTGGAGAGGGTACAGAGAAGAGCTACCAAGCTGGTACCATCACTGGAAGGGTACAGAGAAGAGCTACCAAGCTGGTACCATCACTGGAAGGGTACAGAGAAAAGTTACCGAGCTGGTACCATCACTGGAGAGGGTACAGAGAAGAGTTACCAAGCTGGTACCATCACTGGAGAAGGTACAGAGAAGAGCTACCAAGCTGGTACCATCACTGGAAGGTTACAGAGAAGAGTTACCGAGCTGGTACCATCACTGGAAGGGTACAGAGAAGAGCTACCAAGCTAGTACCATCACTGGAAGGGTACAGAGAAGAGCTACCAAGCTGGTACCATCACTGGAAGGGTACAGAGAAGAGCTACCAAGCTGGTACCATAACTGGAAGGGTACAGAGAAGACCTACCAAGCTGGTACCATCACTGGAGAGGGTACAGAGAAGAGCTACCAAGCTGGTACCATCACTGGAGAGGGTACAGAGAAGAGCTACCAAGCTGGTACCATCACTGGAAGGGTACAGAGAAGAGCTACCAAGCTGGTACCATCACTGGAAGGGTACAGAGAAGAGTTACCAAGCTGGTACCATCACTGGAGAGGGTACAGAGAAGAGTTACCGAGCTGGTACCATCACTGGAAGGGTACAGAGAAGAGTTACCAAGCTGGTACCATCACTGGAGAGGGTACAGAGAAGAGCTACCAAGCTGGTACCATCACTGGAGAGGGTACAGAGAAGACCTACCAAGCTGGTACCATCACTGGAAGGGTACAGAGAAGACCTACCAAGCTGGTACCATCACTGGAAGGGTACACAGAAGACCTACCAAGCTGGTACCATCACTGGAAGGGTACAGAGAAGAGCTACCAAGCTGGTACCATCACTGGAGAGGGTACAGAGAAGAGCTACCAAGCTGGTACCATCACTGGAAGGGTACAGAGAAGAGCTACCAAGCTGGTACCATCACTGGAAGGGTACAGAGAAGACCTACCAAGCTGGTACCATCACTGGAAGGGTACAGAGAAGAGCTACCAAGCTGGTACCATCACTGGAAGGGTACAGAGAAGAGCTACCAAGCTGGTACCATCACTGGAGAGGGTACAGAGAAGAGCTACCAAGCTCGTACCCTGGTACCATCACTGGAAAGGGTACAGAGAAGAGCTACTAAGCTGGTACAATCACTGGAAGGGTACAGAGAAGAGCTACCAAGCTGGTACCATCACTGGAAGGGTACAGAGAAGAGCTACCAAGCGGGTACCATCACTGGAAGGGTACAGAGAAGAGCTACCAAGCTGGTACCATCGCTGGAAGGGTACAGAGAAGAGCTACCAAGCTGGTACCATCACTGGAAGGGTACAGAGAAGACCTACCAAGCTGGTACCATCACTGGAGAGGGGAGAAGAGCTACCAAGCTGGTACCATCAGGGATACAGAGAAGAGCTACCAAGCTGGTACCATCACTGGAAGGGTACAGAGAAGAGCTACCAAGCTGGTACCATCACTGGAAGGGTACAGAGAAGAGCTACCAAGCTGGTACCATCACTGGAGAGGGTACAGAGAAGAGCTACCAAGCTGGTACCATCACTGTAAGGGTACAGAGAAGAGCTACCAAGCTGGTACCATCACTGGAAGGGTACAGAGAAGAGCTACCAAGCTGGTACCATCACTGGAAGGGTACAGAGAAGAGCTACCAAGCTGGTACCATCACTGGAAGAGTACAGGGAAGACCTACCCAGCTGGTACCATCACTGGAAGAGTACAGAGAAGAGCTACCAAGCTGGTACCATCACTGGAAGAGTACAGAGAAGAGCTACCAAGCTGGTACCATCACTGGAAGGGTACAGAGAAGAGCTACCCACTGGAAGGGTACAGAGAAGAGCTACCAAGCTGGTACCATCACTGGAAGAGTACAGAGAAGAGCTACCAAGCTGGTACCATCACTGGAAGGGTACAGAGAAGAGCTACCAAGCTGGTACCATCACTGGAAGAGTACAGAGAAGAGCTACCAAGCTGGTACCATCACTGGTACAGAGAAGAGCTACCAAGCTGGTACCATCACTGGAAGAGTACAGAGAAGATCACTGGTACCATCAAGAGTACAGGGAAGAGCTACCAAGCTGGTACCATACCAGCTACCCAGCTGGTACCATCACTGGGAGTACAGAGAAGAGCTACCAAGTACCATCACTGAAGAGTACAGGGAAGAGCTACCAAGCTGGTACCATCACTGGCTACCAAGCTAGTACAGGGAAGAGCTGGTACCATCACTGGAAGGGTACCCAAGCTGGTACCATCACTGGAAGAGTACAGAGAAGAGCTACCAAGCTGGTACCATCACTGGAAGAGTACAGGGAAGAGCTACCAAGCTGGTACCATCACTGGAAGGGTACAGAGAAGAGCTACCAAGCTGGTACCATCACTGGAAGAGTACAGGGAAGAGCTACCAAGCTGGTACCATCACTGGAAGAGTACAGAGAAGAGCTACCAAGCTGGTACCATCACTGGAAGAGTACAGAGAAGAGCTACCCAGCTGGTACCATCACTGGAAGAGTACAGAGAAGAGCTACCCAGCTGGTACCATCACTGGAGAGGGTACAGAGAAGAGCTACCAAGCTGGTACCATCACTGGAAGAGTACAGAGAAGAGCTACCCAGCTGGTACCATCACTGGAAGAGTACAGAGAAGAGCTACCCAGCTGGTACCATCACTGGAAGAGTACAGAGAAGAGCTACCCAGCTGGTATCATCACTCAGAGACTTCAAGAAGATCTCATTCAAGCCTTGGTGATACAGAAGGTATCATACACTCATACATGAAGAACTACATTACAATTCAAGCGGAAAATAAATCCGTAATACAAAATAATGGAATAATAACTTCAGGGCAGAAGGTGCAACACAAACGTATGGGAATTTTTATTTTACAAGTGGATGAATAAAACAGAAGTAGTTACTATGGTAACACTACTAATTAAGTGAGAGTAGTAGTAGTAGTAGTAGTAGCAA
Organism: Cherax quadricarinatus; assembly: GCF_038502225.1. Classification (NCBI taxonomy): domain Eukaryota; kingdom Metazoa; phylum Arthropoda; class Malacostraca; order Decapoda; family Parastacidae; genus Cherax; species Cherax quadricarinatus. Next base: position 47,588,964 of record NC_091302.1, on the reverse strand, counting down.
TACTAGTAGTAGTAGTAGCAGCAATACTAGTAGTAGTAGTAGTAGTAGTAGCAGTAATAGTAGTAGTAGTAGCAGTAGCAGCAGCAGCAGCAGCAGCAGCAGCAGCAGTAGTAGTAGTAGTAGCAGCAATAGTAGTGGTGTGGTGGTGCTAGCAGTGTGGTAGTGGATGGTTGCATGCTGGTGGTGGTGGTGGCAGCAATGCTGATGGTAGGTGGTGGCAACACTGAGTAGGTAGTGGTGTAGGTAGGTAGCGGTAATGGTAGGTGGTAGGTGGCGGTGGCAGCGGCGGCGGCAGCAGGCGGCAGCAGCAGCGGTGGTGGTGGTGGTGGCGGCAATGGTGTGGTAGTGGTGGTAGTGGTTGCGGCAGCGGCGGCGGCAGCGGCGGATGTGTGGTGGTAGTAGTAGCGGCAATGGTGTGATTGTGGTGGTACTGGCGGTGTAGTGGTGCAGCAGCAGTGTGGCAGCAGTGAAAGTGGTGGTAATGGTGGCAAAGTGGTGTGGTAGTGGTGCGGTGGCAGTGGTGTGGTGGTAGCAGTAGTGGTGTGGTAGTGGCAATGGTGGTGGTAGTGTGGTGTAGTGGCAATGTGTGTGGTGAGTGGTGGCAGTGAGTGATGGTAGCGGCAGTGGTAGTAGTGTGAGTGGTGAATGGCGCAGTGGGATGGTGGTGGCCAATGTGCATGTGGTGTGCAGTGCAGCGTAATGGTGGTGTGTAGTGTGAGGCAGCAGCAGCAGTCAAGCAGTGGTGTAGTGTGGCAGTGGTAGTAGTGGTAGTGCAGTAATGGTGGTGAGTGGTGCAATGGTAATGTGTAGCGGCAGTGATGTGGTGGTAGTGGCGGTGGTGTAGTAGTGCGGTGGTGGTAATGTGGTGACGGTAATGTAGGTGTGGAGTGATGGTAATGTGGTAGCAGGCGCGATGATAGCAGTAGTGGCGCGGTAGTGGTGAGTATGGTGGCAGCGGTAATGGTAGTGGCAATGGCAGCAGCAGCGGCAGCAGCAGCAGCAGCAGCAGCACAGTAGTAATGGCGGTGTAGTGCGGTGTGGTAGTATAATGCGGTAATGTGTAATGTGGTGCTATGGTAGCGGCGCGCACGCGGCGGTGTGATGGCGGTGGTGTAGTGGTAGTGGCAATGTGGTAGCGGTGGTAGTGGTGTGGTGGCAATGTGGTGGTAATGTAGTGCAATGGTAGTAGCAGCAGCAGCGGCAGGCAGCAGCACGCAGCGGCAACAGCAGCGCAGCAGCAGCAGCAGCAGCAGCAGCAGCAGCAGCAGCAGCAGCGGAGCAGCAACAGCAGGCAGCAGCAGCAGCGGCAGCAACAACAGCAGCAGCAGCGGCAGCACAGCAGCAACGGCAGCAGCAGCGCGCAGCGCAGCAACGCAGCAGCAGCAGCAGCAGCAGCGCGCAGCAGCGGCAGCAGCGCACCCGCAGCAACAACGCAGCAGGCAGCGGCGGCAGCAACAGCAGCGGCAGCGCAGCAGCAGCGCAACAGCGGCAGCGGCGCAGCGCAGCAGCGGCGTAGCAGCAGTAGCAGCGGCGGCGCGGCAGCGGCAGCAGCAGCAAGCACGCAGCAGCAGCAGCGGCAGCGCAGCAGCGGCAGCAGTAGCGGCGTAGCGCAGCGGAGCAGCAGCAGGCAGCGGTAAGGCAAGCGGCAGCAGCAGCGGCAGCGGCAGCAGCAACGGCAACAGCAGCGCAGCAGCGCAGCAGCAGCAGCAGCGTAGCGGCGCAGCAACAACAGCGCGGTAGCAGGCAGCGGCGGCGCGCAGCAGCAGCAGCGGCAGCAGCGCAGCAGCTAGCGCGGCAGCGCAGCGGCAACAGCAGCAGCGGCGGCAGCGCAAGCAGCGGAGTAGCGGCAGCGGCAGCAGCGCAAGCAGCGGCAGCAGCAGCAGCAGCAGCAGCAGCGGTGGCAGCGCAGCAACAGCAGCGCGGTAGCGCAGCGGCAGCAGCGCAGCAGCAGCAGCAGCAGCAGCAGCAACAGCAAGGCAGCGCAGCAGCGCTGAAGCGGCAAGCAGTAGCAGCGCAGCAGCAGCGGCAGCAGTGCAGCAGCAGCGCAGCAGCAGCAGCAGCGCAGCAGCGGCAGCAGCAGCGCGGCAGCAGCAACAACAACAGCAGCGTAGCAGCAGCAGCAGCGGCGCAGCAACAGCGGCAACAGCAGCAGCGGCACGGCGGCAGCAGCAGCAGCGGTAGCGGCGCAGCAAGCAGCAGTAGCGGCAGCTGGCGCGGCAGCAGCAGCAGCGCAGCGCAGCAGCGGCAGCAGCAGGCAGCGGCGGCAGCGCGCGCGGCGCAGCGGCACAGCGCCGGCAGCGGCAGCAGCAGCAGCTAGGCAGCAGCAGCAGCAGCAGCAGCGCAGCAGCAGCGCGCAGCAGCGGCAGCAGCAACAACAGCAAGCGGCGGCAGGCAGCGGCGGCAGCGCAGCAGCACGCAGCAGCAGCGGCAGCGGCAGCAGCAGCACAACAACTGCAGCAGCAGCGCAGCAGCAGCAGCGCAACAGCAGCAGCGCGGTAGCAGCAGCAGCAAGCAGCAGTAGCAGCAGCGCAGCGGCAGCGGCAGCAGCAGCGCAGCAGCAGCAGCAGCAGCAGGCAGCATGGAAGGCAGCGGCAGCAGCAGCAGCAGCAGCAGCAGCAGCAGCAGCAGCAGCAACAGCAGCAGCAGCAGCAGCAGCAGCAGCAACAGCAGCAACAGCAGCAGCAGCAGCAGCAGCAGTAGTAGACTACTTCTCTCATCCACCTTCATCTCTACTATCAATTCTAAACCAATTTCTTCTATATGGGACGATGCAGTTGTGAACATGGTTGTCATGCCGGCAGTGGCGGGAGGATAATGAAGAGAGCCTTCTGATTTTTTAATCCCCTTGTTCTCTTTTCTCCTCTCCATCTACCCCTCGTCATCACCCCTTCCCCTCGCATCTTATTCCTCGCCTCGTCTTCTGTTCACCTCCTCCTCCATCTCATTTTTCTTGTGCGGTAACAGATTTGGGCTGAATTAAAAGCGCTAGCTAGAAGGAGGGACATCAAGATGGTAGTAAGAAGGAACATCAAGATGGTAGTAAGAAGGAACATCATGATGATAGTAAGAAGGAACATCAAGATGGTAGTAAGAAGGAACATCAAGATGATAGTAAGAAGGAACATCAAGATGGTAGTAAGAAGGAACATCAAGATGGTAGTAAGAAGGAACATCAAGAGGGTAGTAAGAAGGAACATCATGATGATAATAAGAAGGAACATCAAGAGGGTAGTAAGAAGGAACATCAAGATGGTAGTAAGAAGGAACATCATGATGATAGTAAGAAGGAACATCAAGATGGTAGTAAGAAGGAACATCAAGATGGTAGTAAGAAGGAACATCAAGATGGTAGTAAGAAGGAACATCAAGATGGTAGTAAGAAGGAACATCAAGATGGTAGTAAGAAGGAACATCAAGATGGTAGTAAGAAGGAACATCAAGATGGTAGTAAGAAGGAACATCAAGATGGTAGTAAGAAGGAACATCAAGATGGTAGTAAGAAGGAACATCAAGATGGTAGTAAGAAGGAACATCAATATGGTAGTAAGAAGGAACATCAAGATGATAGTAAGAAGGAACATCAAGATGGTAGTAAGAAGGAACATCATGATGATAGTAAGAAGGAACATCAAGATGGTAGTAAGAAGGAACATCAAGATGGTAGTAAGAAGGAACATCAAGATGGTAGTAAGAAGGAACATCAAGATGATAGTAAGAAGGAACGTCAAGATGGTAGTAAGAAGGAACATCAAGATGGTAGTAAGAAAGAACATCAAGATGGTAGTAAGAAGGAACATCAAGATGATAGTAAGAAGGAACATCAAGATGGTAGTAAGAAGGAACATCAAGATGGTAGTAAGAAGGAACATCAAGAGGGTAGTAAGAAGGAACATCATGATGATAATAAGAAGGAACATCAAGAGGGTAGTAAGAAGGAACATCAAGATGGTAGTAAGAAGGAACATCATGATGATAGTAAGAAGGAACATCAAGATGGTAGTAAGAAGGAACATCAAGATGGTAGTAAGAAGGAACATCAAGATGGTAGTAAGAAGGAACATCAAGATGGTAGTAAGAAGGAACATCAAGATGGTAGTAATAAGGAACATCAAGATGGTAGTAAGAAGGAACATCAAGATGGTAGTAAGAAGGAACATCAAGATGGTAGTAAGAAGGAACATCAAGATGGTAGTAATAAGGAACATCAAGATGGTAGTAAGAAGGAACATCAAGATGGTAGTAAGAAGGAACATCAAGATGGTAGTAAGAAGGAACATCAAGATGGTAGTAAGAAGGAACATCAAGATGGTAGTAAGAAGGAACATCAAGATGGTAGTAAGAAGGAACATCATGATGATAGTAAGAAGGAACATCAAGATGGTAGTAAGAAGGAACATCAAGATGGTAGTAAGAAGGAACATCAAGATGATAGTAAGAAGGAACATCAAGAGGGTAGTAAGAAGGAACATCAAGATGGTAGTAAGAAGGAACATCAAGATGGTAGTAAGAAGGAACATCAAGATGGTAGTAAGAAGGAACATCAAGATGATAGTAAGAAGGAACATCAAGAGGGTAGTAAGAAGGAACATCAAGATGGTAATAAGAAGGAACATCAAGATGGTAATAAGAAGGAACATCAAGATGGTAGTAAGAAGGAACATTAAGATGGTAATAAGAAGGAACATCAAGATGGTAGTAAGAAGGAACATTAAGATGGTAATAAGAAAGATGACAAGCTTGTTCTCCCAGGATGGAGGTTGTGTAACACTGACCGTCCTCACAAGTGAAGTCAACCGCTGACCACAAGCGGGAAGACCCTTATTATTATTATTATTATTATTATTATTATTATTATTATTATTATTATTATTATTATTATTATTATTATTATTATTATTATTATTATTATTATTATTATTATTATTATTATTATTATTATTATTATTATTATTATTATTATTATTATTATTATTATTATTATTATTATTATTATTATTATTATTTTTATTATTATTATTATTATTATTATTATTATATTTATGGTTATTACAATTATTATTATTAATATTATTATTATTATTATTATTATTATTATTATTATTATTATTGTTATTATTATTATTATTTTTATTGTTATTATTATTATTATTATTATTATTATTATTATTATTATTATTTTTATTGTTATTATTATTATTAATATCATTATCATTATTATTATATTTATGGTTATTACAATTATTATTATTATTATTATTATTGTTATTATTATTATTATTATTATTATTATTGTTATTATTATTATTATTATTATTATTATTATTAATACTATTATTATTATAATTTCTATTATATTTTATAAAGTGTTTTCTGTGAGTTTAATAATAATAATAATAATAATAATAATAATAATAATAATAATAATAATAATAATAATAATAATAATAATAATAATAATAATAATAATAATTTCTTCACTAAGGTCACACAGACATGATTATTAACAATAATTCTCTCTCTCTCTCTCTCTCTCTCTCTCTCTCTCTCTCTATATCTCTCTCTCTCTCTCTCTCTCTCTCTCTCTCTCTCTCTCTCTCTCTCTCTCTCTCTCTCTCTCTCTCTCTCTCTCTCTCTCTCTCTCTCTCTCTCTCTCTCTCTCACGCTCTCTCTCTCACTATCTCTCTCTCTCTCTCTCTCTCTCTCTCTCTCTCTCTCTCTCTCTCTCTCTCTCTCTCTCTCTCTCTCTCTCTCTCTCTCTCTCTCTCTCTCTCTCTCTCTCTCTCTCTCTCACTATCTCTCTCTCTCTCTCTCTCTCTCTCTCTCTCTCTCTCTCTCTCTCTCACTCTCTCTTCTCCTTCTCTCTCTCTCTCTCTCTCTCTCTCTCTCTCTCTCTCTCTCTCTCTCTCTCTCTCTCTCTCTCTCTCTCTCTCTCTCTCTCTCTCTCTCTCCCTCACTCTCTCTCTACACAGGGTTTGACAAGGTTAAGGATCCCTAGCTTTATTGACAGCTATATTACAGGTTAAGGATTCCTAACTTTATTGCTCAAGTGATTTAAGAAGGAAATGCACCTCCTCCTGCCTTATTGTCACCACTGACAGTTTTGACACAGTTCGTGCAGCTAGCCAAGGAGGGTCCCTTGCTGGATCAGGAACTTGCATTTTGTAAGCAAAGTGTTCAGCAAAGAGGTCCGCCTTCTCTTGACTACTAGTAGAGGTGGTCCCATCCTGTCGATTTAGAGGTGGAATAAGTTCATCAGGCAGATAACCTGTCTGTCCTTGACCAGGGACCACCAGGTTTTGGAGCCTACCCTACCTGATGCTAACTTTCTTTTAGTGTCCACCTCCCATTTAGCAATGGCCCACTTTTGAACATCACCCATATGCCTACAGGCTTGCATGTGCAAGTTCCTGTTATAGGTGGTAGGATGTCTCTTATACCTTCTGCCATGCTTTGTACTCAGCAGTAGCAGTCCTCTACAACGAAAGCCAAACCAAGGCTGATCTGTAGGCTTTGTCACATATTGCCGGTGAGGAATGTGTTCTTGTTGCAGATTAAGGATGTGTCCAGTGAAGGCTTTCACTTGGTTGTCAACATCCCCCTGGAGAAGAGCATTCCAGTCGGTGGTGGCGAGCTCAGAGCAAAGGGCTGGCCAATTACCTCTTTCCCATAGCCAGGTTGTGCGTGTGGACTCCTCACCTCGTTCTGTTGGGATCTTAAGTGTGGTAAAAACAGCCTTGTGGTCAGACGATCCAACGTAGCCGAGGGGTTGACAAGTGACTATGCCTTCTGCCAGATCACTCACTACTGGGTCAAGGGAGGAGCCAGAGATATGAGTAGGGAAATCAACAAAGTTTCTCATGTCAAACACTGCAAGAAGGTCATCAAAGTCCCTCTGTATAAGGTGCTGGTTGAGGTCACCAACAAAATTATAACATGTTGACAGTTGTGTTGTAGCAGAAGGAGTCAATATTTTCCATTAGGAAGTTGATAGGTCTGCGTGTTGCCACTGAGGTCTGTACATTGCACATGCTAGTACAGAGGTACTAGTGTTTATACAGAGCTTGAAGAAGATCATTTCAAGATGTGTAGGGGTGGCAACATCTATGTGCTGGGCATGAACACTTTTAGAGAAGACACAGCAACACCACCTCCTTGCCCTTGCCTGTCTCTTCTCATCCATGAGGTGTAGCCAGCAATTCTTGCAAAATTTTCTGGAGTCCTGTCATCCAAAAAATGTTTAACAACAACAGCTATCATGTCGGGACGTCGAGTGTTCACAAAGCTATGTGTAGCTCCAACACTTAGTAATGAAAGCCTCTAATGTTGGCCTGACAGGATGCTGATAGACTGGCTCCTCATGATGAAGTGGTCAGCTTGAGGTGGTGGGTGTGTAGGGGAGGGAATGGTGGTGCCTGCCCTTGAGAGAGGTAGGGTACTGAGGCAGCTACAGGGATGTAGGTCTGTGGTCTTGTATAAGGCCCAATCCCACCTGCTGGGCTGGGATAGGAGTAGCTAAGTGGGTGACGTGTGAGTGTTCACCAATTCAGAGATCCTGCTGGTTTTGTTCACAGAACAGGTCTCTAAACAGGTAGCCCTGTCTGTCAAGTTCCTTTTTCCTCGACACTGGTCCTCCTTATGTCCTTTCTTGTAGTAATTGCACCTGGTATCTATCAGGCAGCGAGTTGTTGGCAGTGCCCTTCCGGTGACAGCAGAGCACAGCCTAGGTGCCTGGGAGGGTGGACTAGGATTTGTTGCACCTCCTGTGTTTCGCAGATTTGTCCTCAGGTTCTGCCGCTGGAACTGTGTTAGTGGAGGGTGAGACGGCTGTAGATGTCTTCTCCTCCCACGTCCTCCTCGTCCTCTACCCCGTCCTCTACCAGTTCTGACAGATGTGTCCCTGCTGTTCTTTCAGCGCAGTAGGTGATCAGGTGCAGTGATGATTCCTGATCACTAACTGCACCGTTCTCTGGTGGGCTCTGGCTCAGAACTTGCTGTCAAGCACTACTGCAGATTCTAGAATAGTATCGGCAGGTGCTGCTGACAGGTGTAGGATCAGAGATGGTATGTGCACTGTCAGTAGACTGGCAGTGGCTGAAGCAGAATGCACTCTCTCTCTCTCTCTCTCTCTCTCTCTCTCTCTCTCTCTCTCTCTCCTCTCTCTCTTCCTGCCTCTATCTCTCTCTCTCTAATCTATCTCTGCTGGGGTTTGACAAGGTTAAGGATCCCTAAGCACATTGACAATATTTACGGGTTAAGGATTCTAACTTTATTGGCAAGCTAGGCTATTACCTACATCAGCTCATTTGAAAGCATTTTTATTGTTATGAGACATACAAGTAGGGAACAGGATGATTGGAGCCATCTGTGGGCCCTTTATTTTCATTTGATCAACTGACGTTATCTCGTTGACATCATTATGCTGTACAGATAGTGTTCCATACTCGAGTCATCCTGGTATGTATGATCTCCAGATGGAGTGATGTTCTGGAGAAGGGTACAGCCAGAGTGAAATTGCTGCTTTCTGCCCGTCTTGTGGCATAAAGCTTGTTTCACGCTGTCCTCGAAGTGGATCCATGTGTGGTATTTTGACAATATTGGCCTTGCACTTAACAGTAGGCCACCCACATCCCTCCTATGTTGAAGGCTCTGCTGAAATGACGATCTATCAGGATGGTCGGGCGAGAGATGAGACGTCTTGCTCTGTTCTCTACTCTGTCCAAGCGGTCGCAGATGAGGAGGAGGGGGCAGGCAAACCAGAGAGGGTGGAACTGTACTCAAGGTGACAGGCGTACTTGTGCACTCATGCAGGATCTTGCAACCCCTACTGTCAAGCAGATGCGAGATACGGCAAGAAGTGCTGTAAGCTTCCTGGCTGCCTTGTTTGCAAGATTTACAACATGGTTCTTCATGGTTAGTTTGAGTCAAGAATTTCACTAAGGATATCAACTTCTTCTCCGGGTGCCAACCGTCCCATTCATCCTTACTACTGCGCAGCATTACTATCATGGTGCCTGGGAACGATCATCATTTGCGTTTTCTCAGGTGCGAATGTTGCTTGCCATCTATTTCCCACTTAAGCTGATATAGCTCAGCTGGTGATTGATGTAACAGGTAACTGGCATTCTTCTCTTGGATAGAGTGAATGTCGGTGTACAGTCGTCTGCTGACATACATGATTCTGGGATGAGATGAAGAAGGTCGTTGAAGTGACGTTTGTTATAACAGTGGTCCCAACACACTTCCTTGTGGAACGCTTGCCCCAATAGGATGCCTTGCTGATTCCGTTCCATTGAGACTACACTTAGAGATCTACGCAGAGGCAATCACTGAGGAGACATAGCGTAGAGCCTGCAATTCCCAGTGTGAAGTTTCTTCAGAGCCTGGTGCCACACCCAGTCAACCAGCAATGTCAGTGCTACCACACAGCTGACTTTGGATTCATCCAGTGACTGGTGCCACTTAGTGGAGAGGTTGCTGTAGATCCAGCAGCAGAGTAACCTTTCCTGAAGCCATATTGACGATCACAAAGTAGTGAGTGGTAGTCAAAAAAATCTATCATTGTCTTGGTGTGTCTCAAGGATCTTACCAGTGATTGACAGGGTGACACTGGTCTGTAGTTGTGATTCTGCTCCTGCTCTTCTTTGTGAAGACAGGAACTACATTTGCCTCTTTCCATAAGGGCATTTACACTGTACTAGGCAGTGCTGAAAGATGCGAGTTAGAGGTGCTGCTAAGCTGGTCTGCACATCTTCTCAACAATCTTGGGCTCCAACTTGTCTGGAGCCCACAGCCTTTTCTTGTGGTGCAGAGTGATTTAAATCACCTCCTCCTGCTGCTGTGTCACCATGGCAGTTTTGACACAGTTCTTGCAGCTGTGGAGACCCTCTCTCCTCTGTCTCTCTGTCTCTCTCTCTCTCTGTCTCTCTCTGTCTCTCTCTGTCTCTATCTCTCTCTCTCTCTCTCTCTCTCTCTCTCTCTCTCTCTCTCTCTCTCTCTCTCTCTCTCTCTCTCTCTCTCTCTCTCTCTCTCTCTCTCTCTCTCTCTCTCTCTCTCACTCTCTTTCTCACTCTCTCTCTCCCTCTCTCTCTCTCTCTCTCTCTCTCTCTCTCTCTCTCTCTCTCTCTCTCTCTCTCTCTCTCTCTCTCTCTCTCTCTCTCTCTCTCTCTCACTCTCTCTAT
>NC_091302.1:47543786-47573786 GCF_038502225.1 Cherax quadricarinatus | reverse complement strand
GGTGTTCCTCTGTGGTGTTCCTCTGTGGTGTTCCTCTGTGGTGTTCCTCTGTGGTGTTTCTCTGTGGTTTCTGTGGTGTTCCTCTCTGTGGTGTTCCTCTGTGGTGTTCCTCTGTGGTGTTCCTCTGTTTCTCTGTGGTGTTCCTCTGTGGTGTTCCTCTGTGGTGTTTCTCTGTGGTGTTCCTCTGTGTTCCTCTGGTGTTTCCTCTGTGGTGTTCCTCTGTGGTGTTTCCTCTGTTCCTCTGTGGTGTTCCTCTGTGGTGTTCCTCTGTGGTGTTTCTCTGTGGTGTTCCTCTGTGGTGTTCCTCTGTTTCTCTGTGGTGTTCCTCTGTGGTGTTCCTCTGTGGTGTTCCTCTGTGGTGTTTCTCTGTGGTGTTCCTCTGTGGTGTTCCTCTGTGGTGTTCCTCTGTGGTGTTCCTCTGTGGTGTTCCTCTGTGGTGTTCCTCTGTGGTGTTTCTCTGTGGTGTTCCTCTGTGGTGTTTCTCTGTGGTGTTCCTCTGTGGTGTTTCTCTGTGGTGTTCCTCTGTGGTGTTCCTCTGTGGTGTTCCTCTGTGGTGTTTCTCTGTGGTGTTCCTCTGTGGTGTTCCTCTGTGGTGTTCCTCTGTGGTGTTTCTCTGTGGTGTTCCTCTGTGGTGTTTCTCTGTGGTGTTCCTCTGTGGTGTGTGGTGTTCCTCTGTGGTGTTCCTCTGTTGTGTTCCTCTGTGATGTTCCTCTGTGGTGTTCCTCTGTGATGTTCCTCTGTGATGTTCCTCTGTGGTGTTCCTCTGTGGTGTTCCTCTGTGGTGTTCCTCTGTGGTGTTCCTCTGTGGTGTTCCTCTGTGGTGTTCCTCTGTGGTGTTCCTCTGTGGTGTTCCTCTGTGGTGTTCCTCTGTGGTGTTCCTCTGTGGTGTTCCTCTGTGGTGTTCCTCTGTGGTGTTTCTCTGTGATGTTCCTCTGTGGTGTTCCTCTGTGGTGTTCCTCTGTGGTGTTCCTCTGTGGTGTTCCTCTGTGGTGTTCCTCTGTGGTGTTTCTCTGTGGTGTTCCTCTGTGGTGTTTCTCTGTGGTGTTCCTCTGTGGTGTTCCTCTGTGGTGTTCTCTGTGGTGTTCCTCTGTGGTGTTCCTCTGTGGTGTTCCTCTGTGGTGTTCTCTGTGGTGTTTCTCTGTGGTGTTCCTCTGTGGTGTTTCTCTGTGTTCCTCTGTGGTGTTACTCTGTGGTGTTTCTCTGTGGTGTTCCTCTGTGGTGTTCCTCTGTGGTGTTTCTCTGTGGTGTTCCTCTGTGGTGTTTCTCTGTGGTGTTCCTCTGTGGTGTTTCTCTGTGGTGTTTCTCTGTGGTGTTCCTCTGTGGTGTTTCTCTGTGGTGTTCCTCTGTGGTGTTTCTCTGTGGTGTTCCTCTGTGGTGTTCCTCTGTGGTGTTTCTCTGTGGTGTTCCTCTGTGGTGTTCCTCTGTGGTGTTTCTCTGTGGTGTTCCAGTTGTGGTGTTCCTCTGTGGTGTTCCTCTGTGGTGTTTCTCTGTGGTGTTTCTGTTGTGTTTCTCTGTGGTGTTTCTCTGTGGTGTTTCTCTGTGGTGTTCCTCTGTGGTGTTTCTCTGTGGTGTTCGTCTGTGGTGTTTCTCTGTGGTGTTTCTCTGTGGTGTTCCTCTGTGGTGTTCCTCTGTGGTGTTCCTCTGCGGTGTTTCTCTGTTTCTCAGTTGTTGCGGTGTTCATTTGCGGTGTTTCTTTGCGGTGTTCCTTTGCGGTGTTCCTTTGCGGTGTTCCTTTGCGGTGTTCCTTTGCGGTGTTCCTTTGCGGTGTTCCTTTGCGGTGTACCTTTGCGGTGTTCATTTGCGGTGTTCCTTTGCGGTGTTCCTTTGCGGTGTTCCTTTGCGGTGTTCCTTTGCGGTGTTCCTTTGCGGTGTTCCTTTGCGGTGTTCCTTTGCGGTGTTCCTTTGCGGTGTTCCTTTGCGGTGTTCCTTTGCGGTGTTCCTTTGCGGTGTTCCTTTGCGGTGTTCCTTTGCGGTGTTCCTTTGCGGTGTTCCTTTGCGGTGTTCCTTTGCGGTGTTCCTTTGCGGTGTTCGGTAGTTCTTGAAAGTAATCTAAACTTCCGGCTCATTGTTTATATCAAGTTGTGAGAGTCAGTAGCAGGAGGAGGGTGTCATGACAGCAGTTGTTGGCAGTGACAGCAGTTGTTGGCAGTGACAGCAGTTGTTGGCAGTGACAGCAGTTGTTGGCAGTGACAGCAGTTGTTGACAGTGACAGCAGTTGTTGGCAGTGACAGCAGTTGTTGGCAGTGACAGCAGTTGTTGGCAGTGACAGCAGTTGTTGGCAGTGACAGCAGTTGTTGGCAGTGACAGCAGTTGTTGACAGTGACAGCAGTTGTTGGCAGTGACAGCAGTTGTTGACAGTGACAGCAGTTGTTGACAGTGACAGTAGTTGTTGGCAGTGACAGCAGTTGTTGGCAGTGACAGCAGTTGTTGGCAGTGACAGCAGTTGTTGGCAGTGACAGCAGTTGTTGGCAGTGACAGCAGTTGTTGGCAGTGACAGCAGTTGTTGGCAGTGACAGCAGTTGTTGGCAGTGACAGCAGTTGTTGACAGTGACAGCAGTTGTTGACAGTGACAGCAGTTGTTGACAGTGACAGCAGTTGTTGACAGTGACAGCAGTTGTTGACAGTGATAGCAGTTGTTGACAGTGATAGCAGTTGTTGACAGTGACAGCAGTTGTTGACAGTGACAGCAGTTGTTGACAGTGACAGCAGTTGTTGACAGTGACAGCAGTTGCTGACAGTGATAGCAGTTGTTGACAGTGACAGCAGTTGTTGACAGTGACAGCAGTTGTTGGCAGTGACAGCAGTTGTTGACAGTGACAGCAGTTGTTGACAGTGACAGCAGTTGTTGACAGTGACAGCAGTTGTTGGCAGTGACAGCAGTTGTTGGCAGTGACAGCAGTTGTTGACAGTGACAGTAGTTGTTGGCAGTGACAGCAGTTGTTGGCAGTGACAGCAGTTGTTGGCAGTGACAGCAGTTGTTGGCAGTGACAGCAGTTGTTGGCAGTGACAGCAGTTGTTGACAGTGACAGCAGTTGTTGGCAGTGACAGCAGTTGTTGGCAGTGACAGCAGTTGTTGGCAGTGACAGCAGTTGTTGGCAGTGACAGCAGTTGTTGGCAGTGACAGCAGTTGTTGGCAGTGACAGCAGTTGTTGACAGTGACAGCAGTTGTTGGCAGTGACAGCAGTTGTTGGCAGTGACAGCAGTTGTTGGCAGTGACAGCAGTTGTTGGCAGTGACAGCAGTTGTTGGCAGTGACAGTAGTTGTTGGCAGTGACAGCAGTTGTTCGCAGTGACAGTAGTTGTTGGCAGTGACAGCAGTTGTTGGCAGTGACAGCAGTTGTTGGCAGTGACAGCAGTTGTTGTCATGACAGCAGTTGTTGGCAGTGACAGCAGTTGTTGGCAGTGACAGCAGTTGTTGGCAGTGACAGCAGTTGTTGACAGTGACAGCAGTTGTTGGCAGTGACAGCAGTTGTTGGCAGTGACAGCAGTTGTTGGCAGTGACAGCAGTTGTTGGCAGTGACAGCAGTTGTTGGCAGTGACAGCAGTTGTTGACAGTGACAGCAGTTGTTGGCAGTGACAGCAGTTGTTGGCAGTGACAGCAGTTGTTGGCAGTGACAGCAGTTGTTGGCAGTGACAGCAGTTGTTGACAGTGACAGTAGTTGTTGGCAATGACAGCAGTTGTTGGCAGTGACAGCAGATGTTGGCAGTGACAGCAGTTGTTGGCAGTGACAGCAGTTGTTGGCAGTGACAGCAGTTGTTGGCAGTGACAGCAGTTGTTGGCAGTGACAGCAGTTGTTGGCAGTGACAGCAGTTGTTGGCAGTGACAGCAGTTGTTGGCAGTGACAGCAGTTGTTGGCAGTGACAGCAGTTGTTCGCAGTGACAGCAGTTGTTGACAGCAGTTGTTCGCAGTGACAGCAGTTGTTGGCAGTGACAGCAGTTGTTGGCAGTGACAGCAGTTGTTGGCAGTGACAGCAGTTGTTGGCAGTGCACAGTGACAGTTGTTGGCAGTGACAGTAGTTGTTGGCAGTGACAGCAGTTGTTCGCAGTGACAGTAGTTGTTGGCAGTGACAGCAGTTGTTGGCAGTGACAGCAGTTGTTGGCAGTGACAGCAGTTGTTGGCAGTGACAGCAGTTGTTGGCAGTGACAGCAGTTGTTGGCAGTGACAGCAGTTGTTGGCAGTGACAGCAGTTGTTGGCAGTGACAGTAGTTGTTGGCAGTGACAGTAGTTGTTGGCAGTGACAGTAGTTGTTGGCAGTGACAGCAGTTGTTGGCAGTGACAGCAGTTGTTGGCAGTGACAGCAGTTGTTGGCAGTGACAGCAGTTGTTGGCAGTGACAGCAGTTGTTGGCAGTGACAGCAGTTGTTGGCAGTGACAGCAGTTGTTGGCAGTGACAGCAGTTGTTGGCAGTGACAGCAGTTGTTGGCAGTGACAGCAGTTGTTGGCAGTGACAGCAGTTGTTGGCAGTGACAGCAGTTGTTGGCAGTGACAATAGTTGTTGGCACTGACAGCAGTTGTTCGCAGTGACAGTAGTTGTTGGCAGTGACAGCAGTTGTTGGCAGTGACAGCAGTTGTTGGCAGTGACAGCAGTTGTTGGCAGTGACAGTAGTTGTTGGCAGTGACAGCAGTTGTTCGGAGTGACAGAAGTTGTTGGCAGTGACTGCAGTTGTTGGCAGTTACAGCAGTTGTTGGCAGTGACAGCAGTTGTTGGCAGTGACAGCAGTTGTTGGCAGTGACAGCAGTTGTTGGCAGTGACAGTAGTTGTTGGCAGTGACAGCAGTTGTTGGCAGTGACTGCAGTTGTTGGCAGTGACAACAGTTGTTAGCAGTGACTGCAGTTGTTGGCAGTGACAGCAGTTGTTGGCAGTGACTGCAGTTGTTGGCAGTGACAGCAGTTGTTGGCAGTGGCAGCAGTTGCTGACAGTGACAGCAGTTGTTGGCAGTGACAGCAGTTGTTGGCAGTGACAGCAGTTGTTGGCAGTGACAGCAGTTGTTGGCAGTGGCAGCAGTTGCTGGCAGTGACAGCAGTTGTTGGCAGTGACAGCAGTTGTTGGCAGTGGCAACAGTTGTTGGCAGTGACTGCAGTTGTTGGCAGTGACAGCAGTTGTTGGCAGTGACAGCAGTTGTTGGCAGTGACAGCAGTTGTTGGCAGTGACAGCAGTTGTTGGCAGTGACAGCAGTTGTTGGCAGTGACAGCAGTTGTTGGCAGTGACAGCAGTTGTTGGCAGTGGCAGCAGTTGTTGGCAGTGACAGCAGTTGTTGGCAGTGACAGCAGTTGTTGGCAGTGACAGCAGTTGTTGGCAGTGACAGCAGTTGCTGGCATTGACAGCAGGTGTTGACAGTGACAGCAGTTGTTGGCAATGACAGGAGTTGTTGGCAGTGACAGCAGTTGTTGGCAGTGACAGCAGTTGTTGGCATTGACAGCAGTTGTTGGCACTGACAGCAGTTTTTGGCAGTGACAGCAGTTGTTGGCAGTGACAGCAGTTGTTGGCAGTGACAGCAGTTGGCATTTGGCAGTGACAGCAGTTGTTGGCATGACAGTTGTTGGCAGTGACAGCAGTTGTTGGCAGTGACAGCAGTTGTTGGCATTGACAGCAGTTGTTGGCACTGACAGCAGTTTTTGGCAGTGACAGCAGTTGTTGGCAGTGACAGCAGTTGTTGGCAGTGACAGCAGTTGTTGGCAGTGACAGCAGTTGTTGGCAGTGACAGCAGTTGTTCGCAGTGACAGCAGTTGTTCGCAGTGACAGCAGTTGTTGGCAGTGACAGCAGGTGTTGACAGTGATAGCGGGTGATGGCAGTGATAGCAGGTGTTGGCAGTGACAGCAAATGTTGACAGTGATAGCAGTTGTTGGCAGTAAGAGCAGTTGTTGGCAGTGACAACAGTTATTGGCAGTGATAGCAGTTGTTGACAGTGATAGCAGTTGTTGGCAGTGACAGCAGTTGTTGGCAGTGACAGCAGTTGTTCGCAGTGACAGCAGTTGTTGGCAGTGACAGCAGTTGTTGGCAGTGACAGCAGTTGTTGGCAGTGACAGCAGTTGTTGGCAGTGACAGTAGTTGTTGGCAGTGACAGCAGTTGTTGGCAGTGACAGCAGTTGTTGGAAGTGACAGCAGTTGTTGGCAGTGACAGCAGTTGTTGGCAGTGACAGTAGTTGTTGGCAGTGACAGCAGTTGTTGGCAGTGACAGCAGTTGTTGGCAGTGACAGCAGTTGTTGGCAGTGACAGCAGTTGTTGGCAGTGACAGTAGTTGTTGGCAGTGACAGCAGTTGTTGGCAGTGACAGCAGTTGTTGGCAGTGACAGCAGTTGTTGGCAGTGACAGCAGTTGTTGGCAGTGACAGCAGTTGTTGGCAGTGACAGCAGTTGTTGGCAGTGACAGCAGTTGTTGGCAGTGACAGCAGTTGTTGGCAGTGACAGTAGTTGTTGGCAGTGACAGCAGTTGTTGGCAGTGACAGCAGTTGTTGGCAGTGACAGCAGTTGTTGGCAGTGACAGCAGTTGTTGGCAGTGACAGCAGTTGTTGGCAGTGACAGTAGTTGTTGGCAGTGACAGCAGTTGTTCGCAGTGACAGAAGTTGTTGGCAGTGACTGCAGTTGTTGGCAGTTACAGCAGTTGTTGGCAGTGACAGCAGTTGTTGGCAGTGACAGCAGTTGTTGGCAATGACAGCAGTTGTTGGCAGTGACAGTAGTTGTTGGCAGTGACAGCAGTTGTTGGCAGTGACTGCAGTTGTTGGCAGTGACAGCAGTTGTTAGCAGTGACTGCAGTTGTTGGCAGTGACAGCAGTTGTTGGCAGTGACTGCAGTTGTTGGCAGTGACAGCAGTTGTTGGCAGTTGCTGACATTAACAGCAGACAGCAGTTGTTGGCAGTGACAGCAGTTGTTGGCAGTGACTGCAGTTGTTGGCAGTGACAGCAGTTGTTTGGCAGTGACAGCAGTTGTTGGCAGTGACAGCAGTTGTTGGCAGTGACAGCAGTTGTTGGCAGTGACAGCAGTTGTTGGCAGTGACAGCAGTTGTTGGCAGTGACAGCAGTTGTTGGCAGTGACAGCAGTTGTTGGCAGTGACAGCAGTTGTTGGCAGTGACAGCAGTTGTTGGCAGTGACAGCAGTTGTTGGCAGTGACAGCAGTTGTTGGCAGTGACAGCAGTTGTTGGCAGTGACAGCAGTTGTTGGCAGTGACAGCAGTTGTTGGCAGTGACAGCAGTTGTTGGCAGTGACAGCAGTTGTTGGCAGTGACAGCAGTTGTTGACAGTGACAGCAGTTGTTGGCAGTGACAGCAGTTGTTGGCATTGACAGCAGGTGTTGACAGTGATAGCAGGTGATGGCAGTGATAGCAGGTGTTGGCAGTGACAGCAGATGTTGACAGTGACAGCAGTTGTTGGCAGTGATAGCAGTTGCTGGCATTGATAGCAGTTAGCAGTGACAGCAGTTGTTGGCAGTGGCAACAGTTTTTGGCAGTGACAGTCGTTGTTCACTGTTATAGCTGTTGATAGTGATAGCAGTTGTTAAAAGTGATAGCAGTTGTTGACAGTGACAGCAGTAAAACACAGTGACAGAGGCAGAACACAGTGACAGCAGCAGAACACAGTGACAACAGTAAAACACAGTGACAGCAGCAGAACACAGTGACAGCAGTAAAACACAGTGACAGCAGCAGAACACAGTGACAGCAGCAGAACACAGTGACAGCAGCAGAACACAGTGATAGCAGCAGAACACAGTGACAGCAGCAGAACACAGTGACAGCAGCAGAACACAGTGACAGCAGCAGAACACAGTGACAGCAGCAGAACACAGTGATAGCAGCAGAACACAGTGACAGCAGCAGAACACAGTGACAGCTGCAGAACACAGTGACAGCAGCAGAACACAGTGACAGCAGCAGAACACAGTGACAGCAGCAGAACACAGTGACAGCAGCAGAACACAGTGATAGCAGCAGAACACAGTGACAGCAGCAGAACACAGTGACAGCAGCAGAACACAGTGACAGCAGCAGAACACAGTGATAGCAGCAGAACACAGTGACAGCAGCAGAACACAGTGACAGCAGCAGAACACAGTGACAGCAGCAGAACACAGTGACAACAGCAGAACACAGTGATAGCAGCAGAACACAGTGACAGCAGCAGAACACAGTGACAGCAGCAGAACACAGTGACAGCAGTAAAACAGTAAAACACAGTGACAGCAGCAGAACACAGTGACAGCAGCAGAACACAGTGATAGCAGCAGAACACAGTGACAGCAGCAGAACACAGTGACAGCAGCAGAACACAGTGACAGCAGTAAAACACAGTGACAGCAGCAGAACACAGTGACAGCAGCAGAACACAGTGACAGCAGCAGAACACAGTGACAGCAGCAGAACACAGTGACAGCAGCAGAACACAGTGACAACAGCAGAACACAGTGATAGCAGCAGAACACAGTGACAGCAGCAGAACACATTGACAGCAGCAGAACACAGTGACAGCAGCAGAACACAGTGACAGCAGCAGAACACAGTGACAGCAGCATAACACAGTGATAGCAGCAGAACACAGTGACAGCAGCAGAACACAGTGACAGCAGCAGAACACAGTGACAGCAGCAGAACACAGTGACAGCAGCAGAACACAGTGACAGCAGTAAAACACAGTGACAGCAGCAGAACACAGTGACAGCAGCAGAACACAGTGACAGCAGCAGAAGACAGTGACAGCAGCAGAAGACAGTGACAGCAGTAAAACACAGTGACAGCAGCAGAACACAGTGACAGCAGCAGAACACAGTGACAGCAGTAAAACACAGTGACAGCAGCAGAACACAGTGACAGCAGCAGAACACAGTGATAGCAGCAGAACACAGTGATAGCAGCAGAACACAGTGATAGCAGCAGAACACAGTGACAGCAGCAGAATACAGTGATAGCAGCAGAACACAGTGACAGCAGCAGAACACAGTGACAGCAGCAGAACACAGTGACAGCAGCAGAACACAGTGACAGCAGCAGAACACAGTGACAGCAGTAAAACACAGTGACAGCAGCAGAACACAGTGACAGCAGCAGAACACAGTGACAGCAGCAGAACACAGTGATAGCAGCAGAACACAGTGATAGCAGCAGAACACAGTGACAGCAGCAGAACACAGTGATAGCAGCAGAACACAGTGATAGCAGCAGAACACAGTGACTGCAGCAGAACACAGTGATAGCAGCAGAACACAGTGACAGCAGCAGAACACAGTGATAGCAGCAGAACACAGTGATAGCAGCAGAACACAGTGACAGCAGCAGAACACAGTGATAGCAGTAAAACACAGTGACAGCAGCAGAACACAGTGACAGCAGCAGAACACAGTGACAGCAGTAAAACACAGTGACAGCAGCAGAACACAGTGACAGCAGCAGAACACAGTGACAGCAGCAGAACACAGTGACAGCAGTAGAACACAGTGACAGCAGCAGAACACAGTGACAGCAGCAGAACACAGTGACAGCTGTAAAACACAGTGACAGCAGCAGAACACAGTGACAGCAGCAGAACACAGTGACAGCAGCAGAACACAGTGACAGCAGCAGAACACAGTGACAGCAGCAGAACACAGTGACAGCAGCAGAACACAGTTACAGCAGCAGAACACAGTGACAGCAGCAGAACACAGTGACAGCAGCAGAACACAGTGACAGCAGCAGAACACAGTGACAGCAGCAGAACACAGTGACAGCAGCAGAACACAGTGACAACAGCAGAACACAGTGACAGCAGCAGAACACACTGACAGCAGCAGAACACAGTGAAAGCAGCAGAACACAGTGACAGCAGCAGAACACAGTGACAGCAGCAGAACACAGTGACAGCAGCAGAACACAGTGACAGCAGCAGAACACAGTGACAGTAGCAGAACACAGTGACAGCAGCAGAACACAGTGACAGCAGCAGAACACAGTGACAGCAGCAGACAGACAGCAGAACACAGTGAACACACAGCAGCAGCAGTGACAGCAGCAGAACACAGTGACAGCAGTAAAACACAGTGACAGCAGCAGAACACAGTGACAGCAGCAGAACACAGTGACAGCAGCAGAACACAGTGACAGCAGCAGAACACAGTGACAGCAGCAGAACACAGTGACAGCAGTAAAACACAGTGACAGCAGCAGAACACAGTGACAGCAGCAGAACACAGTGACAGCAGCAGAACACAGTGACAGCAGCAGAACACAGTGACAGCAGCAGAACACAGTGACAGCAGCAGAACACAGTGATAGCAGCAGAACACAATGACAGCAGCAGAACACAATGACAGCAGCAGAACACAATGACAGCCTCAAGACAGCCTCACTACAGAGTCAACTACTCGGTAGTTCAGCCCCACAAGCGAAGCAGAGGTGAGAGAATGGGTGCCATGAGAGGGTTAATGGGTGGTAGAAGGATGGGTTACAGGGTGGATGAGTGGTCAACGAGGTCCAGAGAAATCACCTTCACCCACAGAACAATCTTTTCATGGAAAGTTATCCTAGGTAACTTACACTACGTGTGATAATTGTACTTACGAGCATCTGTGCTTAAATAAACCAAACCTACTTAAACTAACCCACTGGGGGTGATTACTGACCTAACAACTTGTCTCATATCAAAAGGGAGCAGATAATTACAAAGTTTCTTAACCCATTAAAATATCCTGTCCAATATCTGGGACACTGCATATTAAAATAATGAGGATTCCCTACAATTTACATTTTTTAGAGGTTACCTTAATTCGTTTTCTTTATTTTTTAAAGGTTTTCTTTTACATTTTTTTTAGGATGGTCTCTAATAAATATTTGTTTACTCTCATCAGGCCGTCAAGAGAGCAGAACAACACTACAGCTGGGTGAGTAAAATTTCAATAATGTTCTTAGTAATATAGTTCATGATTCATAACGATATGAACTGATGTGTTGAAGAAAGCACTGGACGCAGCAGTGTGTGTGTGTGTGTGTGTGTGTGTGTGTGTGTGTGTGTGTGTGTGTGTGTGTGTGTGTGTGTGTGTGTGTGTGTGTGTGTGTGTGTGTGTGTGTGTGTGTGTGTGTGTGTGTGTGTGTGTGTGTGTGTGTGTGCGTGTGTGTGTGTGTGTGTGTGTGTGTGTGTGTGTGTGTGTGTGTGTGTGTGTGTGTACTCACCTATTTGTGGTTGCAGGGGTCGAGTCTTAGCTCCTGGCCCCGCCTCTTCACCGGTTGCTACTAGGCCCTCTCTCTCCCCGCTCCATGAGCTTCATCAAACCTCGTCTTAAAACTGTGGTCCGGTGGCCTGGTGGCTAAAGCTCCCGCTTCACACACGGAGGGCCCGGGTTCGATTCCCGGCAGGTGGAAACATTCGACACGTTTCCTTACACTTGTTGTCCTGTTCACCTAGCAGCAAATAGGTACCTGGGTGTTAGTCAACTGGTGTGGGTCGCATCCTGGGGGACAAGATTAAGGACCCCAATGGAAATAAGTTAGACAGTCCTCGATGACGCACTGACTTTCTTGGGTTATCCTGGGTGGCTAACCCTCCGGGGTTAAAAATCCGAACGAAATCTTATCTTATCCTGCCTCCACTACGTCATTTTCTAGGCTATTCCACTGCCTTACAACTCTATGACTGAAGAAATACTTCCTACTATCTCTCTGACTCATTTGTGTCTTCAACTTCCAATTGTGGCCTCTTGTTTCTGTGTCCCCTCCCTGGAACATCCTGTCTTTGTCCACCTTGTCTATTCCACGCAGTATTTTATATGTCGTTATCATGTCTCCCCTGACCCTCCTGTCCTCCAGTGTCGTCAGGCCGATTTACCTTAATCTTTCTTCATAGGACATTCCCCTTAGCTCTGGAACTAACCTTGTCGCAAACCTTTGTACTTTCTCTAGTTTCTTGACGTGCTTTATCAAGTGCGGGTTCCAAACAGGTGCTGCATACTCCAGTATGGGCCTGACATACACGGTGTACAGTGTCTTGAACGATTCCTTACTAAGGTATCGGAAGGCTGTTCTCAGGTTTGCCAGGCGCCCATATGCTGCAGCAGTTATCTGGTTGATGTGTGCTTCCGGAGACATGCTCGGTGTTATACTCACCCCAAGATCTTTCTCCTTGAGTGAGGTTTGCAGTCTTTGGCCACCTAGCCTATACTCGGTCTGTGGTCTTCTGTGCCCTTCCCCTATCTTCATGACTTTGCATTTGGCAGGATTAAATTCGAGAAGCCATTTGCTGGACCAGGTGTCCAGTCTGTCCAGGTCTCTTTGAAGTCCTGCCTGGTCCTCATCAGATTTAATTCTCCTCATTAACTTCACATCATCTGCAAACAGGGACACTTCTGAGTCTAACCCTTCCATCATGTCGTTCACATATACCAAAAATAGCACTGGTCCTAGGACCGACCCCTGTGGGACCCCGCTCGTCACAGGTGCCCACTGTGATACATCATTACGTACCATGACTCGTTGTTGTCTCCCTGTCAGGTATTCTCTGATCCATTGCAGTGCCCTTCCCGTTATATGCGCCTGATGCTCTAGCTTCTGCACTAATCTCTTGTGAGGAACTGTCAAAGGCCTTCTTGCAGTCCAAGAAGATGCAATCAACCCACCCCTCTCTCTCGTGTCTTACTTCTGTTATTTTATCATAAAACTCCAGAAGGTTTGTGACACAGGATTTGCCTTCTATGAATCCGTGCTGGTTGTGTGTGTGTGTGTGTGTGTGTGTGTGTGTGTGTGTGTGTGTGTGTGTGTGTGTGTGTGTGTGTGTGTATGTGGCATGCAAAGAGTATGTAACCTTTATTCGGCGCATGTACACACCTTCATTGAAAGACTATCTCCCCCAACCAGCGAACCAGGTACTAAGGGTTGACGATGAGGCCCCATCGTTCAATCAGTACCCAGGTTCCAACCAATGAGAAGATGGGTTTGGCAATCGCAGAGGTGATGTGGGTACCACTCTCCTGTCTGCCCTTGTCATTCCCATTCTAGAACTGGTTGAAGCACGGTCTGCTCTCTAGTGGCTTCTATTCTGCCTTGCTTACCGTGGAGTGCACTAATATCTATTGCTGTACATAGTGTATATAGTGTACATACTTCTGTTCTAAATTGGTGAAAGATAATATAAGTCAAAAGTTTTTCTGCTGTGTTTATTTTGCTTCCTTTACACCCAGGATAACAGGCCTCTGGGACTCCTGGGTTGTAATAGTATACAAACACTGTCGCATTGATAATGTATCTTATATATGGTTGTGAATGATGCGGGACTTTGTCCAGTACACCAGAATACATCCATTTTTATAGCAACTGCTCTCAGCTAGATACTAAAGCGTTTAGTCATGAGATATTAGCTTTAAGTAAGATGGTTGTGCTTCAGTAGTGTCCCGTAGTTCGACTGCTAGCCCACTCACCTCACACACTGAGGTCCGGAGGTCGATCTCCGGTACGGGTGGAAACATTAGGACGCGTTTCCTTAACATACCTACTGTCACTGCTCACCTATCAGTAAAATAGGCACCTGGGTGTTAGTCGACTGGCGTGAGTCGCATCCTGGGGACAAAATTGACGTAATTTGCTCGAAATACTCTGCATAACCAGGGGTTTTATATATAGTACTATGTCACTGATGTCAGCTCTGTGTTATCCCAGGTTCTCTACACATATGCTGCTATGTATGATAATTCTATGTAACTGTATTTGTGTATACCTGAATAAACTTACTTAATAAACTTACTGTATACCTTGTACATGTACTTGTAGAAATAAAGATTATCATTATAACGTATTAGCTTTAAGTGGTGAATGCGTTTTGTCTAAATTATTTTCACTTATAAATGCGCAGAATGTAGTATATATCAATCAAATGTATTGACTCAGCCGAAAAATCCTCTCAACATGACAAGAAAAAGGTGAGTTTCGGGTCACTTCTGGAACTTCTCTCTGGACATGTTAAATACCCACGATGTAAGTGTCTTGAGTCACTATGATGTAGGTGTCTTGAGTCACTATGATGTAAGTGTCTTGAGTCACTATGATGTAAGTGTCTTGAGTCACTATGATGTAAGTGTCTTGAGTCACTATGATGTAAGTGTCTTGAGTCACTATGATGTAAGTGTCTTGAGTCACTATGATGTAAGTGTCTTGAGTCACTATGATGTAAGTGTCTTGAGTCACTATGATGTAAGTGTCTTGAGTCACTATGATGTAGGTGTCTTGAGTCACTATGATGTAAGTGTCTTGAGTCACTATGATGTAAGTGTCTTGAGTCACTATGATGTAAGTGTCTTGAGTCACTATGATGTAAGTGTCTTGAGTCACTATGATGTAGTTGTCTTGAGTCACTATGATGTAGGTGTCTTGAGTCACTATGATGTAAGTGTCTTGAGTCACTATGATGTAAGTGTCTTGAGTCACTATGATGTAAGTGTCTTGAGTCACTATGATGTAAGTGTCTTGAGTCACTATGATGTAAGTGTCTTGAGTCACTATGATGTAAGTGTCTTGAGTCACTATGATGTAAGTGTCTTGAGTCACTATGATGTAAGTGTCTTGAGTCACTATGATGTAGGTGTCTTGAGTCACTATGATGTAAGTGTCTTGAGTCACTATGATGTAAGTGTCTTGAGTCACTATGATGTAAGTGTCTTGAGTCACTATGATGTAAGTGTCTTGAGTCACTATGATGTAGTTGTCTTGAGTCACTATGATGTAGGTGTCTTGAGTCACTATGATGTAAGTGTCTTGAGTCACTATGATGTAAGTGTCTTGAGTCACTATGATGTAAGTGTCTTGAGTCACTATGATGTAGGTGTCTTGAGTCACTATGATGTAAGTGTCTTGAGTCACTATGATGTAAGTGTCTTGAGTCACTATGATGTAAGTGTCTTGAGTCACTATGATGTAAGTGTCTTGAGTCACTATGATGTAGTTGTCTTTAGTCACTTTGATGTAGGTGTCTTGAGTCACTATGATGTAGGTGTCTTGAGTCACTATGATGTAAGTGTCTTGAGTCACTATGATGTAGTTGTCTTTAGTCACTATGATGTAGGTGTCTTGAGTCACTATGATGTAGGTGTCTTGAGTCACTATGATGTAAGTGTCTTGAGTCACTATGATGTAAGTGTCTTGAGTCACTATGATGTAAGTGTCTTGAGTCACTATGATGTAGGTGTCTTGAGTCACTATGATGTAAGTGTCTTGAGTCACTATGATGTAGGTGTCTTGAGTCACTATGATGTAAGTGTCTTGAGTCACTATGATGTAAGTGTCTTGAGTCACTATGATGTAGGTGTCTTGAGTCACTATGATGTAAGTGTCTTGAGTCACTATGATGTAAGTGTCTTGAGTCACTATGATGTAAGTGTCTTGAGTCACTATGATGTAAGTGTCTTGAGTCACTATGATGTAAGTGTCTTGAGTCACTATGATGTAAGTGTCTTGAGTCACTATGATGTAAGTGTCTTGAGTCACTATGATGTAAGTGTCTTGAGTCACTATGATGTAGTGTCTTGAGTCACTATGATGTAAGTGTCTTGAGTCACTATGATGTAAGTGTCTTGAGTCACTATGATGTAAGTGTCTTGAGTCACTATGATGTAGGTGTCTTGAGTCACTATGATGTATGGTGTCTTGAGTCACTATGATGTAGGTGTCTTGAGTCACTATGATGTAAGTGTCTTGAGTCACTATGATGTAAGTGTCTTGAGTCACTATGATGTAAGTGTCTTGAGTCACTATGATGTAGGTGTCTTGAGTCACTATGATGTAAGGTGTCTTGAGTCACTATGATGTAAGTGTCTATGATGTAGGTGTCTTGAGTCACTATGATGTAAGTGTCTTGAGTCACTATGATGTAAGTGTCTTGAGTCACTATGATGTAAGTGTCTTGAGTCACTATGATGTAAGTGTCTTGAGTCACTATGATGTAAGTGTCTTGAGTCACTATGATGTAAGTGTCTTGAGTCACTATGATGTAGGTGTCTTGAGTCACTATGATGTAAGTGTCTTGAGTCACTATGATGTAGTGTCTTGAGTCACTATGATGTAGGTGTCTTGAGTCACTATGATGTAATGGTGTCTTGAGTCACTATGATGTAAGTGTCTTGAGTCACTATGATGTAAGTGTCTTGAGTCACTATGATGTAAGTGTCTTGAGTCACTATGATGTAAGTGTCTTGAGTCACTATGATGTAGGTGTCTTGAGTATGATGTAGTGTCTTGAGTCACTATGATGTAGGTGTCTTGAGTCACTATGATGTAAGTGTCTTGAGTCACTATGATGTATGAAGTGTCTTGAGTCACTATGATGTAAGTGTCTTGAGTCACTATGATGTAAGTGTCTTGAGTCACTATGATGTAAGTGTCTTGAGTCACTATGAAGTGTCTTGAGTCACTATGATGTAAGTGTCTTGAGTCACTATGATGTAAGTGTCTTGAGTCACTATGATGTAAGTGTCTTGAGTCACTATGATGTAAGTGTCTTGAGTCACTATGATGTAAGTGTCTTGAGTCACTATGATGTAAGTGTCTTGAGTCACTATGATGTAAGTGTCTTGAGTCACTATGATGTAAGTGTCTTGAGTCACTATGATGTAAGTGTCTTGAGTCACTATGATGTAAGTGTCTTGAGTCACTATGATGTAAGTGTCTTGAGTCACTATGATGTAAGTGTCTTGAGTCACTATGATGTAAGTGTCTTGAGTCACTATGATGTATGTAGTGTCTTGAGTCACTATGATGTAAGTGTCTTGAGTCACTATGATGTAAGTGTCTTGAGTCACTATGATGTAAGTGTCTTGAGTCACTATGATGTAAGTGTCTTGAGTCACTATGATGTAAGTGTCTTGAGTCACTATGATGTAAGTGTCTTGAGTCACTATGATGTAAGTGTCTTGAGTCACTATGAGGTGTCTTGAGTCACTATGATGTAAGTGTCTTGAGTCACTATGATGTAAGTGTCTTGAGTCACTATGATGTAAGTGTCTTGAGTCACTATGATGTAAGTGTCTTGAGTCACTATGATGTATGATGTAAGTGTCTTGAGTCACTATGATGTAAGTGTCTTGAGTCACTATGATGTAAGTGTCTTGAGTCACTATGATGTAAGTGTCTTGAGTCACTATGATGTAAGTGTCTTGAGTCACTATGATGTAAGTGTCTTGAGTCACTATGATGTAAGTGTCTTGAGTCACTATGATGTAAGTGTCTTGAGTCACTATGATGTAAGTGTCTTGAGTCACTATGATGTAAGTGTCTTGAGTCACTATGATGTAAGTGTCTTGAGTCACTATGATGTAAGGTGTCTTGAGTCACTATGATGTAAGTGTCTTGAGTCACTATGATGTAAGGTGTCTTGAGTCACTATGATGTAAGTGTCTTGAGTCACTATGATGTAAGTGTCTTGAGTCACTATGATGTAAGTGTCTTGAGTCACTATGATGTAAGTGTCTTGAGTCACTATGATGTAAGTGTCTTGAGTCACTATGATGTAAGTGTCTTGAGTCACTATGATGTAGATATCTTGAGTCACTATGATGTAAGTGTCTTGAGTCACTATGATGTAAGTGTCTTGAGTCACTATGATGTAAGTGTCTTGAGTCACTATGATGTAAGTGTCTTGAGTCACTATGATGTAAGTGTCTTGAGTCACTATGATGTAAGTGTCTTGAGTCACTATGATGTAAGTGTCTTGAGTCACTATGATGTAAGTGTCTTGAGTCACTATGATGTAAGTGTCTTGAGTCACTATGATGTAAGTGTCTTGAGTCACTATGATGTAAGTGTCTTGAGTCACTATGATGTAAGTGTCTTGAGTCACTATGATGTAAGTGTCTTGAGTCACTATGATGTAAGTGTCTTGAGTCACTATGATGTAAGTGTCTTGAGTCACTATGATGTAAGTGTCTTGAGTCACTATGATGTAAGTGTCTTGAGTCACTATGATGTAAGTGTCTTGAGTCACTATGATGTAAGTGTCTTGAGTCACTATGATGTAAGTGTCTTGAGTCACTATGATGTAAGTGTCTTGAGTCACTATGATGTAAGTGTCTTGAGTCACTATGATGTAAGTGTCTTGAGTCACTATGATGTAAGTGTCTTGAGTCACTATGATGTAAGTGTCTTGAGTCACTATGATGTAAGTGTCTTGAGTCACTATGATGTAAGTGTCTTGAGTCACTATGATGTAAGTGTCTTGAGTCACTATGATGTAAGTGTCTTGAGTCACTATGATGTAAGTGTCTTGAGTCACTATGATGTAAGTGTCTTGAGTCACTATGATGTAAGTGTCTTGAGTCACTATGATGTAGGTGTCTTGAGTCACTATGATGTAAGTGTCTTGAGTCACTATGATGTAAGTGTCTTGAGTCACTATGATGTAGATATCTTGAGTCACTATGATGTAAGTGTCTTGAGTCACTATGATGTAAGTGTCTTGAGTCACTATGATGTAAGTGTCTTGAGTCACTATGATGTAAGTGTCTTGAGTCACTATGATGTAGTTGTCTTTAGTCACTATGATGTAAGTGTCTTGAGTCACTATGATGTAAGTGTCTTGAGTCACTATGATGTAAGTGTCTTGAGTCACTATGATGTAAGTGTCTTGAGTCACTATGATGTAAGTGTCTTGAGTCACTATGATGTAAGTGTCTTGAGTCACTATGATGTAAGTGTCTTGAGTCACTATGATGTAAGTGTCTTGAGTCACTATGATGTAAGTATCTTTAGGCACTATGATGTAAGTGTCTTGAGTCACTGATGTAAGATGAGTATGTAGTTGTCTTTAGTCACTATGATGTAAGTGTCTTGAGTCACTATGATGTAAGTATCTTGAGTCACTATGATGTAAGTGTCTTGAGTCACTATGATGTAAGTATCTTGAGTCACTATGATGTAAGTGTCTTGAGTCACTATGATGTAAGTGTCTTGAGTCACTATGATGTAAGTGTCTTGAGTCACTATGATGTAAGTGTCTTGAGTCACTATGATGTAAGTGTCTTGAGTCACTATGATGTAAGTGTCTTGAGTCACTATGATGTAAGTGTCTTGAGTCACTATGATGTAAGTGTCTTGAGTCACTATGATGTAAGTGTCTTGAGTCACTATGATGTAAGTGTCTTGAGTCACTCATCTCTTACCTTCACTGTAGTTGTAATAACAATTAAAATAATGTATCTAGAGGATCGTCAGTATACAACTTAGGCTGTGTTAGGTTATCTTGGCAAGATATTTCTTGATCTCAGGGTATCACAAGAGCGTCTGTCAATGGATGAATGTTTAATACCATACTCGAGAAGCAGTAGAAGATTTACTGGCCTAGAAGGGAGCCCTTAAGTTGAAAAACATTTAGTGGGCTCCTGTAGAAGGTTCCCTCGCTGCTGTCAGCTGTTGACCTAACGGAAATTAAATTTTAACATTAGGGTCAATGAATAACTAAAGTGTAACGAATTTTTGCTAATGCTCATTAATAATCCACATGGAGACGGAAACTCGAGAGATTAACTGGTCTGTATATTTTGAAAAAATTGTTCCCCTCCCTCCTTTTGGGATTCTGTTCTTCTGATGAGGATCCCAGAAGTAGATCGAAATATACAGATCAATTAATCTCCTGTGAGTGTGTCTCCATGTGGGTTATTATTAAGCATCAGAGTCAGATGTACAGTTGATTGTATGACTCTCGTTGTCCCACTGACAGCCTACTCAATAAAGAGATTTTTCTAAAATATTTATTCAGTAAAATATGAGAACTTCGAGCACTGTGTTTTGATGTCAAAATCAAAATAGTTTGTATAATATGTGAATATGAAAAAAGGGGGACGGACGAAACTCAAGAAGGGTTAGACACCAGTAGTTACTGATCTGATCTGAGGGGCCCCTCAGTAGGCGGTGCCCCTGAGCTGCTGCTTAGTCCGCTTATATTTTAGACCCAGTACTGCAAGGTATCACCCCCCCCCCAAAAAAAGCTAATAACAAAAAAGGCACAGTACCTTGACTATGTGCGGGTTATTTGTGTAAAGCTAATCCTGTTTTGCTACTACATAAACTGGACATTATGTGTTCCCAGGGTATCCCGTGGCTCAGTTGGCAGCGCACTCTCCTCCCACACTGTCTGTGGTTCAGTCTCAGCATGGGTGGAAATATTGGGCAAGTTTCCTTACACCTGCTGACCCTGTTCACCTAGCAGTAAGTAGGTACCTGAGTGTTAGTCGACTGGTGTGGGTGGCATCCTGGGAGACAAGATTGAAGGACCACAATGGAAATCAGACAGACAGTCCTGGATGGCTAACTCTCTGGATTAAAAATCCGAACAAATCTCATCTTACACCAGTTGTATGTATGCATTTGATGTGTACATTGGTGGAAGAACAACTGAAAGCGACGGTTTTAGTCCTGGTGTTACGACACAGACGTAAACAAACTCCTTAATAAGACAAATGCTCACCCCAAAAATAATCCACTCTACAAAATTGTCTTGGATAATTATTTTATGTTTCACCAGTTTTATAGCATTTATATTTCTTGCTAGTCACTGTTTAATAAATTTTTATGCTCAACACAGTTATTGATTAGTATTAAAATAATTAGAAAAGCTATATATTTAAAAACACACACACACTTGGCAGTATATTTTGTTACTCCAAATGGTTAGCGTCCTATACTGACATCAGTTTACATCTCATATACTGACACACTGTTTAAGTGTTGCACGAAGCCTTTTATGAACCACATAATAACCTGTCAGTATATAGCCAAGACCCATAAAAATAAACTTGTGTCTATTTATGGGTTAATGAGGAAGATATTGACAAAGTTGATCACAACGGAGAGGATTTGAACAGGTTACAAGAGAATTTTTCCCAACAGAGGACACTTTGTCAACATGCATCCTAGTGAGTCAAGTAGCTTACTAGCTCTAAACCTGTAAGGCTCCTCTAGCCTTACAGGTTTGATCCAAGACTGTGAAAAATAGCTTAATTCTATTGCTCAAAAGTTCGATAGGGTCGAAAGCCCGACCAGTTTACCTTCATTCGGCCATTTAGGAGCCAACAAAACAAGACCTCCAGCGTGACCTTGACATCATTGTTCCTCTCAGTAATGTTCACAGATCACCTCGAGTTATGTGATGTCAGTGATCTGGAGGACAGTGATTAGCAAGAGCTTAGCTAATTCTGCTTCCGCCCCTGGTATCAATAGCTAAAATAACTTTTATGTCGTTGAATTTGCAGGCTCACAGCTGTGATCCTGCCTTGGCTCGTTTTTCATAGTAAGAACTGTTCGTTTACAGGCTAAGATCCGCTGTCCTGCCTCAGCTCATTTACAGGCAAAGATACACTGTCCTGCCTCAGCTCATTTACAGGAAAAGATACACTGTCCTACCTCAGCTCATTTACAGGCTAAGATACAATGTCCTGCCTCAGCTCATTTACAGGCTAAGATACAGTGTCCTGCCTCAGCTCATTTACAGGCTAAGATACAGTGTCCTGCCTCAGCTCATTTACAGGCTAAAATACAATGTCCTGCCTCAGCTCATTTACAGGCTAAGATACAATGTCCTGCCTCAGCTCATTTACAGGCTAAGATACAGTGTCCTGCCTCGGCTCATTTACAGGCTAAGATACAGTGTCCTGCCTCAGCTCATTTACAGGAAAAGATACACTGTCCTGCCTCAGCTCATTTACAGGCTAAGATACAATGTCCTGCCTCAGCTCATTTACAGGCTAAGATACAGTGTCCTGCCTCAGCTCATTTACAGGCTAAGATACAGTGTCCTGCCTCAGCTCATTTACAGGCTAAGATACAATGTCCTGCCTCAGCTCATTTACAGGCTAAGATACAGTGTCCTGCCTCAGCTCATTTACAGGCAAAGATACACTGTCCTGCCTCAGCTCATTTACAGGAAAAGATACACTGTCCTGCCTCAGCTCATTTACAGGCAAAGATACACTGTCCTGCCTCAGCTCATTTACAGGAAAAGATACAATGTCCTGCCTCAGCTCATTTACAGGAAAAGATACAATGTCCTGCCTCAGCTCATTTACAGGAAAAGATACAATGTCCTGCCTCAGCTCATTTACAGGAAAAGATACAGTGTCCTGCCTCGGCTCATTTACAGGCTAAGATACACTGTCCTGCCTCAGCTCATTTACAGGCTAAGATACAGTGTCCTGCCTCAGCTCATTTACAGGCTAAGATACACTGTCCTGCCTCAGCTCATTTACAGGCTAAGATACAGTGTCCTGCCTCGGCTCATTTACAGGCTAAGATACACTGTCCTGCCTCAGCTCATTTACAGGCTAAGATACAGTGTCCTGCCTCAGCTCATTTACAGGCTAAGATACAGTGTCCTGCCTCAGCTCATTTACAGGCTAAGATACACTGTCCTGCCTCAGCTCATTTACAGGCTAAGATACAGTGTCCTGCCTCGGCTCATTTACAGGCTAAGATACAGTGTCCTGCCTCAGCTCATTTACAGGCTAAGATACAGTGTCCTGCCTCAGCTCATTTACAGGCTAAGATACACTGTCCTGCCTCAGCTCATTTACAGGCTAAGATACAGTGTCCTGCCTCAGCTCATTTACAGGCTAAGATACAGTGTCCTGCCTCAGCTCATTTACAGGCTAAGATACACTGTCCTGCCTCAGCTCATTTACAGGCTAAGATACAGTGTCCTGCCTCAGCTCATTTACAGGCAAAGATACACTGTCCTGCCTCAGCTCATTTACAGGCTAAGATACAGTGTCCTGCCTCGGCTCATTTACAGGCTAAGATCTGCTGTCATAACTCAGTTATTTCAATGCTGACCTCTGATCTAAAGTATCCTGCTGACCCCCGAAATACCACTCACAATAGTTGGCTCACACTTATTATGTAAACATGAGCAGCAGGTGTGAGGAGACTAACACCCAGGTACATCTTTACCGGTTAGAAAAATATTAATGCATTCTTTGGACAGCAATGTTTTGTTAAAATTATTCCAGCATCTCGGTGGAAAAACAAAATGAATTTGTAGCCAAAATTATCACAGTGGGAGAACGTCCCAAGAGTCGTGTGTTGAAGCTATGCTGTTGTGTCCTCTCTGCACACACACACACACACACACACACACACACACACACACACACACACACACACGTACGTACATACACTCCAGGAACATAATGAGTCTCTGGGGGAATCTGTCGTAGAGGCAAAGCCACTAGCTTCAAGAGAGACAATGAATCATGCAGCCTGCAGTGACGAAGGTAGTGGCAGTGGTAGTAGTGGTAGTGGTGATGGTGATAGTAGTGGTTGTAGTGGTGGTGGTGGTGGTGATGATAGTAGTGGTGGTGGTAGTAGTAGTGGTTGTAGTAT
Organism: Cherax quadricarinatus; assembly: GCF_038502225.1. Classification (NCBI taxonomy): domain Eukaryota; kingdom Metazoa; phylum Arthropoda; class Malacostraca; order Decapoda; family Parastacidae; genus Cherax; species Cherax quadricarinatus. The sequence continues at coordinate 47,550,478 of NC_091302.1, read as the reverse complement.
TGGTGGTGGTGGTGGTAGTGGTTGTAGTAGTAGTGGTGGCGGTGGTGGTAGTAATGGCTGCAGTAATAGTAGTAGTGGTGGTGGTGGTGGTACTAGTGGTTGTAGTAGCAGTAGTGGTGAAGGTGGTAGTAGTAGTAGTGGTAGTGGTGTTGGTGGTAGTAGTGGTTGCAGTGGTGTTGGTTGTAGTAGTTGTAGAAGTGCTGGTTGTGGTGGTAGTAATACTACGGGTGGTGATGGTGGTAGTAGTCGTTGTAGTGGTGGTGGTTGTAGTAGTAGTAGTAGTGGTGATGGTGGTAGTAGTAGTTGTAGTAGTAGTAGTGGTGGTGGTGGTGGTGGTGGTGGTAGTAGTGGCTGTAGTGATGGTTGTAATAGTAGTGGTGATAGTGGTTGTAGTTGTGGTGGTGATGGTGGTAGTAGTGGTTGTAGTGGTGGTTGTAGTAGTAGTGGTGATGGTGGTAGTAGTGGTTGTAGTAGCAGTAGTGGTGGTGGTGGTAGTAGTGGTTGCAGTAGTAGTGGTGGTGGTAGTAGTGGTTGCAGTGGTGGCTGTAGTAGTAGTGGTGATGGTGGTTGTAGTGGCTGTAGTAGTGGTGGTGGTGGTAGTAGTGGTTGCAGTAGTAGTGGTGGTGGTAGTAGTGGTTCCAGTGGTGGCTGTAGTAGTAGTGGTGATGGTGGTAGTAGTGGTTGTAGTAGTAGTAGTGGTGTTGGTGGTAGTAGTGGTTGTAGTAGTGGTGGTGGTGGTGGTAGTGGTTGTAGTAATGGTTGTAGTAGTAGTGGTGGTAGTGGTGGTAATAGTGGTAGTGGTGGTAGAAGTGGTAGTGGTGGTAGCGGTGGTAGTGGTGGTAATGGTGGTAGTAGTGGTAGTGGTGGTAGTGGTGGTAGTGGTGGTAGTAGTGGTAGTGGTGGTAGTGGTGGTAGTAGTGGTAGTGGTGGTAGTGGTGGTAGTAGTGGTAGTGGTGGTAGAAGTGGTAGTGGTGGTAATGGTGGTAGTAGTGGTAGTGGTGGTAGTGGTGGTAGTGGTGGTAGTGGTGGTAGAAGTGGTAGTGGTGGTAGTAGTGGTAGTGGTGGTAGAAGTGGTAGTGGTGGTAGTGGTGGTAGTAGTGGTAGTGGTGGTAGAAGTGGTAGTGGTGGTAGTGGTGGTAGTGGTGGTAGAAGTGGTAGTGGTGGTAGTGGTGGTAGTGGTGGTAGAAGTGGTAGTGGTGGTAGTGGTGGTAGTGGTGGTAGTGGTGGTAGTGGTGGTAGTGGTGGTAGTAGTGGTAGTGGTGGTAGTGGTGGTAGAAGTGGTAGTGGTGGTAGTGGTGGTAGTGGTGGTAGTAGTGGTAGTGGTGGTAGTGGTGGTAGTGGTGGTAGTAGCGGTAGTGGTGGTAGTGGTGGTAGTGGTGGTAGAAGTGGTAGTGGTGGTAGTGGTGGTAGTGGTGGTAGAAGTGGTAGTGGTGGTAGTGGTGGTAGTAGTGGTAGTGGTGGTAAAAGTTGTAGTGGTGGTAGTGGTGGTAGTGGTGGTTGTGGTGGTAGTGGTGGTAGTGGTGGTAGTAGTGGTAGTGGTGGTAGTGGTGGTAGAAGTGGTAGTGGTGGTAGTGGTGGTAGTGGTGGTAGTAGTGGTAGTGGTGGTAGAAGTGGTAGTGGTGATAGTGGTGGTAGTGGTGGTAGTGGTGGTAGTGGTGGTAGTGGTGATAGTGGTGGTAGTGGTGGTAGTGGTGGTAGTGTTGGTAGTGGTGGTAGTAGTGGTAGTGGTGGTAGTGGTGGTAGTGGTGGTAGTGGTGGTAGTGTTGATAGTGGTGGTAGTGGTGGTAGTGGTGGTAGTGGTGGTAGTGTTGGTAGTAGTGGTAGTGGTGGTAGTGGTGGTAGTGGTGATAGTGGTGGTAGTGGTGGTAGTGGTGGTAGTGGTGGTAGTGGTGGTAGTGGTGGTAGTGGTGGTAGTGGTGGTAGTGGTGATAGTGGTGGTAGTGGTGGGAGTGGTGGTAGTGGTGATAGTGGTGGTAGTTGTGGTAGTGGTGGTAGTAGTGGTAGTGGTGGTAGTGGTGGTAGTGGTGGTAGTGGTGATAGTGGTGGTAGTGGTGGTAGTGGTGGTAGTGGTGGTAGTGGTGGTAGTGTTGGTAGTGGTGGTAGTGGTGGTAGTGGTGGTAGTGGTGATAGTGGTGGTAGTGGTGGTAGTGGTGGTAGTGGTGATAGTGGTGGTAGTGGTGGGAGTGGTGGTAGTGGTGATAGTGGTGGTAGTGGTGGTAGTAGTGGTAGTGGTGGTAGTGGTGGTAGTGGTGGTAGTGGTGGTAGTGGTGATAGTGGTGGTAGTGGTGGTAGTGGTGGTAGTGGTGGTAGTAGTGGTAGTGGTGGTAGTGGTGGTAGTGGTGGTAGTGGTGGTAGTGGTGGTAGTGGTGGTAGTGGTGGTAATGGTGGTAGTGGTGGTAGTGGTGGTAGTGGTGGTAGTGGTGGTAGTAGTGGTAGTGGTGGTAGTGGTGATAGTGGTGGTAGTGGTGATAGTGGTGGTAGTGGTGGTAGTGGTGGTAGTGGTGGTAGTGGTGGTAGTGGTAGTAGTGGTGATAGTGGTGGTAGTGGTGGTAGTGGTGGTAGTGGTGGTAGTGGTGGTAGTGGTGGTAGTGGTGGTAGTGGTGATAGTGGTGGTAGTGGTGATAGTGATGGTAGTGGTGGTAGTGGTGGTAGTGGTGGTAGTGGTGGTAGTGGTGGTAGTGGTGGTAGTGGTGATAGTGGTGGTAGTGGTGATAGTGGTGGTAGTGGTGGTAGTGGTGGTAGTGGTGGTAGTGGTGGTAGTGGTGGTAGTGGTGGTAGTGGTGGTAGTGGTGGTAGTGGTGATAGTGGTGGTAGTGGTGATAGTGGTGGTAGTGGTGGTAGTGGTGGTAGTGGTGGTAGTGGTGGTAGTGGTGGTAGTGGTGGTAGTGGTGGTAGTGGTGGTAATGGTAATGATCTTAAGTGGTCAGACTTAAGCTATGAAGTGTCCTTAAAAAAATTAATCTCGTAAAATACCAATTTTCAGGATAAAATCCTCACTAATATAAACGAAGGAATTATCTAACGCCACAAAAATAATGCACATCAAAGGGTAATAAAAGAAGTCATTAACTAAGTCCTTCTTCAAGAGTTTAATTTCCAGGAAATTATCGCTTGTAAAGCAACATTTTTTGCGATCCTGGGAAAAAGTGAGCGCTGGTAGTTGCTGCTCCTGAGAACTTTACAGCAGTGAGCTGAAACTTGGCCAGAGTAGGTGATGTAGAGAGTTAGTTGAGAAACTGATGATGGAGCAGAGACAGGCAGGTGGGGAGAGAGAGAGAGAGACAGACAGACAAACAGAAATACAATTAATCATAAGACTGAACACGAGAAAATAAAAGAGCGAGAGAAAGAAATGGAAAAAAAAAACATAATGATAATGAAATATACATGATTACACATACATACATACACACACACACACACACACACACACACACACACACACACACACACACACACACACACACACACACACACACACACACCCACACACACACACACACACACACACAAACACATATACATACAGATGGAGCAGATGGAGACTCAGTGGGAAGAGGAAAGGGCGAGGTCAGTTTTTGTGTACGGGCTCCAAGAAGCCAAGGGGGACAACTTTGAAGAAATAAAACAGGAGAAAAAAATGATTAAAGGCATCATGAAAACAATAGGTGAGGGCGATATGACCCAGGTGACAAATTTTCAGAGAATTGGGTGGTTTGCGAGTGGAAGGATACGGCCTGTCAAAGTAATTTTCAAGGAAGAATCAGTTCGAACCAGGATTCTGCAAGAGAAAGCAAGACTGAGAGACAAAGAGGAGTACCAGAGAGTATACCTCGACCGCGACAGAACACAAGAAGAAAGGACTACACTGAAAGAGAGGGTACAGAGACGCAAGGAGGAACGAGAGGCAATGACGAAGATGAGCAGGACCCAGACACAGGAGGAAGGGCAAACACACCCCACAGAATCTCCCACCAAAAGACTCCAACCGCGACATTCCCAACGCAACTGAGCAACCTATACTACAACCCACTCACTGTTCCCTCTGCCACTAACCCCCATATCACAAACCTCACCCCAACAGCTGTCCCTTATGGGCATTCTGACCCCACCCCCATCATCACAAACCCCACCTACACCACAGCCCCATATAGGCCCCCACCAAGGCTCTCGCTCCCCCAACCCCAACATTCTTGCATGACCACAATGATAGAAAAGAAACTGAAAGTTTGGTACACAAACGCGGATGGAATAACGAATAAACATGATGAGTGGAACGAAAGAATCAGTGAAAAATCCCCAGACATCATAGCAGTCACAGAAACTAAACTCGCTGAGACAATAACAGACACAATCTTCCCAACGGGATATCAGATCCTGAGGAAAGATAGGAGTAGAGGGGGAGGAGGGGTTGCACTGCTCATAAAACACCGATGGACATGATTGGAGAAAGAGACTACATTGTAGGTACAATTCAGTCCGGAGAACATAAAGTAGTCATTGGAGTGATGTATAACCCACCACAGAACTGCAGGAGGCCAAGAGAGGAGTACGAAGAAAACAACAGGGTGATGGTGGACACACTGGCTGAGGTGGCAAGAAGAGCTCAACCACAGGGAGATCGACTGGGAAAACCTGGAGCCACATGGGGGTCCCGAAACATGGAGAGCCAAGATGATGGATGTGGTACTTGAAAACCTCATGCATCAACATGTCAGGGACACAACCAGAGAGAGAGGGGAGGATGAGCCAGCAAGACTGGATCTTGTGTTCACCCTGAGCAGTTCAGACATTGAGGACTTCACTTACGAGAGGCCCCTTGGAGCTAGCGATCACGTGGTTCTGAGTTTTGATTATATAGTAGAGTTACAAGTGGAAAAGGTAACAGGAACTGAAGGGGACAGGCCAAACTATAAAAGGGGGGACTACACAGGTATGAGAAACTTCCTGCAGGAGGTTCAGTGGGACAGAGAAATGGTAGGAAAATCAGTAAACGAGATGATGGAATATGTGGCAACAAAGTGCAAGGAGGCAGAGGAAAGGTTTGTTCCCAAGGGAAACAGAAATAATAGGAAAACCAAAACGAGTCCTTGGTTTACCCGAAGGTGTAGGGAGGCAAAAACTAAGTGCAACAGAGAATGGAAAAGGTACAGGAGGCATAGGACCCAGGAAAACAAGGAGATTAGTAGAAGAGCCAGAAACGAGTATGCACAGATAAGGAGGGAGGCCCAGCGACAGTATGAAAACGACATAGCATCGAAAGTCAAATCTGACCCGAAACTGCATTATAGCCACATTAGGAGGAAGACAACAGTCAAGGACCAGGTGATAAGGCTGAGGAAAGAAGGTGGAGAACTCACAAGAAACGATCAAGAGGTATGTGAGGAGCTCGACACGAGATTTAAGGAAGTATTTACAGTAGAGACAGGAAGGACTCTGGGGGGACAGACCAGATGGGGACACCAGCAAGGAATACACCAACAAGTGTTGGACGACGTACATACAGATGAGGAGGAGGTGAAGAAACTGCTAAGGGACATCGATACCTCAAAGGCAATGGGACCGGACAACATCTCCCCATGGGTCCTTAGAGAGAGAGCAGATATGTTGTGCGTGCCACTTACCACAATCTTCAACACGTCCCTGGAAACTGGGCAACTACCTGAGGTATGGAAGACGGCAAATGTAGTTCCCATTTTTAAAAAAGGAGACAGAAAAGAGGCACTAAACTATAGACCTGTGTCATTGACGTGTATAGTATGCAAAGTTATGGAGAAGATTATCAGGAGGAGAGTGGTGGAGCACCTGGAACGGAACACGAGTATAAATGCCAACCAGCACGGATTCATGGAAGGCAAATCCTGTGTCACAAACCTTCTGGAGTTTTATGATAAAATAACAGAAGTAAGACACGAGAGAGAGGGGTGGGTTGATTGCATCTTCTTGGACTGCAAGGAGGCCTTTGACACAGTTCCTCACAAGAGATTAGTGCAGAAGCTAGAGCATCAGGCGCATATAACAGGAAGGGCACTGCAATGGATCAGAGAATACCTGACAGGGAGGCAACAACGAGTCATGGTACGTAATGATGTATCACAGTGGGCACCTGTGACGAGCGGGGTCCCACAGGGGTCGGTCCTAGGACCAGTGCTATTTTTGGTATATGTGAACGACATGATGGAAGGGTTAGACTCAGAAGTGTCCCTGTTTGCAGATGATGTGAAGTTAATGAGGAGAATTAAATCTGATGAGGACCAGGCAGGACTTCAAAGAGACCTGGACAGACTGGACACCTGGTCCAGCAAATGGCTTCTCGAATTTAATCCTGCCAAATGCAAAGTCATGAAGATAGGGGAAGGGCAGAGAAGACCACGGACAGAGTATAGGCTAGGTGGCCAAAGACTGCAAACCTCACTCAAGGAGAAAGATCTTGGGGTGAGTATAACATCGAGCATGTCTCCGGAAGCACACATCAACCAGATAACTGCTGCAGCATATGGGCGCCTGGCAAACCTGAGAACAGCATTCCGATACCTTAGTAAGGAATCGTTCAAGACACTGTACACCGTGTATGTCAGGCCCATACTGGAGTATGCAGCACCTGTTTGGAACCCGCACTTGATAAAGCACGTCAAGAAACTAGAGAAAGTACAAAGGTTTGCGACAAGGTTAGTTCCAGAGCTAAGGGGAAT
>NC_091302.1:47423786-47541286 GCF_038502225.1 Cherax quadricarinatus | reverse complement strand
ACGTGAGGGTTGGTTCCTGTCCTCCAGCCAGTTGTTGACATTTGAGAACACATTCCAATTAATTTTGCTTCTCGTGTTTAGGACTTCTGACAACAATACTTTTTTTTGTCTTCAGTGGGATGCAGATCCTTTCATTTATAAAAGTTGAGAATTTCACCGGATCCTGGGGAATTTCCGGTGAAAATTGTCATGTGACATATATGATTAGTTTTTGTGATTGTTATTGTTATTGTTATTGTGTTTGTAAAGATCCAAGGTATTGTACCCCACTCATACACGGGCACGCTACCACCCCCCTACCCCTCCCTCATACCCCACCCCACTCACCTTCCCACCCATCTTATACACACGCATGTAGGCGCACACGCACACATGCATACCCACACATAAACACACACACACACATACATATACACACAGGCAGGACTACAAAGAGACCTGTATAGGCTGGACACTTCGTCCAGCAACTGGCTTCTCGAATTTACCCTCACTAAATGCAAATTCATGAAGATCGTGGAAGGGCAAAGAAGACCACAGACGGAGTATAGGCTAGGTGGGCAAAGACTGCAAACATCGCTCAAGGAGAAGGATCTTGGGGTGAGTATAACACCGAACACGTCTCCGGAAGCACACATCAACTAGATAACTGCTGCAGCATATAGGGGTTGGCAAACCTGAGAACATCGTTCCGATACCTCAGTAAGGAATCGTTCAAGACACTGTACACCGTGTACGTCAGGCTCATACTAGAGTATGCAGCACCAGTTTCGAACCCACACCTGGTCAAGCACGACAAGAAATTAGAGAAAGTGTAAAGGTTTGCAACAAGGTTAGTTCCAGAGCTAAAGGGGAATGTCCTATGATGAAAGGTTAAGGGAAATCGGCCTGACGACACTGGAGGACAGGAGGGTTAGGGGAGACATGATAACAACATACAAAGTACTGCGAGGAATAGATAAGGTGGAGAGAGACAGGATGTTCCAGAGAGGGGACACAGAAACAAGGATCACAATTGGAAGTTGAAGATTTCTATGAGCCAAAGGGCTGTTAGGAAGTATTTCTTCAATCATAGAATTATCAGGAAGTGAAATAGCCTAGCAAGTGAGGTAGTGGAGGTAGGAACCTTACATAGTTTTAAGACAAGGTATAATAAAGCTCATGGAGCAGGGAGAGAGAGGATCTAGTAGCGATCAAAGCCTTGTTTCTCTCGCAATCATAATAAAAAAAAACAGAAAACCAGAATCGTAGGTTAGAGTGGAGAGGCAAATCAGTTTTGTCCTCACTTGCAGTAACCGAACTAAAATAGAATCGTTCATGCATTGTCCAGTGTTCTCCTGCTTGTTTCTCTCGCACTGAATTCCAGCCGACGCGGACAACACTGCTCATTCTCCCTCCCATCTATGTTGAAGCATATATATATATATATATATATATATATATATATATATATATATATATATATATATATATATATATATATATATATATATATATATATATATATATATATATATATATATATATATATATATATATATATATCTATATATATATATATATATATATATATATATATATATATATATATATGTGTGTGTGTGTGTGTAATTAGTCACCTTGCACCTGCTGCCACTGTTCACTTAGCAGTAAGTGGGTATCTGGGTGTTAGTCCATTGGTGTGGGTGGCATCCTGGGGGGCTGAGCTTTGAAAAAAAATGAGGTAAGATAACAGCTAAGTAAGTTTATTCAGGTATAGGTACACATAACTACGGTTATATAAATGATCATACATAGCAGCAGATGTGTAGATTACCTATAATCCAAAAATTTCAGAAAAAGTGACTTATTTACACTGGGGGTCCTCGAAATTTCTATTGGAGGTCCTTGTAAATTTATCTATATATATAAAAAGTAAGAAGTTAACCAATTCTTTTTTTTCAGTATTTAAAACCATTTCTAATTATAGTTATCATAAACTTTTCTGGGATGAACTTAATTTCCATAACGCAGAAGTAAACATTGAACTTCCTTTAGGAAATTAAAAAAATAATTTTTATGTTTATCCCAGACAATGTAAACAGCTTGATTATTTAAAATTACAAACTTAATTAGTTATTTGCATAACAGAGTTGCTTTTGTTTACGTTAAATTTATAACAAGTCTTCAACATCGAATAAATATTTGGTGAAAAACACTTTGTCAGTGCCTAAAGGGACGGTCACCACCAAGCCTGGCTCACCAACACACGGGGAGGCGATAAACCTGTAGGGAGGGGAACATAGTCAGGTCCGTGCAGAGGAAAGAGAGAGCAGCTCCAAATCCCCGGATTAAGAGCCCTGCGCCTGGAATGAAGGAGCCATCTCCTCCAAGAAACTGAGAAGCAAAAGAGGCAGCCAACTGCTGCCAGACTACGTGTTGTAGCGATGAAATGCTCTTGATCCAGGGAGTTAAAGCTAACCTATCGTTGTTTGACCCTTAAACGTTTAGTGCTTTCCATGAACATAGAAATAATAATAATATTATTTTTTGCCATTATTATTATCATTATTATTATTATATCATTATTATTTTACCAATATTATTTTATTATTATTATTATTACTATAATTATTATTATTATTAATTTCTCCATCGTCCATATAGGGTCAATATATGTGCATGGTACACTGGAAGGCCGGGATCAACAACTGGCATCAACTCAATAAACTCACATAAGAGGTCACTGTCCCAGTCACAGTAAATGTGTAAAAATCCAGGAATTACATGAAATCACTGAAAATTCTGTGAAAAAGGTCGTAACCGGTGTCACGCAGTGGTTATTACCCGTAAATATCTGAGATAATTACTTATTACATGAAATTCCTGAAGCATATGGTCAGTTTTTTCATGCTTTATCTAAAATACTGTTTGTTAAAATATTAGTAACAACCTAACTTAACCGGAGGTTCACAGTGTATATATATATATATATATATATATATATATATATATATATATATATATATATATATATATATATATATATATATATATATATATATATATATATATATATATATATATATATATATATATGTTTTTTCTTTATTACAAATGGTTTACTTATTCTTGTTGCCAAAGTTTAAGTAAGACACATTTTTCTTGAGTATTTTGGACTGCAATACCAGAAGAAATTCTGGAGGAGAGAGAGAGAGGCAGCGATCACTACGCCTCGATACTCTCTCTTTGATTCCTTCATACGGGAAAGCTTTTAGCATTATGCGAGAATATAGCAGGTCCTTTTTTTCTATATATTCCTCCTCCCCCCCCCTTCCCCTTCCATAAGCCAAACTTTCTCCCGCTCCACACACCCCTCACCAACATGCCCAACCTCTCCCCTCTCTCCCACTCCTCTTTACACACTCCCACTCCCCTCCCCACTCTCTCCCACTCTAGCTTCCACTTTCCCTCTCCTCTCATACATACCCCTAACCCACCCTGTCAAAAAAAATTATTTTCTTTTGGACTCGATTGCTTTTAAATTATGAAATAATTAAGCCTGTTTCCCTATTTTTTGTACCAATATCTTAGTTTTCTTGTCAAAGTAATTTTTTTCTAAACTGTATAATTCGAAGTCATTATTTTCTGTTTGAATTGTGATGCAGTTTTTCCATTTTCTGCCATGACGTGTTACTGTGACGTGTGTCTCTAGCATGTCACCCTGACATGTCACACCGACGTTTCACCCTTCTATACATTACTGTCTGTGCTTTTCCTTTTAAGAAAGTCTATTCCTCCCTATTTCATGTATTTGTCTACATTTGTCAACTTCTCAAATTCTCTCCATCACTACTGTCTCCATTTCTTTATCCACCACCTCAACACTCTTACCCATGTTAAAACCAGTGGCAGCTATATGAGTAGGGGCAGGCAGTGGCAGCTAGGTAAGTAGAGGCAGGCAGTGGCAGCTAGGTAAGTAGAGGCAGGCAGTGGCAGCTAGGTAAGTAGAGGCAGGCAGTGGCAGCTAGGTAAGTAGAGGCAGGCAGTGGCAGCTAGGTAAGTAGAGGCAGGCAGTGGCAGCTAGGTGAGTAGGGGCAGGCAGTGGCAGCTAGGTAAGTAGAGGCAGGCAGTGGCAGCTAGGTAAGTAGAGGCAGGCAGTGGCAGCTAGGTAAGTAGAGGCAGGCAGTGGCAGCTAGGTAAGTAGAGGCAGGCAGTGGCAGCTAGGTAAGTAGAGGCAGGCAGTGGCAGCTAGGTAAGTAGAGGCAGGCAGTGGCAGCTAGGTAAGTAGAGGCAGGCAGTGGCAGCTAGGTAAGTAGAGGCAGGCAGTGGCAGCTAGGTAAGTAGAGGCAGGCAGTGGCAGCTAGGTAAGTAGAGGCAGGCAGTGGCAGCTAGGTAAGTAGAGGCAGGCAGTGGCAGCTAGGTAAGTAGAGTCAGGCAGTGGCAGCTAGGTAAGTAGAGGCAGGCAGTGGGAGCTAGGTAAGTAGAGGCAGGCAGTGGCAGCTAGGTAAGTAGAGGCAGGCAGTGGCAGCTAGGTAAGTAGAGGCAGGCAGTGGCAGCTAGGTAAGTAGAGGCAGGCAGTGGCAGCTAGGTAAGTAGAGGCAGGCAGTGGCAGCTAGGTAAGTAGAGGCAGCAGTGGCAGCTAGGTAAGTAGAGGCAGCAGTGGCAGCTAGGTAAGTAGAGGCAGGCAGTGGCAGCTAGGTAAGTAGAGGCAGGCAGTGGCAGCTAGGTAAGTAGAGGCAGGCAGTGGCAGCTAGGTAAGTAGAGGCAGGCAGTGGCAGCTAGGTAAGTAGAGGCAGGCAGTGGCAGCTAGGTAAGTAGAGGCAGGCAGTGGCAGCTAGGTAAGTAGAGGCAGGCAGTGGCAGCTAGGTAAGTAGAGGCAGGCAGTGGCAGCTAGGTAAGTAGAGGCAGGCAGTGGCAGCTAGGTAAGTAGAGGCAGGCAGTGGCAGCTAGGTAAGTAGAGGCAGGCAGTGGCAGCTAGGTAAGTAGAGGCAGGCAGTGGCAGCTAGGTAAGTAGAGGCAGGCAGTGGCAGCTAGGTAAGTAGAGGCAGGCAGTGGCAGCTAGGTAAGTAGAGGCAGGCAGTGGCAGCTAGGTACGTAGAGCAGCAGTCAGTGGCAGCTAGGTAAGTAGAGGCAGGCAGTGGCAGCTAGGTAAGTAGAGGCAGGCAGTGGCAGCTAGGTAAGTAGAGGCAGGCAGTGGCAGCTAGGTAAGTAGAGGCAGGCAGTGGCAGCTAGGTAAGTAGAGGCAGGCAGTGGCAGCTAGGTAAGTAGAGGCAGGCAGTGGCAGCTAGGTAAGTAGAGGCAGGCAGTGGCAGCTAGGTAAGTAGAGGCAGGCAGTGGCAGCTAGGTAAGTAGAGGCAGGCAGTGGCAGCTAGGTAAGTAGAGGCAGGCAGTGGCAGCTAGGTAAGTAGAGGCAGGCAGTGGCAGCTAGGTAAGTAGAGGCAGGCAGTGGCAGCTAGGTAAGTAGAGGCAGGCAGTGGCAGCTAGGTAAGTAGAGGCAGGCAGTGGCAGCTAGGTAAGTAGAGGCAGGCAGTGGCAGCTAGGTAAGTAGAGGCAGGCAGTGGCAGCTAGGTAAGTAGAGGCAGGCAGTGGCAGCTAGGTAAGTAGAGGCAGGCAGTGGCAGCTAGGTAAGTAGAGGCAGGCAGTGGCAGCTAGGTAAGTAGAGGCAGGCAGTGGCAGCTAGGTAAGTAGAGGCAGGCAGTGGCAGCTAGGTAAGTAGAGGCAGGCAGTGGCAGCTAGGTAAGTAGAGGCAGGCAGTGGCAGCTAGGTAAGTAGAGGCAGGCAGTGGCAGCTAGGTAAGTAGAGGCAGGCAGTGGCAGCTAGGTAAGTAGAGGCAGGCAGTGGCAGCTAGGTAAGTAGAGGCAGGCAGTGGCAGCTAGGTAAGTAGAGGCAGGCAGTGGCAGCTAGGTAAGTAGAGGCAGGCAGTGGCAGCTAGGTAAGTAGAGGCAGGCAGTGGCAGCTAGGTAAGTAGAGGCAGGCAGTGGCAGCTAGGTAAGTAGAGGCAGGCAGTGGCAGCTAGGTAAGTAGAGGCAGGCAGTGGCAGCTAGGTAAGTAGAGGCAGGCAGTGGCAGCTAGGTAAGTAGAGGCAGGCAGTGGCAGCTAGGTAAGTAGAGGCAGGCAGTGGCAGCTAGGTAAGTAGAGGCAGGCAGTGGCAGCTAGGTAAGTAGAGGCAGGCAGTGGCAGCTAGGTAAGTAGAGGCAGGCAGTGGCAGCTAGGTAAGTAGAGGCAGGCAGTGGCAGCTAGGTAAGTAGAGGCAGGCAGTGGCAGCTAGGTAAGTAGAGGCAGGCAGTGGCAGCTAGGTAAGTAGAGGCAGGCAGTGGCAGCTAGGTAAGTAGAGGCAGGCAGTGGCAGCTAGGTAAGTAGAGGCAGGCAGTGGCAGCTAGGTAAGTAGAGGCAGGCAGTGGCAGCTAGGTAAGTAGAGGCAGGCAGTGGCAGCTAGGTAAGTAGAGGCAGGCAGTGGCAGCTAGGTAAGTAGAGGCAGGCAGTGGCAGCTAGGTAAGTAGAGGCAGGCAGTGGCAGCTAGGTAAGTAGAGGCAGGCAGTGGCAGCTAGGTAAGTAGAGGCAGGCAGTGGCAGCTAGGTAAGTAGAGGCAGGCAGTGGCAGCTAGGTAAGTAGAGGCAGGCAGTGGCAGCTAGGTAAGTAGAGGCAGGCAGTGGCAGCTAGGTAAGTAGAGGCAGGCAGTGGCAGCTAGGTAAGTAGAGGCAGGCAGTGGCAGCTAGGTAAGTAGAGGCAGTCAGTGGCACCTAGGTAAGTAGAGGCAGGCAGTGGCAGCTAGGTAAGTAGAGGCAGGCAGTGGCAGCTAGGTAAGTAGAGGCAGGCAGTGGCAGCTAGGTAAGTAGAGGCAGGCAGTGGCAGCTAGGTAAGTAGAGGCAGGCAGTGGCAGCTAGGTAAGTAGAGGCAGGCAGTGGCAGCTAGGTAAGTAGAGGCAGGCAGTGGCAGCTAGGTAAGTAGAGGCAGGCAGTGGCAGCTAGGTAAGTAGAGGCAGGCAGTGGCAGCTAGGTAAGTAGAGGCAGGCAGTGGCAGCTAGGTAAGTAGAGGCAGGCAGTGGCAGCTAGGTAAGTAGAGGCAGGCAGTGGGAGCTAGGTAAGTAGAAGCAGGCAGTGGCAGCTAGGTAAGTAGAGGCAGGCAGTGGCAGCTAGGTAAGTAGAGGCAGGCAGTGGCAGCTAGGTAAGTAGAGGCAGGCAGTGGCAGCTAGGTAAGTAGAGGCAGGCAGTGGCAGCTAGGTAAGTAGAGGCAGGCAGTGGCAGCTAGGTAAGTAGAGGCAGGCAGTGGCAGCTAGGTAAGTAGAGGCAGGCAGTGGCAGCTAGGTAAGTAGAGGCAGGCAGTGGCAGCTAGGTAAGTAGAGGCAGGCAGTGGCAGCTAGGTAAGTAGAGGCAGGCAGTGGCAGCTAGGTAAGTAGAGGCAGGCAGTGGCAGCTAGGTAAGTAGAGGCAGGCAGTGGTAGCTAGGTAAGTAGAGGCAGGCAGTGGTAGCTAGGTAAGTAGAGGCAGGCAGTGGCAGCTAGGTAAGTAGAGGCAGGCAGTGGCAGCTAGGTAAGTAGAGGCAGGCAGTGGCAGCTAGGTAAGTAGAGGCAGGCAGTGGCAGCTAGGTAAGTAGAGGCAGGCAGTGGCAGCTAGGTAAGTAGAGGCAGGCAGTGGCAGCTAGGTAAGTAGAGGCAGGCAGTGGCAGCTAGGTAAGTAGAGGCAGGCAGTGGCAGCTAGGTAAGTAGAGGCAGGCAGCGTGTACATCTCTCGCCACTATCAACGTATCTTTCCCCAGCGGTCATAATACTACTTCTACTCTCATAGTTTCCTCGCTTTGTTTATCTCTAGAACTGTTTCTTATTGTTAATGTATCGCCCATTTGTTGTTCTTCTTTCACTTAACCACTTATTATTACTCTTCATTTGCTCTCTTCTAAACATTTTCCACATTGCAACAAATATTCATTTTGCCAGCTTCTCTTATAACTCTTTTTCTTCTCCTCATTATTCCATTAATCATTCGTCTTCCCTCCAGCACCCACTCTCCAGCACCCACTCTCCAGCACCCACTCTCCAGCACCCACTCTCCAGCACCCACTCTCCAGCACCCACTCTCCAGCACCCACTCTCCAGCACCCACTCTCCAGCACCCACTCTCCAGCACCCACTCCCCAGCACCCACTCCCCAGCACCCACTCTCCAGCACCCACTCTCCAGCACCCACTCTCCAGCACCCACTCTCCAGCACCCACTCCCCAGCACCCACTCCCCAGCACCCACTCTCCAGCACCCACTCTCCAGCACCCACTCTCCAGCACCCACTCTCCAGCACCCACTCTCCAGCACCCACTCTCCAGCACCCACTCTCCAGCACCCACTCTCCAGCACCCACTCTCCAGCACCCGCCCTCCAGTGAACAAAAATCGCATGACTGTGCACCATGGCACTGGATTCTTAAATAGTAACAAAAAAAAAGGTCACAATACCGTGACTGGAACGATACACAAATAACCCGCACATAAAAGAGAGAAGCTCCTCTCTTCTATGTACGAGTTGTATGTGGTTCTTAAATAATGACCACACATCATTCCCCTTCATTCTAGCCAACCTGTCTTACAATGGTTCCTCAAAAACTCACTAATAACAATATTTTTCATTTACATTTTTTTTTTTGGGGGGGGGGGGAATACCAGTCTCCTTATACTTGACCTCCTTCTTGCCCACTCGTCAGCTTCTGTATCACCACTGTCGTATCCAGAAGTGTGTTGGGTTTTTTCAGTTTAAGCATTACAAATCATAACATCCCCACTCAGGTATTACAGGATAGCATCCCACATCCCGTCTGTGATTGCCGATAAAAATACATTACCCTCTCTCTCTCTCTCTCTCTCTCTCTCTCTCTCTCTCTCTCTCTCACTCTCTCTCTCTCTCTCTCTCTCTCTCTCTCTCTCTCTCTCTCTCTCTCTCTCTCTCTCTCTCTCTCTCTCTCTCTCTCTCTCTCTCTCTCTCTCTCTCTCTCTGATCCCTTTTCTCATGTCTTTTTTCTGTTCAACCCCATTTTCTCTCCCTATTCATAATCCTTCCACCCATAGCCCATTACCTTGCACCCCCTCCCTCAGCTCTTTGTCCCAGGCTCCCTCTTCCAACTTACACCACGAATAAATCATGAAAAATGTCCCGTGTTGTGTGTCGCCTGGGGGAAGCCCAGGCGAGCTAACACTTATGTCGACACCACCCAGAAACTTTTATATATAGATTTTTTTCACACACCACTTATCAAAAATTAAAGAAAATACGTTGTGAATAAAAGAATAAGGAGGTGGCATATAATAATTTAAATGTATTACTCTATTAACTGGCTTATTAACAGCTAACTCTTCTAGGGGAAAATTTATATCATTATTAAAATATTCGGCAGGAGATGCAACATTCCCCCAGTGAAACACAGGGTCGCCACGAGTACACTGAGAGACAACACAATAAATGTCAGGGGCCCAAGACTGCTCAACCGCCTCTCAGCATACACCATGGGGGATTACTAATAGACCCCTGGCTGTCTTCAAGAAGGCACTGGACAGGCACCTAGAGTCAATACCTGACCAGCCGGGTTGTGGTTCGTACGTCGCTTTACGTGCTGCCAGCAGTAACAGCCTGGTTGATCAGACCCTGATCCACCAGAAGGCCTGGTCTCAGACCGGACCCCGGGGGCACTGACCCCAAAACCCTCTCCAGGTAAACTCTAGGCAATCTGTATTAATAAATTTATGAATGAACACATTATATATATATATATATATATATATATATATATATATATATATATATATATATATATATATATATATATATATATATATATATTATATTATTGGCACAATGTGGGAGAGAGGTCAGCTTGCACTGTTCCACTTGCCTGTTCCATCTTCTTTAAGCTACCAACAACAAACGTCCATTATCATATTTTAGGTTTTCCTTCCTCTAACTACAAAAAAAGATGAAATATTCTCACACCAAGAGGGAGAAAAATAATTTTATGTACTATTTAAACAGAATTATTCTCAGGGGGGTTTTCTTTTCATTAAAATTATTCTTGTCCTTAATTAAAGCTAAGTAGTGGGTCGGAGTGCTTTCATTATGTACCTGTAATTAGTGTAGTTCAAAATTGGCTTACCAATTAACAGGTGGGGTAATTACACATGCCCAGGTAAGTGGTGGCACTTTATGCAGGGGTGATAATGTGTATGTCTCTGTATTTTCTCTGATGTAAGGACGTAATTAATAGAGTAATGTTGGGTGCTGTGTTTGCAGCCTTTGTGTGTGTAGTGGTGTGTACTCAACTATTTGTGGTTGCAGGGGTTGATACTCAGCTCCTGGCCCCGCCTCTTTCCTGATTGCTACTAGGTCCTCTCTCCCCCTGGCCCATGAGCTTTATCATACTTCGTCTTAAAGCTATGTATGTTTCCTGCCTCCACTACATCACTTGCTAGACTATTCCACTTCCTAACAACCCTGTGACTAAAGAAATACTTCCTAACATCCCTTTGACACATCTGAGTCTGCAATTTCCAATTGTGACCCCTTGTTTCTGTGTTCCCTCTCTGGAACATCCTGTCTCTGTCCACCTTATCTATTTCTCGCAATATTTTGTATGTTGTTATCATGTCTCCCCTGACCCTCCTGTCCTCCAGTGTCGTCAGGCCGATTTCCCTTAACCTTTCTTCGTAGGACATTTCCCTTAGCTCTGAAACTCGCCTTGTTTCAAACCTTTGCAACACCTTGCACACCTTTGTGTGTGTGTGTGTGTGTGTGTGTGTGTGTGTATGTCCATGTGCGTTCGTGCTTGTGTGCATGTGTGTACTTACTAGGCCATTTAATGACGTTAAATCTTAGCTCCTGGCCCCATCTCTGATTTTACTATTAACTGTCAATACGGGTGTCTTTCATATCAGTAACTCTAACACTCATGATGAACACTGGAAATTCATCTCTCACCTCCTAAACTCGCTCATTCATCTGCCATCCTGAGGCTGTGGAAATATTTCATTGCATTCCTTTGCCTCATCTGTGTTTTTAGGGTCAAACTATGTTCCTTCACGCCGGTGATTTGTAGTTACATCTGTTTACATCCTGTTTGTCAGATCTGCTGTTTATCTTGTATGAAGTAGCCATGTCTTCCTGACCCTTCTCTCTCTCTCTCTTTCTCTCTCTCTCTATCTATCTATCTATCTATCTATCTATCTATTTATCTATCTATCTATCTATCTATCTCTGATTCTTTAGTCTTAACCCACAGCTTAATTTCTTCAGTTCCAGGTCATGTTTTGTTAGTGAAACTCTGGTATTAGTCGATTTTCTGAGAATGATCAGATATAGGATCCAGGTTGGTGCTGTACATTCTATATTAGGCTTGATACTTGTTTTGTATAGCGGCCTAAGGCATTCTTTGCTCATGTCTATGAAGGATGTGTGAGAATCACTAATCTTATGTTAACATGTTATGCAGGTTATCCGCACCTCTGACGACGTGTTCAGCATGATTTTCACTCTTAGATCTTTCTCAGTCTACGATATTTGTAGTCTCCGTCATGCCATTTTGCACTCCAACATTGGCCTTCTTTCTCTAACACCAATATCCATGACATTGCACATTTTTTGTTTTAACTCCAGCGTGTAATCTATCCCAGTTACCCACAATTCACCAGCAAGCAATGATACCTAGATTTCATCCTCTCTGACATTTTATTTCCGTATATCACGAACTGTAATGGTTCTAATGCAGTTCTAGTCTACTGAGAACGATTTATCCCTGTTTCCCTTATCGGTGTCACAAACTATTTTGTATTTTGTAATTATGTCTTCTTAAGAGTCTCATTTTCTCTAGTCTTACGAGCCCTATCTTCCTAAGACCCTCATTACAACGGAGGCTCTTTATTTAAGAGGTCAGAATATTAGTAAACCTGTGTACCTTTGCACATTTTGTGTGTTTGAGAAGGCTGGGCTCAGTGTAGACTCTGCTGTATGTTCTCCAGTAATTTTCTTGCTTGTGCAGGGAGAGGGGATGAGGAGTATAAAATCCTGAATCATTCCTTGTCGAGATTCTTGAATGATGTTCTGGAATATCACACCTTGTGTGTGCTGCTGATGTTAGCCGGTTTATATGGTTGTTCAGGTATAAGTAACTTTATTAAGGTACAAGTACACGTACATACAGTTGCACAAATTATCATACATCTTAAAGTAAATTATCATACATGTTAAACTTAAAGTAAATTATTTTTTTTATTATTATTACCATTATTATTAGTATTATGGGAATGTATTGAACAAGATGTCATGCAGCTTCTGAGTATATATATATATATATATATATATATATATATATATATATATATATATATATATATATATATATATATATATATATATATATATATGTATATATATATATATATCACGACAGTGCAAAAGTGCTTAGGGGTATTTAAACATTCATTTATATATTTTGAACATGAAAGATCCTCCATGAATTTGAATTATGTATTAAAACAGTTGCTATGCTGGGAAAATGATGAGAATTTTGTTTCGGAAAATGTGGATGAAGAGTTACAAGAGCAGTTGTTGAATATCAGAACCGTGGATGATGGCTGAATGACTTCATCCAGCGAGAACCACATCACATGTATATTCATTTATGTATATTGTGAGGACTTTCAGAATTTCACTGGTGGTAATGGAAAGAGATGTTTATATATGTATCAGTAAATTGTTCTATAAACTAGAGGATAATCAGTGACTTGCAGCCTCAGTAGCGTTGGCCTCTAGCTTCCAGCCTTCAGCCTCCGGCTTCCTCAATACTACCAGTGGCCCTGGCCTCCAGCCTTCAGCCTCCACATCACTACCAGTGACCCTGGTCTCTAGCCTCCACAACACTACCAGTGACCCTGGTCTCTAGCCTCCACAACACTACCAGTGACCCTGGTCTCTAGCCTCCACATCACTACCAGTGACCCTGGCCACCAGCCTTCAGCCTCCACAACACTGCCTGTGACCCTGGCCTCCAGCCCCCACAATACGTTCAGTGACACTGGCTTCCACAATAATTTCAGCCCCCACAATACTTTCAGTGACCCTGGTCCCTTCCCTTCACAACACTACCTGTGACCCCTGGCCTCCAGCCTCCAGCCTCCAGCCTCCACAACGCTACCAGTGACACTTATCTCCTACCTTCACAACACTACCTGTGTTCCCGGCTGCCAGCCTTCAGTCTCCTCAACACTATCAGTGACTGGCCTCCAGCATTCACAAGACTAGCAGTGCAGTGGCCCTTACCTCCAGCCTCCACAACACTACCTATGACCCTGGCCTCTTCCCTTCACAACACTACCAGTGACCCTGGCGTCCAGCCCTCACAACCCTACCTGTGACCCTGACCTCCAGCCTTCAGTCTCCACAACACTACCAGTGACCCTTGCCTGCAGCCTCCATAACACTTCCAGTGAAACTGGCCTCCAGCCTCCATAACACTACCAGTGACCCTGGCCTCCAGCCTCCATAACACTACCAGTGACCCTGGCCTCCAGCCTTCACAACACTACCAGTGACCCTCGCCTCTAGAATTCAGTCTTCACAACACTACCAGTGACCCTGCCCTTCAGCCTTGATAACAATACCAGTGACCCTGGCCTCTAGAATTCAGCCTTCACAACACTACCAGTGACTCTGGCCTCCAGCCTTCACTACACTGCCAGTGACCCTGCCCTTCAGCCTTCACAACACTACCAGTGACCCTGCCCTTCAGCCTTCACAACACTACCAGTGACCCTGGCCTCCAGCCTTCACAACACTATCAGTGACCATGCCCTTCAGCCTTCACAACACTACCAGTGACCCTTGCCTCTAGCCTCCACAACACTACAAGTGATCCTGGCCTCCAGCCTTCACAACACTACCAGTGATCCTGGCCTCCAGCCTCCACAACACTACTAGTGACCCTTGCCTCCAGCCTCCACAACACTACCAGTGATCCTGGCCTCCAGCCTCCACAACACTACTAGTGACCCTGCCCTTCAGCCTTCACAACACTACCAGTGACTCTGGCCTCCAGCCTCCACAACACTACCAGTGACCCTGCCCTTCAGCCTTCACAACACTACCAGTGACTCTGGCCTCCAGCCTTCACAACACTACCAGTGACCCTGGCCTCCAGCCTTCACAACACTACCAGTGACCCTGGCCTCCAGCCTTCAGTCTTCACAACACTACCAGTGACCCTGGTCTCCAGCCATCACAACACTACCAGTGACCCTGGCCTCCAGTCTCCACAACACTACCAGTGACCCTGGCCTCCAGTCTCCACAACACTACCAGTGACCCTGGCCTCCAGTCTCCACAACACTACCAGTGACCCTGCCCTTCAGCCTTCACAACACTACCAGTGACCCTGGTCTCCAGCCATCACAACACTACCAGTGACTCTGGCCTCCAGTCTCCACAACACTACCAGTGACCCTGGCCTCCAGTCTCCACAACACTACCAGTGACCCTGGCCTCCAGTCTCCACAACACTACCAGTGACCCTGCCCTTCAGCCTTCACAACACTACCAGTGACCCTGGTCTCCAGCCTTCACAACACTACCAGTGACCTTGCCCTTCAGCCTCCACAACACTACCAGTGACCCTGGCCTCTAGCCTTCAGTCTCCACAACACTACCAGTGACCTTGGCCTCCAGCCTCCACAACACTACCAGTGACCCTGGCCTCCAGCCTTCACAACACTACCAGTGATCCTGGCCTCCAGTCTCCACAACACTACCAGTGACCTTGGCCTCCAGTCTCCACAACACTATCAGTGACCCTGGCCTCCAGCCTCCACAACACTACCAGTGACCTTGGCCTCCAGCCTCCACAACACTACCAGTGACCCTGGCCTCCAGCCTTCACAACACTACCAGTGATCCTGGCCTCCAGCCTCCACAACACTACCAGTGACCTTGGCCTCCAGCCTCCACAACACTACCAGTGACCCTGGTCTCCAGCCTCCACAACACTACCAGTGACCTTGGCCTCCAGCCTCCACAACACTACCAGTGACCTTGGCCTCCAGTCTCCACAACACTACCAGTGACCCTGGTCTCCAGCCTCCACAACACTACCAGTGACCTTGGCCTCCAGTCTCCACAACACTACCAGTGACCTTGGCCTCCAGTCTCCACAACACTACCAGTGACCCTGGCCTCCAGCCTTCACAACACTACCAGTGATCCTGGCCTCCAGCCTTCACAACACTACCAGTGACCCTGGTCTCCAGCCTCCACAACACTACCAGTGATCCTGGCCTCCAGCCTTCACAACACTACCAGTGACCCTGGCCTCCAGCCTTCACAACACTACCAGTGACCCTGGCCTCCAGCCTCCACAACACTACCAGTGACCCTGGCCTCCAGCATTCAGCCTCCACAACACTACCAGTGACCCTGGCCTCCAGCCTCCACAACACTACCAGTGACCCTGGCCTTCAGCCTTCACAACACTACCAGTGACCCTGGCCTCCAGCCTTCACAACACTACCAGTGATCCTGGCCTCCAGCCTTCACAACACTACCAGTGACCCTGGCCTCCAGCCTCCACAACACTACCAGTGACCCTGGCCTCCAGCATTCAGCCTCCACAACACTACCAGTGACCCTGGCCTCCAGCCTTCACAACACTACCAGTGACCCTGGCCTTCAGCCTTCACAACACTACCAGTGACCCTGGCCTCCAGCATTCACCCTCCACAACACTACCAGTGACCCTGGCCTCCAGCATTCAGCCTCCACAACACTACCAGTGACCCTGGCCTCCAGCCTCCACAACACTACCAGTGACCCTGGCCTTCAGCCTTCACAACACTACCAGTGACCCTGGCCTCCAGCCTCCACAACACTACCAGTGATCCTGGCCTCCAGCCTCCACAACACTACCAGTGACCCTGGCCTCCAGCCTTCACAACACTACCAGTGACCCTGGCCTCCAGCCTTCACAACACTACCAGTGATCCTGGCCTCCAGCCTTCACAACACTACCAGTGACCCTGGCCTCCAGCCTCCACAACACTACCAGTGACCCTGGCCTCCAGCATTCAGCCTCCACAACACTACCAGTGATCCTGGCCTCCAGCCTTCACAACACTACCAGTGACCCTGGCCTTCAGCCTTCACAACACTACCAGTGACCCTGGCCTCCAGCCTCCACAACACTACCAGTGACCCTGGCCTCCAGCATTCAGCCTCCACAACACTACCAGTGACCCTGGCCTCCAGCCTTCACAACACTACCAGTGATCCTGGCCTTCAGCCTTCACAACACTACCAGTGATCCTGGCCTCCAGCCTTCACAACACTACCAGTGACCCTGGCCTTCAGCCTTCACAACACTACCAGTGATCCTGGCCTCCAGCCTCCACAACACTACCAGTGATCCTGGCCTCCAGCCTCCACAACACTACCAGTGATTCTGGCCTCCAGCCTCCACAACACTACCAGTGATCCTGGCCTCCAGCCTCCACAACACTACCAGTGACCCTGGCCTCCAGCATTCAGCCTCCACAACACTACCAGTGATCCTGGCCTCCAGCCTTCACAACACTACCAGTGACCCTGGCCTCCAGCCTCCACAACACTACCAGTGACCCTGGCCTCCAGCCTCCACAACACTACCAGTGACCCTGGCCTTCAGCCTTCACAACACTACCAGTGATCCTGGCCTCCAGCCTCCACAACACTACCAGTGACCCTGGCCTCCAGCCTCCACAACACTACCAGTGATCCTGGCCTCCAGCCTCCACAACACTACCAGTGACCCTGGCCTCCAGCATTCAGCCTCCACAACACTACCAGTGATCCTGGCCTCCAGCCTTCACAACACTACCAGTGACCCTGGCCTCCAGCCTCCACAACACTACCAGTGACCCTGGCCTCCAGCCTCCACAACACTACCAGTGACCCTGGCCTTCAGCCTTCACAACACTACCAGTGATCCTGGCCTCCAGCCTCCACAACACTACCAGTGACCCTGGCCTCCAGCCTCCACAACACTACCAGTGACCCTGGCCTCCAGCCTCCACAACACTACCAGTGACCCTGGCCTTCAGCCTTCACAACACTACCAGTGACCCTGGCCTTCAGCCTTCACAACACTACCAGTGATCCTGGCCTCCAGCCTCCACAACACTACCAGTGACCCTGGCCTTCAGCCTTCACAACACTACCAGTGATCCTGGCCTCCAGCCTCCACAACACTACCAGTGATCCTGGCCTCCAGCCTCCACAACACTACCAGTGACCCTGGCCTCCAGCCTCCACAACACTACCAGTGATCCTGGCCTCCAGCCTCCACAACACTACCAGTGACCCTGGCCTCCAGCCTCCACAACACTACCAGTGACCCTGGCCTCCAGCCTCCACAACACTACCAGTGACCCTGGCCTCCAGCCTCCACAACACTACCAGTGACCCTGGCCTCCAGCCTCCACAACACTACCAGTGATCCTGGCCTCCAGCCTCCACAACACTACCAGTGACCCTGGCCTCCAGCCTCCACAACACTACCAGTGACCCTGGCCTCCAGCCTCCACAACACTACCAGTGACCCTGGCCTCCAGCCTCCACAACACTACCAGTGACCCTGGCCTCCAGCCTCCACAACACTACCAGTGACCCTGGCCTCCAGCCTCCACAACACTACCAGTGACCCTGGCCTCCAGCCTCCACAACACTACCAGTGATCCTGGCCTCCAGCCTCCACAACACTACCAGTGACCCTGGCCTCCAGCCTCCACAACACTACCAGTGACCCTGGCCTCCAGCCTCCACAACACTACCAGTGACCCTGGCCTCCAGCCTCCACAACACTACCAGTGACCCTGGCCTCCAGCCTCCACAACACTACCAGTGACCCTGGCCTCCAGCCTTCACAACACTACCAGTGACCCTGGCCTCCAGCCTCCACAACACTACCAGTGACCATGGCCTCCAGCCTCCACAACACTACCAGTGACCCTGGCCTCCAGCCTCCACAACACTACCAGTGACCCTGGCCTCCAGCCTCCACAACACTACCAGTGACCCTGGCCTCCAGCCTTCACAACACTACCAGTGACCCTGGCCTCCAGCCTCCACAACACTACCAGTGACCCTGGCCTCCAGCCTCCACAACACTACCAGTGACCCTGGCCTCCAGCCTTCACAACACTACCAGTGATCCTGGCCTCCAGCCTTCACAACACTACCAGTGACCCTGGCCTCCAGCCTTCACAACACTACCAGTGATCCTGGCCTCCAGCCTTCACAACACTACCAGTGACCCTGGCCTCCAGCCTCCACAACACTACCAGTGACCCTGGCCTCCAGCCTCCACAACACTACCAGTGACCCTGGCCTCCAGCCTTCACAACACTACCAGTGATCCTGGCCTCCAGCCTTCACAACACTACCAGTGACCCTGGCCTCCAGCCTTCACAACACTACCAGTGATCCTGGCCTCCAGCCTTCACAACACTACCAGTGACCCTGGCCTCCAGCCTCCACAACACTACCAGTGATCCTGGCCTCCAGCCTTCACAACACTACCAGTGACCCTGGCCTCCAGCCTTCACAACACTACCAGTGATCCTGGCCTCCAGCCTCCACAACACTACCAGTGATCCTGGCCTTCAGCCTTCACAACACTACCAGTGATCCTGGCCTCCAGCCTTCACAACACTACCAGTGACCCTGGCCTCCAGCCTCCACAACACTACCAGTGATCCTGGCCTTCAGCCTTCACAACACTACCAGTGATCCTGGCCTCCAGCCTTCACAACACTACCAGTGACCCTGGCCTCCAGCCTCCACAACACTACCAGTGACCCTGGCCTCCAGCCTTCACAACACTACCAGTGACCCTGGCCTCCAGCCTCCACAACACTACCAGTGACCCTGGCCTCCAGCCTCCACAACACTACCAGTGACCCTGGCCTCCAGCCTCCACAACACTACCAGTGACCCTGGCCTCCAGCCTCCACAACACTACCAGTGATCCTGGCCTCCAGCCTCCACAACACTACCAGTGACCCTGGCCTCCAGCCTCCACAACACTACCAGTGACCCTGGCCTCCAGCCTCCACAACACTACCAGTGACCCTGGCCTCCAGCCTCCACAACACTACCAGTGACCCTGGCCTCCAGCCTCCACAACACTACCAGTGACCCTGGCCTCCAGCCTCCACAACACTACCAGTGACCCTGGCCTCCAGCCTCCACAACACTACCAGTGATCCTGGCCTCCAGCCTCCACAACACTACCAGTGACCCTGGCCTCCAGCCTCCACAACACTACCAGTGACCCTGGCCTCCAGCCTCCACAACACTACCAGTGACCCTGGCCTCCAGCCTCCACAACACTACCAGTGACCCTGGCCTCCAGCCTCCACAACACTACCAGTGACCCTGGCCTCCAGCCTTCACAACACTACCAGTGACCCTGGCCTCCAGCCTCCACAACACTACCAGTGACCATGGCCTCCAGCCTCCACAACACTACCAGTGACCCTGGCCTCCAGCCTCCACAACACTACCAGTGACCCTGGCCTCCAGCCTCCACAACACTACCAGTGACCCTGGCCTCCAGCCTTCACAACACTACCAGTGACCCTGGCCTCCAGCCTCCACAACACTACCAGTGACCCTGGCCTCCAGCCTCCACAACACTACCAGTGACCCTGGCCTCCAGCCTTCACAACACTACCAGTGATCCTGGCCTCCAGCCTTCACAACACTACCAGTGACCCTGGCCTCCAGCCTTCACAACACTACCAGTGATCCTGGCCTCCAGCCTTCACAACACTACCAGTGACCCTGGCCTCCAGCCTCCACAACACTACCAGTGACCCTGGCCTCCAGCCTCCACAACACTACCAGTGACCCTGGCCTCCAGCCTTCACAACACTACCAGTGATCCTGGCCTCCAGCCTTCACAACACTACCAGTGACCCTGGCCTCCAGCCTTCACAACACTACCAGTGATCCTGGCCTCCAGCCTTCACAACACTACCAGTGACCCTGGCCTCCAGCCTCCACAACACTACCAGTGATCCTGGCCTCCAGCCTTCACAACACTACCAGTGACCCTGGCCTCCAGCCTTCACAACACTACCAGTGATCCTGGCCTCCAGCCTCCACAACACTACCAGTGATCCTGGCCTTCAGCCTTCACAACACTACCAGTGATCCTGGCCTCCAGCCTTCACAACACTACCAGTGACCCTGGCCTCCAGCCTCCACAACACTACCAGTGATCCTGGCCTTCAGCCTTCACAACACTACCAGTGATCCTGGCCTCCAGCCTTCACAACACTACCAGTGACCCTGGCCTCCAGCCTCCACAACACTACCAGTGACCCTGGCCTCCAGCCTTCACAACACTACCAGTGACCCTGGCCTCCAGCCTCCACAACACTACCAGTGACCCTGGCCTCCAGCCTCCACAACACTACCAGTGACCCTGGCCTCCAGCCTCCACAACACTACCAGTGACCCTGGCCTCCAGCCTCCACAACACTACCAGTGACCCTGGTCTCCAGCCTCCACAACACTACCAGTGACCCTGGCCTCCAGCCTTCACAACACTACCAGTGACCCTGGTCTCCAGCCTCCACAACACTACCAGTGGCCCTGGTCTCCAGCCTTCACAACACTACCAGTGACCCTGGTCTCCAGCCTCCACAACACTACCAGTGGCCCTGGTCTCCAGCCTCCACAACACTACCAGTGACCCTGGTCTCCAGCCTCCACAACACTACCAGTGACCCTGGCCTCCAGCCTCCACAACACTACCAGTGACCCTGGCCTCCAGCCTCCACAACACTACCAGTGACCCTGGTCTCCAGCCTTCACAACACTACCAGTGACCCTGGTCTCCAGCCTCCACAACACTACCAGTGACCCTGGCCTCCAGCCTTCACAACACTACGAGTGACCCTGGCCTCCAGCCTCCACAACACTACCAGTGACCCTGGTCTCCAGCCTCCACAACACTACCAGTGACCCTGGCCTCCAGCCTCCACAACACTACCAGTGACCCTGGCCTCCAGCCTCCACAACACTACCAGTGACCCTGGCCTCCAGCCTCCACAACACTACCAGTGACCCTGGTCTCCAGCCTCCACAACACTACCAGTGACCCTGGCCTCCAGCCTCCACAACACTACCAGTGACCCTGGTCTCCAGCCTTCACAACACTACCAGTGACCCTGGCCTCCAGCCTCCACAACACTACCAGTGACCCTGGTCTCCAGCCTCCACAACACTACCAGTGACCCTGGCCTCCAGCCTCCACAACACTACCAGTGACCCTGGTCTCCAGCCTCCACAACACTACCAGTGACCCTGGCCTCCAGCCTCCACAACACTACCAGTGACCCTGGTCTCCAGCCTCCACAACACTACCAGTGACCCTGGCCTCCAGCCTCCACAACACTACCAGTGACCCTGGCCTCCAGCCTCCACAACACTACCAGTGACCCTGGCCTCCAGCCTCCACAACACTACCAGTGACCCTGGTCTCCAGCCTCCACAACACTACCAGTGACCCTGGCCTCCAGCCTCCACAACACTACCAGTGACTCTGGCCTCCAGCCTCCACAACACTACCAGTGACCCTGGTCTCCAGCCTTCACAACACTACCAGTGACCCTGGTCTCCAGCCTCCACAACACTACCAGTGACCCTGGCCTCCAGCCTTCACAACACTACCAGTGACCCTGGCCTCCAGCCTCCACAACACTACCAGTGACCCTGGTCTCCAGCCTCCACAACACTACCAGTGACCCTGGCCTCCAGCCTCCACAACACTACCAGTGACCCTGGCCTCCAGCCTCCACAACACTACCAGTGACCCTGGCCTCCAGCCTTCACAACACTACCAGTGACCCTGGCCTCCAGCCTCCACAACACTACCAGTGACCCTGGCCTCCAGCCTTCACAACACTACCAGTGACCCTGGCCTCCAGCCTCCACAACACTACCAGTGACCCTGGCCTCCAGCCTCCACAACACTACCAGTGGCCCTGGCCTCCAGCCTCCACAACACTACCAGTGACCCTGGCCTCCAGCCTCCACAACACTACCAGTGACCCTGGTCTCCAGCCTCCACAACACTACCAGTGACCCTGGCCTCCAGCCTTCACAACACTACCAGTGACCCTGGTCTCCAGCCTCCACAACACTACCAGTGGCCCTGGTCTCCAGCCTTCACAACACTACCAGTGACCCTGGTCTCCAGCCTCCACAACACTACCAGTGGCCCTGGTCTCCAGCCTCCACAACACTACCAGTGACCCTGGTCTCCAGCCTCCACAACACTACCAGTGACCCTGGCCTCCAGCCTCCACAACACTACCAGTGACCCTGGCCTCCAGCCTCCACAACACTACCAGTGACCCTGGTCTCCAGCCTTCACAACACTACCAGTGACCCTGGCCTCCAGCCTCCACAACACTACCAGTGACCCTGGCCTCCAGCCTCCACAACACTACCAGTGGCCCTGGCCTCCAGCCTCCACAACACTACCAGTGACCCTGGCCTCCAGCCTCCACAACACTACCAGTGGCCCTGGCCTCCAGCCTCCACAACACTACCAGTGACCCTGGCCTCCAGCCTCCACAACACTACCAGTGACCCTGGCCTCCAGCCTCCACAACACTACCAGTGACCCTGGCCTCCAGCCTCCACAACACTACCAGTGACCCTGGCCTCCAGCCTCCACAACACTACCAGTGACCCTGGCCTCCAGCCTCCACAACACTACCAGTGACCCTGGCCTCCAGCCTCCACAACACTACCAGTGACCCTGGCCTCCACAACACTACCAGTGACCCTGGCCTCCAGCCTCCACAATACTACCAGTGACCCTGGCCTCCAGCCTCCACAACACTACCAGTGACCCTGGCCTCCAGCCTCCACAACACTACCAGTGGCCCTGGCCTCCAGCCTCCACAACACTACCAGTGACCCTGGCCTCCAGCCTCCACAACACTACCAGTGGCCCTGGCCTCCAGCCTCCACAACACTACCAGTGACCCTGACCTCCAGCCTCCACAACACTACCAGTGACCCTGGCCTCCAGCCTCCACAACACTACCAGTGACCCTGGCCTCCAGCCTCCACAACACTACCAGTGACCCTGGCCTCCAGCCTCCACAACACTACCAGTGACCCTGGCCTCAAGCCTCCACAACACTACCAGTGACCCTGGCCTCCAGCCTCCACAACACTACCAGTGACCCTGGCCTCCAGCCTCCACAACACTACCAGTGACCCTGGCCTCCAGCCTCCACAACACTACCAGTGACCCTGGCCTCCAGCCTCCACAACACTACCAGTGACCCTGGCCTCCAGCCTCCACAACACTACCAGTGGCCCTGGCCTCCAGCCTCCACAACACTACCAGTGACCCTGGCCTCCAGCCTCCACAACACTACCAGTGGCCCTGGCCTCCAGCCTCCACAACACTACCAGTGACCCTAGCCTCCAGCCTCCACAACACTACCAGTGACCCTGGCCTCCAGCCTCCACAACACTACCAGTGACCCTGGCCTCCAGCCTCCACAACACTACCAGTGACCCTGGCCTCCAGCCTCCACAACACTACCAGTGACCCTGGCCTCCAGCCTCCACAACACTACCAGTGGCCCTGGCCTCCAGCCTCCACAACACTACCAGTGACCCTGGCCTCCAGCCTCCACAACACTACCAGTGACCCTGGCCTCCAGCCTCCACAACACTACCAGTGACCCTGGCCTCCAGCCTCCACAACACTACCAGTGACCCTGGCCTCCAGCCTCCACAACACTACCAGTGACCCTGGCCTCCACAACACTACCAGTGGCCCTGGCCTCCAGCCTCCACAACACTACCAGTGACCCTGGCCTCCAGCCTCCACAACACTACCAGTGACCCTGGCCTCCAGCCTCCACAACACTACCAGTGACCCTGGCCTCCAGCCTCCACAACACTACCAGTGACCCTGGCCTCCACAACACTACCAGTGACCCTGGCCTCCAGCCTCCACAACACTACCAGTGGCCCTGGCCTCCAGCCTCCACAACACTACCAGTGACCCTGGCCTCCAGCCTCCACAACACTACCAGTGACCCTGGCCTCCAGCCTCCACAACACTACCAGTGACCCTGGCCTCCAGCCTCCACAACACTACCAGTGACCCTGGCCTCCAGCCTCCACAACACTACCAGTGACCCTGGCCTCCAGCCTCCACAACACTACCAGTGACCCTGGCCTCCAGCCTTCACAACACTACCAGTGACCCTGGCCTCCAGCCTTCACAACACTACCAGTGACCCTGGCCTCCAGCCTCCACAACACTACCAGTGACCCTGGCCTCCACATCGCTACCAGTGACCCTGGCCTCCAGCCTCCACAACACTACCAGTGACCCTGGCCTCCAGCCTTCACAACACTACCAGTGACCCTGGCCTCCAGCCTCCACAACACTACCAGTGACCCTGGCCTCCAGCCTTCACAACACTACCAGTGACCCTGGCCTCCAGCCTCCACAACACTACCAGTGACCCTGGCCTCCAGCCTCCACAACACTACCAGTGACCCTGGCCTCCAGCCTCCACAACACTACCAGTGACCCTGGCCTCCACAACAATACCAGTGACCCTGGCCTCCAGCCTCCACAACACAACCCTGGCCTCCAGCCTCCACAACACAACCCTGGCCTCCAGCCTCCACAACACAACCCTGGCCTCCAGCCTCCAACAAGTCTGGACCTCATCTTCACTGAGAATGATAATCTGATATGAAATATTACCATAACAACTATTTTATTTTTCAACAAGTCGGCCGTCTCCCACCGAGGCAGGGTGACCCACCGAGGCAGGGTGACCCACCGAGGCAGGGTGACCCACCGAGGCAGGGTGACCCACCGAGGCAGGGTGACCCACCGAGGCAGGGTGACCCACCGAGGCAGGGTGACCCACCGAGGCAGGGTGACCCACCGAGGCAGGGTGACCCACCGAGGCAGGGTGACCCACCGAGGCAGGGTGACCCACCGAGGCAGGGTGACCCACCGAGGCAGGGTGACCCACCGAGGCAGGGTGACCCACCGAGGCAGGGTGACCCACCGAGGCAGGGTGACCCACCGAGGCAGGGTGACCCACCGAGGCAGGGTGACCCACCGAGGCAGGGTGACCCACCGAGGCAGGGTGACCCACCGAGGCAGGGTGACCCACCGAGGCAGGGTGACCCACCGAGGCAGGGTGACCCACCGAGGCAGGGTGACCCACCGAGGCAGGGTGACCCACCGAGGCAGGGTGACCCACCGAGGCAGGGTGACCCACCGAGGCAGGGTGACCCACCGAGGCAGGGTGACCCACCGAGGCAGGGTGACCCCAAAAAAAAAGAAAATCCCCAAAAAGAAAATACTTTCATCATCATTCAACACTTTCACCACACTCGCACATTATCACTGTTTTTGCAGAGGTGCTCAGAATACAATAGTTTAGAAGCATACACATATAAAGATACACAACATATCCCTCCAAACTGCCAATATCCCAAACCCCTCCTTTAAAGTGCAGGCATTGTACTTCCCATTTCCAGGACTCAAGTCCGACTATATGAAAATAACCGGTTTCCCTGAATCCCTTCACTAAATATTACCCTGCTCACACTCCAACAGATCGTCAGGTCCCAAGTACCATTCGTCTCCATTCACTCCTATCTAACACGCTCACGCACGCTTGTTGGAAGTCCAAGCCCCTCGCCCACAAAACCTCCTTTACCCCCTCTCTCCAACCCTTTCGAGGACGACCCCTACCCCGCCTTCCTTCCCCTATAGATTTATATGCTTTCCATGTCATTCTACTTTGATCCATTCTCTCTAAATGACCAAACCAGCTCAACAACCCTTCTTCTGCCCTCTGACTAATGCTTTTATTAACTCCACACCTTCTCCTAATTTCCACACTCCGAATTTTCTGCATAATGTTTGCACCACACATTGCCCTTAGACAGGACATCTCCACTGCCTCCAACCGTCTCCTCGCTGCTGCATTTACCACCCAAGCTTCACACCCATATAAGAGTGTTGGTACTACTATACTTTCATACATTCCCTTCTTTGCCTCCATAGATAACGTTTTTTGACTCCACATATACCTCAACGCACCACTCGCCTTTTTTCCCTCATCAATTCTATGATTAACCTCAACCATAGGATCTAATCTCGCCAATAAAATCCCACATACCAATGCCCATGCCGGGGACTACCTAGACGGGAATTTCCCAAATTCCTTCTATCTTGCACCAACTGAGCCCTCGGAAGTCACCGAGATTATAAAGTCACTTAAAAACAACTCAGGGAATCTGTCTAATGTCCCACCATTACTGTACAAGCGAGCGGCCCATATCCTTTTGCATGCTACTTCATTACTTTTTAACAAGTCACTAGAAACTAGCACCTTCCCGAAACTACTCAAGATGGCAAGTGTTACACCAATACATAAAGGTGGTGACCCTACAGACTTAAACAACTATAGGCCAATATCAAACTTACCATTGCTATCCAAAATCTTTGAGAAACTCGTGCACAGGAGACTATATTCATTTATAACAACACAAAACATACTCAACCCCTGCCAATTTGGATTCAGGAAAAATAAAAGCACTAATGATGCAATCATAAAAATGCTAGATCTGCTTTACACAGCATTGGAAAATAAGGAATATCCACTAGGAATTTTTATTGACCTAAGAAAAGCTTTTGACACAGTAGACCACGACATCCTACTCCACAAACTTGACCATTATGGTATAAGAGGCCATGCGCTTGCTTATTTCAAATCTTACCTTACTAATAGGTATCAGTATGTCACCATTAAAGACACAGCATCAACAACACGGCCACTTGATACTGGACTTCCGCAGGGAAGTGTCCTTGGTCCCCTGCTCTTCCTCATATACATCAATGATCTTCCAAACGTATCCCAACACCTGAAACCCATTCTCTTTGCTGACGACACGACTTATGTCATCTCTCACCCTAATCTTGCCACCCTCAACACCATTGTTAACGAGGAGCTGATCAAAATATCGACTTGGACGACAGCCAATAAACTTACGCTTAACACTGACAAAACCTACTATATTATGTTTGGTAGCAGAGCAGGAGATGCACAAATTAACATTAAGATCGACAACACTCTAATTACCAGACATAATGAGGGCAAATTCCTAGGCCTATACCTTGACAACAACCTGAATTTCAGCACCCATATCCAACACATAACCAAAAAAGTATCCAAAACGGTTGGGATCCTCTCCAAGATACGATACTACGTGCCGCAAAATGCCCTTCTCACACTATACCACTCACTTATTTATCCATACCTCACCTATGCTATTTGTGCTTGGGGATCAACTGCAGCAACACACCTAAAGACAATAATAACCCAACAAAAAGCTGCAGTAAGAATAACCACTAAATCCCATCCCTGGCAACACACCCCCCCACTCTTCATAGATCTAAACTTACTCCCTGTTCAGTACATCCACACTTACTACTGTGCAATCTACATCTAAAGGACCTTAAACTCCAATATCAACCTAGACCTAAAACGCTTTCTTGATAGTTGTGACAGAACCCACAGGCATAACACCAGACACAAACATCTCTACGACATTCCCCGTGTCCGACTAAACCTTTACAAAAATTCAATGTATGTCAAAGGCCCTAAAATCTGGAACACCCTACCTGAGAACTTTAGAACTGCAGACACATTCATCACCTTCAAAACTACCATTAGAAAACATCTTATCTCCCTGATACACCCCGTCAACTAACTACATTCATGTGGTTTACATGTAGTTAAATAATGATTACAGAGTGTACCACTAGAACGCCTAGCATGGCTAGGCATTTCGGGCAGACTTAGTTTAATTCTTTGTTTTAAAATATTACAAATTATGAGGTAAGTTGGTATTATGGCTAAGTGACTAAATACTAGTTTGTGAGTTTAGCAATGTGAATGCTTTTGTTTTGGCACAGTACATAGTTTCAGTATTGGAGTATCATAGGATTCATTATTTTAAGAGTGGGAATGAAAATGGTTTACATGAATACCACCTGGTGGTTCACACTTACACTCACCCATTTGACCATAAACAGAAATATTAATCTCACTCTTAAAATAATGAATCCTATGATACTCTAATACTGAAACTATGTACTGTGCCAAAACAAAAGCATTCACATTGCTAAACTCACAAACTAGTATTTAGTCACTTAGCCATAATACCAACTTACCTCATAATTTGTAATATTTTAAAACAAAGAATTAAACTAAGTCTGCCCGAAATGCCTAGCCATGCTAGGCGTTCTAGTGGTACACTCTGTAATCATTATTTAACTACATGTAAACCACACAACAACCAAGTTCTGTAAATTCAACATTGTAATCTTTATAGAGAATAAACTTTGAATTTGAATTTGAATTTGAATCCTTCATAAATCCATCCGCCGACACGTCAACTCCCAAGTATCTGAAAACATTCACTTCTTCCATATTCCTCCTCCCCAATTTGATATCCAATTTTTCTTTATCTAAATCATTTGACACCCTCATCACCTTACTCTTTTCTATGTTCACTTTCAACTTTCTATCTTTACACACATTCCCAAACTCATCCACTAACCTTTGCAATTTTTCTTTAGAATCTCCCATAAGCACAGTATCATCAGCAAAAAGTAACTGTGTCAATTCCCATTTTGAATTTGATTCCCCAAAATTTAATCCCACCCCTCTCCCGAACACCCTAGCATTTACTTCTTTTACAACCCCATCTATAAATATATTAAACAACCATGGTGACATTACACATCCCTGTCTAAGACCTACTTTTACCGGGAAGTATTCTCCCTCTCTTCTACACACCCTAACCTGAGCCTCACTATCCTCATAAAAACTCTTTACAGCATTTAATAACTTACCACTTATTCCATATACTTGCAACATCTGCCACATTGCTCCTCTATCCACTCTTATCATATGCCTTTTCTAAATCCATAAATGCAATAAAAACTTCCCTACCTTTATCTAAATACTGTTCACATATATGCTTCAATGTAAACACTTGATCTACACATCCCCTACCCACTCTGAAACCTCCTTGCTCATCCGCAATTCTACATTCTGTCTTACCTCTAATTCTTTCAATTATAACCCTACTGTACACTTTTCCTGGTATACTCAGTAAACTTATTCCTCTATAATTTTTACAGTCTCTTTTGTCCCCTTTCCCTTTATATAAAGGGACTATACATGCTCTCCGCCAATCCCTAGGTACCTTCCCCTCTTTCATACATTTATTAAATAAAAGTACCAACCACTCCAACACTATATCCCCACCTGCTTTTAACATTTCTGTCATGATCCCATCAGTTCCAGCTGCTTTACCCCCTTTTATTCTACATAATGCCTCACGTACCTCCACCACACTTACATTCTGCTCTTCTTCACTCCTAAAAGATGGTATACCTATAAAACTATATAGTCATATATTTAGCACATATATTTATTACAGCTGGAAAACATTAGGACATGTTTCCTTAAGACATCTGCTGCCCATGTTCAGCCATCAGTATAAAGAGTACCTAGGTGCTAGACCATGGTGTGACCATGATGTAAAAGTGAACAAAATGCGTGATAAATGAATAACAGGAAAAGTTGGTAGATGGATCTATAATTTCCTAACAAATAGAACACAAAGAGTAATAGTAAATAGAGTAAAGTATTAGGTGGCTATTATGAAAAGTTCTGTTCCATGAGGCACAGTACTCGCTCCTATCCTGTTCCTCGACCTCATATCTGACATAAACCGTGATGTAAGCCACAGCACCGTGTCTTCCTTTGCACATGACCTCCAGATTTGCATGACAGTGTTCTCCATTTAAAACACTGCAAGACTCCAGGTGGACATCAACCAAATCTTTAAATGGGCCCCAGAAAACAATATGAAGTTTAATGATGACAAATTTCAATTACTCCGATATGGAGAATGTAAGGAAATTAAAACTATATCAGAGTATAAAACAAATTCCAACCTGGGAATGAAAATGTTCAAGGCAGGTGAAACTGCTGACCCAGAAAATGTACAGAGAACCTTCACGGCGCACAACTGCAATAAAACACCTCAATTACTGGGAACGCTTGAAGTTCCTCAACCTGTACTCCGTAGAATGCAGGCGGGAGAGATACATGAATATATACACTTGGAAAATCCTACAAGGATTAGTACCAAACTTGCACACGAAAATCACTCCCTATGAAAGCAGAAGACTTGGCAGACGAGGTAACATCCCCCCAATGAAAAGCAGGGGCACCACTTGCACGATAAGAGACAGCAAAGTAAGTGTCAGGGGCTCAAGACTGTTCAACTGCCTTCCAGCATGCATAAGAGGTATTACCAAAACTCTCCTGTCTTCAGTAAGGCACTGGACAGGCAACTCAAGTCAGGACCTGACCAGCCGGGCTGTGGTTCGTACATTGGGTTGCGTGCAGCCAGCAACAACAGCCTGGTTGATCATACCCTGATCCATCATGAGTCCTGGTGACAGGCCGAGTCGCGGGGCCGTTGATTCCCAGAACCCTCTCCAGGTATACTCCAGGTATCCACCGAGTGATGTATTTCAGTGTATATACACTGAGTGGTGTAGGTATATATACATTGGGAAATGTATACCTTTATGTATATACACTAAACAGTGTATAATTAGCGGTAGTAGGAGTAGTAATGATGCTACAATAGATCAGTAAAAATAGGAGTATTGATGAGACTCCGTTTGTGTATAATTAAAAAATACCAATAAAAATCCTTACATCATAATTAATAATAATAACAAAAGAAGTAACAGAAAATCAATTTCCCAATGATAATTGAAAGAGATAATTGCTTTACTGGAAACAGAGAAAACTAAGAAAAGTTTCCACTAATTGAATCTCAAGGAGTCGAGAGCAAGAGTGCTGGTAATAACCCATTTCATTGTCCGGTTGTTTGAAAACTTGCAGGAAAGACGGAAAATAAGTGGAGGCTGGAGGCCAGGGTCACTAGTAGTGTTGTGGAGGCTGGAGACCAGGGTCACTAGTAGTGTTGTGGAGGCTGGAGGCCAGGGTCACTAGTAGTGTTGTGGAGGCTGGAGACCAGGGTCACTAGTAGTGTTGTGGAGGCTGGAGGCCAGAGTCACTAGTAGTGTTGTGGAGGCTGGAGACCAGGGTCACTAGTAGTGTTGTGGAGGCTGGAGGCCAGAGTCACTAGTAGTGTTGTGGAGGCTGGAGACCAGGGTCACTAGTAGTGTTGTGGAGGCTGGAGGCCAGAGTCACTAGTAGTGTTGTGGAGGCTGGAGACCAGGGTCACTAGTAGTGTTGTGGAGGCTGGAGGCCAGAGTCACTAGTAGTGTTGTGGAGGCTGGAGACCAGAGTCACTAGTAGTGTTGTGGAGGCTGGAGACCAGGGTCACTAGTAGTGTTGTGGAGGCTGGAGGCCAGAGTCACTAGTAGTGTTGTGGAGGCTGGAGACCAGGGTCACTAGTAGTGTTGTGGAGGCTGGAGGCCAGAGTCACTAGTAGTGTTGTGGAGGCTGGAGACCAGGGTCACTAGTAGTGTTGTGGAGGCTGGAGGCCAGAGTCACTAGTAGTGTTGTGGAGGCTGGAGGCCAGAGTCACTAGTAGTGTTGTGGAGGCTGGAGACCAGGGTCACTAGTAGTGTTGTGGAGGCTGGAGGCCAGAGTCACTAGTAGTGTTGTGGAGGCTGGAGACCAGGGTCACTAGTAGTGTTGTGGAGGCTGGAGGCCAGAGTCACTAGTAGTGTTGTGGAGGCTGGAGACCAGGGTCACTAGTAGTGTTGTGGAGGCTGGAGGCCAGAGTCACTAGTAGTGTTGTGGAGGCTGGAGACCAGGGTCACTAGTAGTGTTGTGGAGGCTGGAGGCCAGAGTCACTAGTAGTGTTGTGGAGGCTGGAGACCAGGGTCACTAGTAGTGTTGTGGAGGCTGGAGGCCAGAGTCACTAGTAGTGTTGTGGAGGCTGGAGACCAGGGTCACTAGTAGTGTTGTGGAGGCTGGAGACCAGGGTCACTAGTAGTGTTGTGGAGGCTGGAGGCCAGAGTCACTAGTAGTGTTGTGGAGGCTGGAGACCAGGGTCACTAGTAGTGTTGTGGAGGCTGGAGACCAGGGTCACTAGTAGTGTTGTGGAGGCTGGAGGCCAGAGTCACTAGTAGTGTTGTGGAGGCTGGAGACCAGGGTCACTAGTAGTGTTGTGGAGGCTGGAGGCCAGAGTCACTAGTAGTGTTGTGGAGGCTGGAGACCAGGGTCACTAGTAGTGTTGTGGAGGCTGGAGGGCAGAGTCACTGGTAGTGTTGTGGAGGCTGGAGGGCAGGGTCACTGGTAGTGTTGTGGAGGCTGGAGGCCAGGGTCACTAGTAGTGTTGTGGAGGCTGGAGGGCAGGGTCACTGGTAGTGTTGTGGAGGCTGGAGGCCAGGGTCACTAGTAGTGTTGTGGAGGCTGAAGGGCAGGGTCACTGGTAGTGTTGTGGAGGCTGGAGACCAGGGTCACTGGTAGTGTTGTGGAGGCTGGAGGCCAGGGTCACTAGTAGTGTTGTGAAGGCTGAAGGGCAGGGTCACTGGTAGTGTTGTGGAGGCTGAAGGGTAGGGTCACTGGTAGTGTTGTGAAGGCTGAAGGGCAGGGTCACTGGTAGTGTTGTGGAGGCTGAAGGGTAGGGTCACTGGTAGTGTTGTGGAGGCTGAAGGGCAGGGTCACTGGTAGTGTTGTGAAGGCTGAAGGGCAGGGTCACTGGTAGTGTTGTGAAGGCTGAAGGGCAGGGTCACTGGTAGTGTTGTGGAGGCTGAAGGGCAGGGTCACTGGTAGTGTTGTGGAGGCTGAAGGGTAGGGTCACTGGTAGTGTTGTGAAGGCTGAAGGGCAGGGTCACTGGTAGTGTTGTGGAGGCTGAAGGGTAGGGTCACTGGTAGTGTTGTGGAGGCTGAAGGGCAGGGTCACTGGTAGTGTTGTGAAGGCTGAAGGGCAGGGTCACTGGTAGTGTTGTGAAGGCTGAAGGGCAGGGTCACTGGTAGTGTTGTGGAGGCTGAAGGGCAGGGTCACTGGTAGTGTTGTGGAGGCTGAAGGGTAGGGTCACTGGTAGTGTTGTGAAGGCTGAAGGGTAGGGTCACTGGTAGTGTTGTGAAGGCTGAAGGGCAAGGTCACTGGTAGTGTTGCGAAGGCTGGAGGCCAGGATCACTGGTAGTGTTGTGAAGGCTTAAGGGCAGGGTCACTGGTAGTGTTGTAAAGGCTGGAGGCCAGGATCACTGGTAGTGTTGTCAAGGCTGAAGGGCAGGGTCACTGGTAGTGTTGTGGAGGCTGAAGGGCAGGGTCACTGGTAGTGTTGTGAAGGCTGAAGGGCAGGGTCACTGGTAGTGTTGTGGAGGCTGAAGGGCAGGGTCACTGGTAGTGTTGTGAAGGCTGAAGGGCAAGGTCACTGGTAGTGTTGTGAAGGCTGAAGGGCAGGGTCACTGGTAGTGTTGTGAAGGCTGGAGGCCAGGATCACTGGTAGTGTTGTGAAGGCTGGAGGCCAGGATCACTGGTAGTGTTGTGAAGGCTGGAGGCCAGGATCACTGGTAGTGTTGTGAAGGCTGGAGGCCAGGATCACTGGTAGTGTTGTGAAGGCTGGAGGCCAGGATCACTGTTAGTGTTGTGAAGGCTGGAGGCCAGGATCACTGGTAGTGTTGTGATGGCTGGAGGCCAGGATCACTGGTAGTGTTGTGGAGGCTGGAGGCCAGAATCACTGGTAGTGTTGTGAAGGCTGAAGGGCAGGGTCACTGGTAGTGTTGTGAAGGCTGGAGGCCAGGGTCACTGGTAGTGTTGTGAAGGCTGGAGGCCAGGATCACTGTTAGTGTTGTGAAGGCTGAAGGGCAGGGTCACTGGTAGTGTTGTGAAGGCTGAAGGGCAGGGTCACTGGTAGTGTTGTGATGGCTGAAGGGCAGGATTACTGGTAGTGTTGTGGAGGCTTAAGGGCAGGATTACTGGTAGTGTTGTGAAGGCTGAAGGGCAGGATTACTGGTAGTGTTGTGAAGGCTGAAGGGCAGGGTCACTGGTAGTGTTGTGAAGGCTGAAGGGCAGGATTACTGGTAGTGTTGTGGAGGCTGAAGGGCAGGGTCACTGGTAGTGTTGTGAAGGCTGAAGGGCAGGGTCACTGGTAGTGTTGTGAAGGCTGAAGGGCAGGGTCATTGGTAGTGTTGTGAAGGCTGAAGGGCAGGATTACTGGTAGTGTTGTGGAGGCTGGTTTAAGGTGAATTTGGTGCAGAGGTTTAAAAGTTTTTATGTGTGCGAGCTTTCATCTGAGCTGCTGCAACATTTGCTAAATTCCTCCATTTTAGGTGCCTTAGGTTGAAATCCTCCAGGACCAAGATGTTTGGGGCAGGACCTGGAAGATTTTCTGTATATGCCATAGCTAATGTATATACCTAGAGGGGTTTTTTGGGATCAATGCCCCCATTGCCCGATCGGAGACCAGGCCTCGTGGTGAATCAGGGTCTGACCAACCAGGCTGTTACTGGTTGATATATACCACTCGATGTATATATACTAACAGATATAGACCATTCGTATATACATTAAGAGATACAAACCACTTGGTGTATATGCACTGATACATACACGCTATCCAATGTATACACATTGATAGACAACTCTCGGTATATATACATGCACCACTTGGATTTTAAACATTATTTACACATTATATATACAGATACATGTATGTATACCTCTCTGTGAATATGCACCGAGATGTACATAGACTGAAAAATATACACATATCTTGGTATATATACATTGAGAAATATGTACCTCTTGGTGCATATACACAGATATTCATATAATGTTCAGCTCTTAGATACTGAGGGATACCCCCGTTTTAGTGGTTTCTGGGGTCCTCTCGGCGTATATACCCTTTCCTTTGCTACATAATAGACATTATATAATAGGCATTCCATATAGACTTTTTTTCCCCTTTATGGCATGTTCGCTGAGATATGTTTGCCAGTTACCTGGAGGTTACCTGGAGGTTATTCCGGGGATCAACGCCCCCGCGGCCCGGTCCACGACCAGGCCTCCCGATGGATCAGGGCCTGATCAACTAGGCTGTTACTGCTGGCCGCACGCAGTCCGACGTACGAGCCACAGCCCGGCTGATCCGGCACCGACTTTAGGTATCTGTCCAGCTCTCTCTTGAAGGCAGCCAGGGGTTTATTGGCAATTCCCCTAATGCTTGATGGGAGGCTGTTGAACAGTTTTGGGCCCCGGACACTTATGGTGTTTTCTCTTAGTGTACCAATGGCGCCCCTACTTTTTATTGGCGGCATTTTGCATCGCCTGCCCAGTCTTTTACTTTCGTAGGGAGTGATTTCTGTGTGCAGATTTGGGACCATTCCTTCCAAGATTTTCCAAGTGTAGATTATGATATATCTCTCCCTCCTGCGTTCCAACGAGTACAAGTCAAGTGCTTCCAAGCGTTCCCAGTAGTTAAGGTGCTTGACAGAACTTATACGTGCAGTAAAGGATCTCTGTACACTCTCTAGATCTGCGATTTCACCTGCTTTGTATGGAGATGTTAATGTACAGCAGTATTCCAGCCTAGAGAGAACAAGTGATTTGAAAAGGATCATCATGGGCTTGGCATCTCTCGTTTTGAAAGTTCTCATTATCCATCCTATCATTTTCTTTGCACGTGCGATCGTGGCACTGTTGTGATCCTTGAAAGTGAGATCCTCAGACATTACTACTCCCAGGTCCCTTACATTATTTTTCCGCTCTATTGTATGGCCGGAGTCAGTAGTATACTCTGTTCTAGTTATTATCTCCTCCAGTTTTCCATAACGGAGTAGTTGGAATTTGTCCTCATTGAACATCATATTGTTTACCGTTGCCCACTGGAAAACTTTGTTTATAT
Organism: Cherax quadricarinatus; assembly: GCF_038502225.1. Taxonomy (NCBI): domain Eukaryota; kingdom Metazoa; phylum Arthropoda; class Malacostraca; order Decapoda; family Parastacidae; genus Cherax; species Cherax quadricarinatus. Next base: position 47,505,315 of record NC_091302.1, on the reverse strand, counting down.
CTTCTTGGAGGTTAACCGCGTCCTCAGCAGATGACAGCCTCATGCAGATCCTAGTATCATCCACAAAGGATGATACGGTGCTGTGGTGTATATCTCTGTTTATGTCTGATATGAGGATAAGGAATAAGATGGGGGCGAGTACTGTGCCTTGTGGAACAGAGCTCTTCACTATGTAAACAGTCTAGACAGATCTTCCTCCTATTCTTAAAAACTGGGCAGATCTAGACAGATCTTCCTCCTATTCTTAAAAACTGGGCAGATCTAGACAGATCTTCCTCCTATTCTTAAAAACTGGGCAGCATATATTGGTTCCCCTGAAATTGTTTATTGAGTTTGTCACCATCATATTGTTTCAGACAACGGAACAATGCTCTTCTCCAGACTGAGGGACTGACCACCTCAAAACTTTAAGGGTGATGGACTGATTACATCGTCTTCAAGTATCTTCTGCTTCTATCAACTTTTCTGTACTTGACTGAAGAAGCCTACTGTGTAGGCGAAACGTTTCATAATAAAGATACCTAACTGTTGCATATGTGTCTTACCTAACACCATCACTTTACTGAGTCTGCCACCATTACTTACTTTAAAAATTATTTCCTAGCATCTCTGTGGCTTATACGTGATCTTACAGATATTTCCATCTCTGTCTATCGCTGATATGATTATTGTTATAATAAAAAAGAAGTGCTAAACCCATTAGGATCATATAGCTGTAGCGGATATAAGAATGAGAAATAGTAAACCATGGTATAGGTGGGGTTAGAACCCATGGCAAGTGAGTCAAAACTCTAGTTCACTGTGTAAGCCACTGGGCCAGCTGGCTACAATAAGATTCATCCAGCTAGTTATATTTATAATATAAAGTCTGAGGCGGCTACAGTGAAAAGCTGTGTTCCACAAGGCACAGTACTCGCTCCCAGTGTTCCACAAGGCACAGTACTCGCTCCCAGTGTTCCACAAGGCACAGTACTCGCTCCCAGTGTTCCACAAGGCACAGTACTCGCTCCCAGTGTTCCACAAGGCACAGTACTCGCTCCCAGTGTTCCACAAGGCACAGTACTCGCTCCCAGTGTTCCACAAGGCACAGTACTCTCTCCCAGTGTTCCACAAGGCACAGTACTCGCTCCCAGTGTTCCACAAGGCACAGTACTCGCTCCCAGTGTTCCACAAGGCACAGTACTCGCTCCCAGTGTTCCACAAGGCATAGTACTGGCTCCCAGTGTTCCACAAGGCACAGTACTCGCTCCCAGTGTTCCACAAGGCACAGTACTCGCTCCCAGTGTTCCACAAGGCACAGTACTCGCTCCCAGTGTTCCACAAGGCACAGTACTCGCTCCCAGTGTTCCACAAGGCACAGTACTCGCTCCCAGTGTTCCACAAGGCACAGTACTCGCTCCCAGTGTTCCACAAGGCACAGTACTCGCTCCCAGTGTTCCACAAGGCACAGTACTCGCTCCCAGTGTTCCACAAGGCACAGTACTCGCTCCCAGTGTTCCACAAGGCACAGTACTCGCTCCCAGTGTTCCACAAGGCACAGTACTCGCTCCCAGTGTTCCACAAGGCACAGTACTCGCTCCCAGTGTTCCACAAGGCACAGAACTCGCTCCCAGTGTTCCACAAGGCACAGTACTCGCTCCCAGTGTTCCACAAGGCACAGTACTCGCTCCCAGTGTTCCACAAGGCACAGTACTCGCTCCCAGTGTTCCACAAGGCACAGTACTCGCTCCCAGTGTTCCACAAGGCACAGTACTCGCTCCCAGTGTTCCACAAGGCACAGTACTCGCTCCCAGTGTTCCACAAGGCACAGTACTCTCTCCCAGTGTTCCACAAGGCACAGTACTCGCTCCCAGTGTTCCACAAGGCACAGTACTCGCTCCCAGTGTTCCACAAGGCACAGTACTCGCTCCCAGTGTTCCACAAGGCATAGTACTCTCTCCCAGTGTTCCACAAGGCACAGTACTCGCTCCCAGTGTTCCACAAGGCACAGTACTCTCTCCCAGTGTTCCACAAGGCACAGTACTCGCTCCCAGTGTTCCACAAGGCACAGTACTCGCTCCCAGTGTTCCACAAGGCACAGTACTCGCTCCCAGTGTTCCACAAGGCATAGTACTGGCTTCCAGTGTTCCACAAGGCACAGTACTCGCTCCCAGTGTTCCACAAGGCACAGTACTCGCTCCCAGTGTTCCACAAGGCACAGTACTCGCTCCCAGTGTTCCACAAGACACAGTACTGGCTCCCAGTGTTCCACAAGGCACAGTACTCGCTCCCAGTGTTCCACAAGGCACAGTACTCGCTCCCAGTGTTCCACAAGGCACAGAACTCGCTCCCAGTGTTCCACAAGGCACAGTACTCGCTCCCAGTGTTCCACAAGGCACAGTACTCGCTCCCAGTGTTCCACAAGGCACAGTACTCGCTCCCAGTGTTCCACAAGGCACAGTACTCGCTCCCAGTGTTCCACAAGACACAGTACTGGCTCCCAGTGTTCCACAAGGCACAGTACTCGCTCCCAGTGTTCCACAAGACACAGTACTGGCTCCCAGTGTTCCACAAGGCACAGTACTCGCTCCCAGTGTACCACAAGGCACAGTACTCGCTCCCAGTGTTCCACAAGGCACAATACTCTCTCCCAGTGTTCCACAAGGCACAGTACTGGCTCCCAGTGTTCCACAAGGCACAGTACTCGCTCCCAGTGTTCCACAAGGCACAGTACTCGCTCCCAGTGTTCCACAAGGCACAGTACTCGCTCCCAGTGTTCCACAAGGCACAGTACTCGCTCCCAGTGTTCCACAAGGCACAGTACTCGCTCCCAGTGTTTCACAAGGCACAGTACTCGCTCCCAGTGTTCCACAAGGCACAGTTCTCGCTAACAGTGTTCCACAAGGCACAGTACTCGCTCCCAGTGTTCCACAAGGCACAGTACCCGCTCCCAGTGTTCCACAAGGCACAGTACTCGCTCCCCGTGTTCCACAAGGCACAGTACTCGCTCCCAGTGTTCCACAAGGCACAGTACTCGCTCCCAGTGTTCCACAAGGCACAGTACTGGCTCCCAGTGTTCCACAAGGCACAGTACTGGCTCCCAGTGTTCCACAAGGCACAGTACTCGCTCCCAGTGTTCCACAAGGCACAGTACTGGCTCCCAGTGTTCCTCAAGGCACAGTACTCGCTCCCAGTGTTCCACAAGGCACAGTACTCGCTCCCAGTGTTCCACAAGGCACAGTACTGGCTCCCAGTGTTCCACAAGGCACAGTACTCGCTCCCAGTGTTCCACAAGGCACAGTACTCGCTCCCAGTGTTCCACAAGGCACAGTGCTCGCTCCCAGTGTTCCACAAGGCACAGTACTCGCTCCCAGTGTTCCACAAGGCACAGTACTCGCTCCCAATGTTCCTCAAGGCACAGTACTGGCTCCCAGTGTTCCACAAGGCACAGTACTCGCTCCCAGTGTTCCACAAGGCACAGTACTCGCTCCCAGTGTTCCACAAGGCACAGTACTCGCTCCCAGTGTTCCACAAGGCACAGTACTCTCTCCCAGTGTTCCACAAGGCACAGTACTCGCTCCCATCTTGTTCCTCATCCTCATATCTGACATAGACAGGGATATAAGCCACAGTGCCGTGTTTTCCTTTGCAGATGACATCCGAATATGTATGACAGTGTCCTCCATTGAAGACACCATATGACTCTAGGCAGACATCAACCAAATATTTAAATGGGCCGCAGAAAACAATGTGAAATTCGATGATGAGAAATTTCAATTACTCCAATATGGAAAAAGTGAGGAAATTAAAACTACATCAGAGTATAAAACAAATTCCAACTACACAATAAAGCAAAAAACTAATGTAAAAGACCTGGGAGTGAGCATGTCAGAAGATCTCACCTTCAAAGATCATAACATTATATCAATCGAATCTGTTAGAAAAATGACAGGATGGATAATGAGAACCTTCAAAACCACGGATGCGAAGCCCATGATGACACTCTTCAGGCCGCTTGTTCTATCTAGGCTTGAATATTGTTACACACTAACAGCAACTTTCAAGACAGGTGAAACTGCTGACCTAGAAAATGTACAGAGAACCTTCACAGTACAGATGGGAGAGATACATGATCATATACACTTGGAAAATCCTAGAGAGATTAGTACCAAACTTGCACACGAAAATCACTCCCTATGAAAGCAGAAGACTTGGCAGACGATGCAACATTCCCCAGAAAAGCAGGGGTGCCACCAGCACGATAAGAGACAACACAATAAGTGTCAGGGGCCCAAGACTGTTCAACTTCCTCCCAGTATGCATAAGGGGAATTACCAATAGACCCCTGGCTGTCTTCAAGAATGCACTGGACAGGCACCTAAAGTCAGTACTTGACCAGCCAGGCTGTGCTTCGTACAAAGGGTTGCATGTGGCCAACAGTAACAGCCTGGTTGATCAGGCCCTGATCCACCATGAGCCCTGGTCACAGACTGAGCCGTGCGGGCATTGACCCCCAGAACCCTCTCTAAGTATACTCCAGATATAGGGAGATTAGCATAGGCCTCAGTGCCTATGGTGAAAGTGTTTCTTTTCCATTAGGCAATTTTGTCATTGTGTGAATGTTATAATGTACAGTGGAACCTCAGTACTCGAACCTAATTCATTCCAGAAGGCTGTTGGAGTGCTGATCTGTTCGAACGATTTTTTCCCATAAGGAATAATGTAAATTAGATTAATCCGTTGCAGACCCCCGAAAATACACTTACAGCAACTTTGTGGTGTATTTTCATGTGGTATTTATAATTGTATTCTCGTTTTCTTCGTCTCATTTGATAGAATGAAAGATATATTACAGAAATAGTGATGGTTTTGAATGGTTTACAGACTAAAAGTGCCTTGAAATTGAGCTCAAAGTAGCAGAAATGTTCGATTTTTGCTGATGTTCAAGAAATACAAGATTTTAGATTTTGACACCGAAGTGGCTAGTTTATTGTGCACCCCCATATCCATCCTGTGGACAGTAGCACAAGAGCATATAGATACACAAAAGGCCCAGGAACTAGGCCCCAAAAGGGTTAACAGGTATATATATGGATTTATATCTACATATCTACAGTTCACATATCTGTTACAAGCAAATTTAGGAAATTTGCTTAGTATATCTGGTATCTTATTTTCATTAATAAGATATCTTGACATGTCACATAGGTTATTATACTATCTCTGTATTCCTCAATAAGTGGACAATTAAGCACATAGTGTTCAAGACAGTGACCATATGCCTGATCACATAATTTGCATTTAGTTTGATCATCATCTGTGTGTCTCCCAAACTGCCAGAAGTACTTGTAACCAAGACTAAGTCTGGCCACTACAACAGTCAGTCTGTTCACATTGCAAGTTGCTCTATAAACATACTTATCTACATTCATGTTATCATTGTGGGTTATAGATCTACTCAGGCTTCTAACTGCATTCCTATAACAATCATTTTCATTATTTACTTCTCTCCTAATATTATTCCTAATGCTAGACACAGATATACCCAAGTTATATTCTACATTCTCCTTCTGGGTACTCTTCTTGGCTAACATATCAACTTTATCATGAAGGAGTAATCCAATGTGTGATGGGATCCATAGCAATTGTACTTTAATTCCTTTGTCCCTGATTTTTGAGTATCTATTCCTGGCTTCTCCAATGAGCATGTTGTTGGAGTCATTATATGAGTCAAGAGCCTTCAGTGATGACAGAATCAGTAATGGTGATAGACAAGAAATACGATGTTGTTTAATTATGTAAGTATTAGCAATAAAGGTTATCTATCTCATTTATTCCAGTTTGATATCAGAAACACGACAGATAACCTCGAAGCACAATAAAGACTCCAAAATTAATAATAGCCATATTATATAGAAAGGCGGTGTTTACATCAGGGCAAACATGCTCTAACCAATTTTCATTTTGGTTGGCTGTTATCACTAATCTTCTTAAGCCCCATGGTGGCTTATTTATACAAGACGGTAGAACTATATACAAAAGATGAGGTAATCAGTCCCTCAGCCTTGGAGTTAGTGTTCACAGCATCGTGGTGGACGAGAATCTGGAGCAAAGGCAAGAAGACTGGCGGTTATATAGGCGTCAGTGGATAAGGACGTGCAGCAGACGAGGGCGTAGTCACTGGTAGGCGGGATTCCCCAGTGGAAGTAGGTCCTTCCCAAAGAGATGGGTTAGTTGTAGCAGCCGTGAAGAAGGTCTTGTAGATGTCCTCTGATGACCTTCTTCACGGCTGTTACAACTAACCCATCTCTTTGGGAAGGACCTACTTCCACTGGGGAATCCCGCCTACCAGTGACTATGTCCTCTTCTGCTGCACGTCCTTATCCACTGACACCTATATAACCGCCAGTCTTCTTGCCTTTGCTCCAGATTATCCACCACCACGATGCTGTGAACACTAACTCCAAGGCTGAGGGACTGATTACCTCATCTTTTGTATATAGTTCTACTGTCTTCCAATTATGTCCTAGAATCTGTATTGATAAAGCCTCTGGATGGCGAAACGTTTACAATAAAGATATCCAGATGTTGCACATGTGTCTTAACTTTCATATTGTCGGTATGTTATACCTTTCTTGCTCAGCTGTTTGATACAGTAATTCTTGACTCATTACAAAGTCACTAATGGGTGCTGGTGGCTTCACAATCAGAATAAGATCTTCCTGGAGCAGGAATCGGATCACACCAGACCACAAGGGATCTGTTGTTTTTTACTGAAGGAATGAACAAATGCAGCGGAGTGGGTGACTCTCCCAAGTTGAAATGGTGAACACTAACACGAAATATGAGCAAGGGAGAATGGATCTACTATCTCTTACAATCGTTAACAACATGTGAAGATTACGTGAGAAACAACTTTTTACACTGCAAGGATTACTATCAAATAGGATAGTATCACCATCTGGAACACAAGGGACAACAACAACACTCTAGTGAGCACACTAGCCACATAAACGTTTTTCTGCAATGGCTTGCAACATCAGCAAGAGTTGGCATAACTCATTGCAAGTAATCTTTCTTCGCAAGGCGTCCCCTGGGAGGAACAACTACTTGAACAAGTTGCCATTGCAGGGATAGTAGTCTCAGTACCCAGGGTTGTCTAAGGTTCCTCTAAAACCCAGGGTCCTAAGAAGCAAGATCACCACCCATCTAGAAACCCATCAGTTACACAACCCAGGGCAACATGGGTTTAGAACAGGTCGCTCCTGTCTGTCTCAACTTTTGGATCACTACGACAAGGCCCTAGATGCACTAGAAGACAAAAAGAATGCAGATGTAATATATACAGACTTTGCAAAAGCCTTCGACAAGTGTGACCATGGCGTAATAGCGCACAAAATGCGTGCTAAAGGAATAACAGGAAAAGTCAGTCGATGGATCTATAATTTCCTCACTAACAGAACACAGAGAGTAGTAGTCAACAGAGTAAAGTCCGAGGCAGCTACGGTGAAAAACTCTCTTCCACAAGGCACAGTACTCACTCCCATCTTGTTCCTCATCCTCATATCTGACATAGACAAGGATGTCAGCCACAGCACCGTGTCTTCCTTTGCAGATGACACCCGAATCTGCATGACAGTGTTTTCCATTGCAGGCACTGCAAGGCTCCAGGCGGACATCAACCAAATCTTTCAGTGGGCTGCAGAAAACAATATGAAGTTCAACGATGAGAAATTTCAATTACTCAGATATGGTAAACACGAGGAAATTAAATCTTCATCAGAGTACAAAACAAATTCTGGCCACAAAATAGAGCGAAACACCAACGTCAAAGACCTGGGAGTGATCATGTCGGAGGATCTCACCTTCAAGGACCATAACATTGTATCAATCGCATCTGCTAGAAAAATGACAGGATGGATAATGAGAACCTTCAAAACTAGGGATGCCAAGCCCATGATGACACTCTTCAGGTCACTTGTTCTATCTAGGCTGGAATATTGCTGCACACTAACAGCACCTTTCAAGGCAGGTGAAATTGCTGACCTAGAAAATGTACAGAGAACCTTCACGGCACGCATAACGGAGATAAAACACCTCAATTACTGGGAGCGCTTGAGGTTCCTAAACCTGTACTCCCTGGAACGCAGGTGGGAGAGATACATGATTATATACACCTGGAAAATCCTAGAGGGACTAGTACCGAACTTGCACACGAAAATCACTCACTACGAAAGCAAAAGACTTGGCAGACGATGCAACATCCCCCCAATGAAAAGCAGGGGTGTCACTAGCACGTTAAGAGACCATACAATAAGTGTCAGGGGCCCGAGACTGTTCAACTGCCTCCCAGCACACATAAGGGGGATTACCAACAGACCCCTGGCAGTCTTCAAGCTGGCACTGGACAAGCACCTAAAGTCGGTTCCTGACCAGCCGGGCTGTGGCTCGTACGTTGGTTTGCGTGCAGCCAGCAGTAACAGCCTGGTTGATCAGGCTCTGATCCACCAGGAGGCCTGGTCACAGACCGGGCCGCGGGGGCGTTGACCCCCGGAACTCTCTCCAGGTAAACTCCAGGTACACTATCCAGCGTGCAAGGTATCGTAGCTTTATTCCAGACAGGAGTGACAGTATTACTAGCGCCTGACTGCTCAGCTATGTTAATGAGTATTTCGCAGATCTATAGGAACTTAATGTAAACTTCACATTCCGCAGCACTTGAAGAAATTTCAGATACAAGCAGTGAAAACAAACATATTGTCTAGTTAGGTACTGTCTTTCAGTCAGTAAGGGAATATTGGGACTGTGGACTGATTCACAGTTACTTTGACTGGCATGATGCAGTGAGCAATCAAAAGTGACTGAAACATTTTCTCAGGTAACTTACTCTAGGACATAAAAGCAAGAATAACAAAGGGAATACAAGACACAATAAAGCTTAAATGGGAGAAAATACTTAACTATTCTGCATAAGTAAAGAGAATGTACAATACACACTGCAGAGTAAGGAAAACTCACACAAAGCACACAACTGGATAAGGCAACACTGTGGAAAATACTGTACATATTTTCCGGAAATACGGTAATTTATAGGTAAATAGATGCCCTATATTGTATTTTTAAAAGAAGTATGTTATCGAAAATGGGAAACCTGCGGCTGGAGAGGGGAGTCGCTATTTAGGTTTTTGAATTGGATACAAAGTTAGTGTAATGGGAGGGAATTTTCGTGCTCTAGAGGTTAAAATTGGGTTGACACCTCTCAAATAGGAGGCGAAATTGTTGGATGTACATTCCTGCATAACTTGAGATATCAGGCGACTAGACAAGACAGCTCCAGGAACCTCAGATAAGTCTGTTATGTTATAACTCTGGCCAGTGTTATTTTCATGTATAGACAGTGAGGTTTTCTGAGTATGATACACATTAATCTCCAGTCAAATTGGTGAGTGATATTAAGAAATTCTCTTTCTGTTATGTAATTGTGTATATATATAACCATTTATTATTTTTAATATACAGTCCACAAATTTATATATTTACCAGTATTCCTGGTGTATGTATATTTCATTTAACTAATAGGTCCAGAGCAACTTGTGGATATGACAGTGGTAGGTATCGAAGGGGGACATTTTTGCGACCTAGGTGTCCCAAATTCCTACATGTCTAACTGATAAATAATAATTATCTTTTCATTTACTGTTATGTATATAATGATACATCCAAGTAAATGCAATTTTCCACAAACACTTTGATAATCAAGAGAAATTGTACTTTACTCAGCTCAAGGCTACTCAAATTTACTTTAATTTGAATTAATGGCACAGTGAGTTGTCTTTACTCTCAATTCAATAAAGAAAAAATGCAAAAATAAATGGGTTACTTTAGTATTTACTGGTAAAGAATTCCAAATTTTGGGGCCTTTTGTGTGCATAGAGCTTTTAGACTGTGATATGGACTCGGGGTACATCAAAAAGAGACTTGGGTCTTGTGTTATGGGCGGGTGACTGCAGCCTTTTGCTGGGTTATTAGTGGTCTTAGGTGATTTAATGTTGATCCCCTTGTACAAATTCCATATGTGAGATAAGGGTAGATGAGTGAATGATACAGTGCAAGGAGAGCTGATTGTGGAACATAGTACGGTATCTTTGATAGTATGCCTACTGTCTTAGAGATTTTCTTGGAAATTTGTTGTATGTGTGTCTGGAATTTGAGGCTACTGTCAAGGTGGAATCCTAGGAATTTTCCCTCTGTGAGTCTTGTGATGGGTAATCCGTTTAGCGTTATGTTAAGTGGAACATTTGCAGCTGTTTCTAAACTGAATGAAATAGGTTTTGTCAGTATTGAGGGTAAGTTTATTAGTCATCATCCAGGTAGATATTTTCTGCAATTCGGTATTAAGTGTTGGCCAGTATGACTGGGTTTGGGTGAGACAAGACGTATGTCGTCATCTGCAAATAATATGGGTTTGAGTAGCTGTGATGCATTCGGTAGGTCATTGATGTAAATGAGAAAGAGGAATGAACCAAGGACACTTCCTTGTGGGACATCGACTGCGACTGAGTGAAAAAGAATTTGCTCCATTTGTGTACACATATTGGCTTCTGTTACTAAGTTATGACTTTAGGTAGTTGAGAGAGTGCCCTCCTATACCATAGTGTGTTAATTTAATGTGCAGCAAATCATGGTCAGCTGTATCAAAAGTTTTACGTAAATCAATGAAGATTCCCAGCAGGACTTCTTTCTTCTCGAGAGCAGTGTATATTGGTTCTAGCATGTGTATAATAGCATCATTTGTGCTTTTGTTAGTCCTGAATTCAAACTGACAGGGGTTTAGTATGTTGTGTGAGACGATGTAGGAATAGATTTGTCTGAATTAATTTTTCAAAGATTTTAGAGAGTAGAGGTAGGTTAGATATTGGTCTATAGTTATTCAAGTCGGTTTGATCACCTCCTTTGTACTGATAATCTTACATAGTACAGTGGACCCTCGAATTTCATCCCTTTTCTGTATGTAAAACTGTAGTTATTTTCTATAAAATGTATTTCTTGTTAATATTTCCCATAAGAAATAATGTAAATCCAATTAATCCATTCCAGACACCCAAAAATATTAACAAGAAATGCATTTTATAGAGAATAACATGTGCAACACTTGGGTATCATTATTTTATTAATCAGATTGGTTTCTAAGAAATAATTGTGAAAATTATGAGCAAATCACCTGCAGGAGGCTTACAGGGCATTACCTGAATTATTACCTGCAAGTAATTTGGTTGAGGTAAGTGGGACTTGAATCACAGTAGGTCGCTGAACTGCATCTCCTTCGATTGCCCAATTCTTCACTGCTCTCACAAAAAGCAAGACCTGACATTAAATTAATAATTATAATATTAAAACCAGCTACTCTGGTAATTAAAGTTATGTGGACTGTATGTTATTTTGGTTTACTTACTGGGTACACAAAATATTCATATTAACACTTATCATTTAATTACTGTAGGTGGATCACACCACATCACCTGCCTAGCACCTAGACCTTACACTGGCCAGCTGAGATCTAAATGCAAGGACTACTGATGTACTTTCCTGTGATTGATGTTCGCATCCCATCTTCCACCATCCACACGTAATTCTTGAGGTCCCACAAATTTCCTGTCCCAATTCTTCAGCAGGGGGCATTAACACAGGTTCCTATTACAAATTCAGACCGAAATACCCCAAATTGGCCTCAGAAAATGCTGAATTACATTGCACAATTAAGTCCAGTGCTCACACATTAAATTCAATATAGCATCTCTTCCCCTGCATCACTTAGCAGCTGTTCTTACACCCCCCTCACTCGAATTTTTTTTGAAAGGGTCAAATCAGCATCACCTTTTATTACACAATTATTGTATTATTTAAATTTACACATGCTGAATTTAGGAAAATTCAAAATTTTCCACATTATTATTATTATAATCAAGGGGAAGCACTAAACCCGGAGGATTATACAGCGCCTGGGGGGGGGATGTGGAAGGCATTCAGGCTTAATTCGGGGAACTGGAGCACAGATCCAATTCCCTAAATCAAGAGCCCCTCACCAACATCAAGGAACCTTCCTTGAGGGGATTATAATCCAAAAGAAGCGCTAAGCCACAAGGGCTATACAGCTCAACTCTTCCAAGCTATAACAACTTATTAATGCAACTTCTGAGTGGTTTCAAGCTTAATGTGCTTGTGTATTTCAAGATATTGGTTTATTATTATAATTATGGGGGAGCACTTAACCCATAGGATTATACAGCGCATGTGGGGGAGATAGTAGGTATTCGGGCTCAATTCAGGGAACTGGAGCACAGATCCAGTTCCCTAGATCAAAGACCTCTCACCAGCATCAGGGAACCTCCCTTGAGGGGTGGTCTTTTTTTGAAAATCTTTAATTAGATGTGGGCTGTGTAATATCTTAAGTTACCATTTTTGTGGAAGAAATTTGAATATTACTTTCCATATGATGACTTGTAGATGCCTTTTTTAATCTCCTTCAGATCTTCAACACTAATATTTAACTGCATGATCAACTTATGCTGCACTCTGCACAATTCCAGTCACACGTATTAAGGCACAGGGGACTGGGCTTATGGAATATGAGAATACCTTTATCGGATCACACAGAAACTGAAATACGTAATTTGTATTTTTGCGAGTGGAAAGACTTTATGGGGCTAAGAAATATTATGGGAAGGCTTTAGCCCTCCCATTATCCTCCTCTTGACACACACTAAGTCCTCTATGTGCTTCCAAGATGTGTGCAATGGAGGTGCAGTAGTAGAACACAGCTATAGCACTCGGCATATGAATTACCACATTATGTCAGTGTACATAGATTTCACTTCTGTAACTAATTATTATTACACAAGGCTTGGGTTAACCCATCAGTAAAATGGGTACCTGGGTATTAGTCAATTGGTGTGGGTTGCGTCTTCGGACAAAATTGACGAAATGTGCCCAAAATGTTCTGCATAACAAGGGGCTCTCTATATAGTATCACCTAGGCCTGTATACCTTGTACATGTACTTGTAGAAATAAACATTTTATTATTATTATTATTATTGGTTTTTAATATTTGACGTGCTGTTGGAGTGTGAGCAAAGTAACATTTATGAAGGGGTTCAGGGAAACCGGCAGGCCGGACTTGAGTCCTGGAGATGGGAAGTACAGTGCCTGCACTCTGAAGGAGGGGTGTTAATGTTGCAGTTTAAAAACTGTAGTGTAAAGCACCCTTCTGGCAAGACAGTGATGGAGTGAATGATGGTGAAAGTTTTTCTTTTTCGGGCCACCCTGCCTTGGTGGGAATCGGCCAGTGTGATAATAAAAAAAAATATTATTATTATTATTATTTCAGACATGCTGCAAAAAAAGTCCCTTCCAATAAGAATGGCAGCGGCAGCAAACAAGGTACTAAATAAAACACTTCTATATACTACTGTAGTTTTATTATTTGTATTTAACATATAATTAAAGAAGTATTGTTTTCTATTACACTTTTTGAAATTGAAAAGGCACAATATGTAAGGTAAATTACTATTATTATTATAGTCATGGAGAAGCACTACACCCATAGGGGCCATACAGCGCCTGAGGAATGGGAGGTATCAGGCTTGATTTAAAGAAGGGGAAAGTAGCTCCAGTTCCTTTGATCAAGGCACCCCCCTTTGGAGAGGTACATTACCAAATATATATTCTTTTCTTACATAAAGGATTATTTTAATGTGTGTGAGTGTATATGAAGGGGCTCAACTCGTAGGGGTCATACAGTACCTAAGGAAAAGGTTATAAAGCTTGATCTGAAGGGAAACTGTTGCTTAGCTTTCTTTAACCCGTAAACGGTCCAAGCAGATCTACGTTCACATGTGTAGTGCTACAAAAGTAGATCTATATTTTTTTTACATATTTTCAAATACAGTGGACCCCCGCTTAACGATCACCTCCTAATGTGACCAATTATGTAAGTGTATTTATATAAGTGCGTTTGTACGTGTATGTTTGGGGGTCTGAAATGGACTAATCTACTTCACAATATTCCTTATGGGAACAAATTTGGTCAGTACTGGCACCTAAACATACTTCTGGAATGAAAAAATATCGTTAATCGGGGGTCCACTGTATATCAAAAAAAAAAAAAAGTAGATCAAAGTTTTTTTACACATTTTCAAATGTAAAAAAACAAAAAGATCTACATTTTTACATACTTTCAAATGTTGAAAAAACGTATATATACGTTTGGACCGTTTACGGGTTAATCAAGAGCTCTTTATCAACATCAAAGTACCCACCTTGAAGGGGACTGGTAAGGAATCTAACCATCCATTATGAGTTTCTGTTGAGAAGTTTGCTTCAAAAACTGAAGTTGGGAATATAATTTGTTCATAAGTTGGGAATACCACATATAAAGAATTTACTTAGAACTCCTGATTGTTATAATTTTGACTTATGAGGAAAGATAAGTGACCATACTTCTTTTTAAGTGGAAGAAAGAATGGTAGTTTTATTATCTTTGATAACATAATAATCAGTCATGGTGTAATATTATTTTGCATTATCTTCTGGTGTATCCATAACTATGTTGTATTCTAGTTGTCTATTAATTGCAAGATGCAGGAGCAACCTGTTCTAAATCCATGTTGCCCTGGGTTATGTAAATCTTACTTATTAACATTTTCTGTCTTCAGTTCTCCGTAGGACATTAAGGCATGTGATATTTTTTCTGAACATTAAAGTCCCTTGAATCTGAACCAAGGGAAGAGCATATAGGTATGCTGTCTTAATGTTATATATTGTCTACAACAGAAGTATGGAGTACCTAACATTTATGTGGATACTCTGTTTACATAAGGACATTTAACTGTTCAAAAGAGGGTAGTACTGAATGGGACAAACAAGTGAACTGTGGTGTTTGTAAAGTCTTAGAATAAGGCCAACTATTCAAAATGTTTTTTGGGAGCCATATAAAAAATTAGATTTGCGAGATTAAGAGATTTATTTGTCAATGCATATATGCACTTTATGTGATAACAGTATTAATGAAGTGAACCTTTCTGTAAAACTGATATATAAGCTTCACATGCTCACTTAGCTTGCCTGTAACAGATTCAGGGTGAGCATGTTGATTGTTTCGTCACTGGATATTTATTGTCAATGGATGTTGCCTAAAAAATACTAATGCTACCATTGGTCTTGTTTATTTTCTCTAAAAATGGAAGTATGTAGCTGCAGCATTACACTTTCTTTCATTATTGGGAAGATATTTTTAAAAACAGTTCCATTGAGATAAGATACCACATAATTAATAGAAATTCCCCAATTTAAAAATATTGTTGTACCTTAGTATAAAAAAGTATGAAGGATAAATTATTTTTGATGGTATAAATAAATTAAAATGGTTAAAACACTAATGATATTATATATAGCAAATTTTGCAAAAAAAAATTTATTTACAGTTTGTCAACTTCCCAATACATATTTTGAATGTGAAAAAAGTTAAATATTTTGATAAAAAAGTGATTAGGTATTATAAATAACACCAAATCTACTATTAGCAATTTTTCACGGTTCTTTTCCTCATTCAAGTTAGATAATTAGTCAAGTCATCATTACTATTATTTTTTTTTTTTTTTTAACAAGTCGGCCGTCTCCCACCGAGGCAATTATTTCCAAAGACAGCACCTGTTTTTATTTTTGACAGTGATAAACAGTATCAATAAAATAGGATTAAATACTTCATAAATGCATCTGAAAGTTGTAACAAATTAAAACAATCATAACATTGAAAAAGGATTTCCTTGCTGCAAAGTATTTGTCAGTTTACCCACTTTACAGGAAATGTTATTCCAGCTTATGGACATTATCTAACTAAGCAAACTTCTTCTTCCAGCTCGTGGGGCCTAATTTCTTTATACGTTGATGATACATGTGGTTCATCATCTTGTACATTGCTGAGGAAGAAAAAATATTACAAACATTTTGCATGATAATTCAGTTAAAGTATTAGCAGTTTCTTATTCATTTATTACTGTATTTGGTAGATTATTTGATGGATTACTCTGTCATCTAATATTAGTATTCATATAGAAGTGCTAAACCCACAAGGATCATACAGTGCCTGGGGAATGGGATACAATCAAGTTTAATCTAAGGAATTAGTAGCTTCACTTCCTCAGATCAAGAACTCTTTACCAGCATTTAGGCCCTCTCTCAAAGGGTCTCTTTCTTATGTAATTCTTGAATTAGGAAAATGTAATTCCAAATTCAGATACTGGTACTCTATAATTCTCAATTTTCCAAATAAAAGGAAAATTTTGATTGATAATAGTAAAACTGATTTCAATTTTCTAAAGAGAGGTTTTCTGAAATTATGACTCAGAACTACTCTTTCTTAAAACAAATCTTTTTCTCAAAACACTACTGCTGCATATTCCAGTTATGATATGACATACAGTATTGCATAAATAATTTCTTTAAGAATATCACAATCCATTTATTAGAAATATTTTTAAAATTTTGTCAATAAAGAGTTCCTTATTACTGCATTTATGTTGCTTTCTAGTGGTAATTTCTTGTTTAATTAAATCACTCAGATTAATTTTTTACTACAATGATTTAATTTATTATTGTTATACAGTAGGATCCTGTATCTATGGGTCCAGTATTCATGGTTTCAGTTATCCTCAGTTTACCGTGGCCCGAAAATAACCTTTAATTCTACTTAATAATGGCCTCGAAGTGCAAAAGTAGTGATGGTGGAAATTCCTCAATGCTTAAGAGAAGCTATGAAGTCTTGCCAGTGATAATTCTCCACTCACTGTGCATAATTTATCAATTAAACTTTATAACAATTATGTATGTAAACGAAAAACAACACATACAGGGTTTGGTATCCGTGGCAAGTTCTTGTAATGTACACCTCGCAGATACGGGGGTCCTACTGTATTAATGTGTGAATAATAAGCTTATATGAGTCATACAGCATCTGGGAAATACTGGGTATCAGGTTTGATCCAAGGAAGGGAAGCTAGTTTCAAGTTTACAATAATTTAAATATTTTATAAAAGTTTCAATCCCTTATTTTATTCACTTTTCATTATTTGTCATTTACCTACATTAATGTTGTCAACCATTTGTCGTTCCATTTATCAAAATATTCTTATAAAACTCTGCAATAATTTTGATTTCCTATTTTGTATAATATTTTGCATCAACTACTTATTCAGTTACGTATTTAAGACTTCTGATAATGTCAACGATCTGCATTGTCGGATAAGCATTGACTGATCCTTGTGAAACCCCATTAGAGTGACTACTTGTCTATGTGTAAAAGGATGGGTAAGGGAAGAGCATGTATTGGAGTATCATTCTGTTTATTGTGTAAAATAAACCACATAGAATTTACCTGGGAAGAAAAAGAAAAGTAGGTAGCACCTGAGAAGTGTCGGGAAATGGAAAGCAAAATTCCATTTGTTTGGCAGGGCAACTGAATATTTTCCAGTCTCGTCAAAGTAAGGTATGTCCCTGTTAAAAAGGTTTCGTTAACTTTTGAGCACATTCAATTCCTTATCTGTTAAAGAAAATTATTTTAACTAAAGGAAATTAAAAAGTTTTCCTGCAGCACCTTCAATGCCTTATCTGCCTAGGAAAATTGTTCTACCTAAAGAAAATTTAAACATTTTCCTGCAGCAAATTCGAGCACTAATTACCACGTAACCTTCTTTCCTGAAATTCTACTGCATCTATGGAATACATGGTAATGTATTTCTTTTATGCAATGTTCTTAACAAAACTGTAGGACTTCTAGCATAATAGGTCTTCTTCTAATAGCAGGTACTGTAATAAATTGATCAACTGTGATATTCTAAAAACTTATGAAAATAAACTTGAAAGAAAATATACAAATTAAATATATCAAATAGCACAAGCAGCTTAAGTAAAAAAAAAATTTATGAGAGTATAAAGATAAACATTAACGTCATCTTACCGAAGAATAACAACACCTTCAAAAATAAAACCAAGAGGGTAGAGTGGAATCCATATTGTATAGCGAAGCCACGTGATGAAGCTTAATTCCACGTCATATACTCTCAACAAGTAGTATGGGTATCTGAAAAATCATGATAAAAGAAATTTTTTCCTAAGGAGAAAATACAAAAGTGCAAAACAAAATCTTATCCAGCCTATTTTATAATCAAAGTTACATGTGGGCAAGTCCTGCTTAACAGGATTCATTTACACCATAAAGAATATATATATCAAGATGATGAAAGTAACAGTAAAAAATTATTTGAAAAATTTGGAGTTGTCTGTAATGTAACGCTAATTTTTCTATATGTACTGTACTTCACACAATACTATTTTACATACATGCTGATTTTCAGAAACAAAACTTTTGAAATATGAGATATTTTCCTGAAGACCCAAAATCTCCTTTCAAATTCTGTTAATAAGATATACATATTAACATCAATGAGACTAGAAAAGTTAGGCCAAGAAATACTAGTAGCAACAAAGACAAAAAAGTATTTTCAGGTTATATCTTATTACAAGGCCTAGAGCATGAAACTTACCTCACTAATTCTATAAGTGACCACACTAGGAAAAGGTAGAAAATGACAGGCTTTGTTTGCATCCTTTCTTCTCCCTCAATCAAGCAAAAAAATATTATACCTCGTCCTCCTACCTGAAATTTTTAAAGTACAAATAAAAAGTGCTAGAAATTCATAGTGAGTGGATGGAGTTGAAGAAACTGTAAAATTTGCAGCAGCACATGCATGAAGCAGTTTGAACTGTAATATGGAGCTTCTAAGCATATTATTCAGAGGTACAGTATGGTGCTTCTTTTTTGACACTTAAGTTTTATATTATCAAACTTTGAAATTACAATTATAATCTATAAGCCTTCTAATAATATTCAGCACTGCAATTTTAATTATACTTTTGTATTTATTAAAAAAAATATCATAGTTTTAATAAATAATAGGTGAAGGAAGGATGTTTTTTTGTCATTTTTTTCACTTAGGTCTGAATTCTGGCACATTTATTTATTTATTTTTATTTATTTTTTATTTGGACATGATACATAGGTTTTTTTTTTTTATTATCACTGGCCGATTCCCACCAAGGCAGGGTGGGAATCGGCCAGTGTACACAGGTGTACAAAGAAATATAGTGATTGGGTGTACATGCCAAAAACCCCTTGCATGCAGAGCATTATGGGCAGCTTAAAATTAACTGAAGATTAACTAAGTAATGATAAATTCAGTGGTAAAAATTACAGTGAACAAATTACAACATTAAGCACAAATGAGTATTTCAAGTAAGAAGCATTAAAGTTGTACAAATTTGTAGCATAACAATGTATAATATAATCGAATCACAACGAGTAAAATCAATGATTTGTAGTGCAGAAATAGGTCATATGGTCATTAGATGAATTACTGGGGTATTCTACTGGGTAATGTAATTAAAAAAAAAACATAGTTTGATAGGGTCACAGGTTATACATTTATGAGATTCAGTTATTCAGTATTTATTCACATAGTTTAAAGTGCACATTATTATTATGACCGCTTTGCTTTAATAAAGCAAAATACGTGTTTCACTCCCATTTTCGAATTAATTTAAGTACATTTTATTATGCATTTTTTGAGCAATTATAAATAATTTAAATGCACAATTATGTAAATACTGTATATTGCACATATATAGTACAATAAACCCTCAATTTAATGGACAAATTGAGGAAAGCAGGTGGCCGGCAATTACAACTGTGGATAGTGAGGAGATTGTTTCTCCACGACTGCAACAACAAACAATTCGGTAAAAAATAAACCTCATCTGTTTTGAAATCAAATGGATTTTATTCCATATTTCTGAAGTCCACTGAACTGAGGGGTTCACCTACATTATTCCAAGGACCTACTTGCTCTTAATCCTCCACTGAACATACCTGAACTATAGCCTCAAAAACAGATCCTTTTGTATATCCAGTAAGTGAATGAAGCACTTCAAGAAACTGTGTCATTAAGCAGAGATGCATCATCCATCCAACAGCCTCATATGTTCCCTCCATGGACTCTGTAAATACAGTACATTATATATTATAATTAAAAAGAAAATAATTTAAAAGACAGCAGAGTACCCCATAGGCATTATATGTAATATTTACATTTAGGGGGCTTCTTGTATACTTAACCCTTTCAGGGTCCGTCCCGTAGATCTACGGCTTTACGGTGAGTGTCCAAACCGTAGATCTACGCCAAAATTCTAGCGCCATCAAATTTAGCGCGAAAGCGCTCATAGGCCTACATGTGAGAGAATGGGTCTGCATGGTGGGTGTGCGCCATAAACAAAAAATCTAGGCGCCTGCATAGCATTGTGGGAAGGCTCTGATCCACCAGGAGGCCTGGTCACAGACCGGGCCGCGGGGGCGTTGACCCCCGGAACTCTCTCCAGGTAAACTCCAGGTATGCCGGCTCAGTCACCCTTGTTCACCATGCCTCGTCGCAAGTCAGCTCTCACTCCCCGGAAAATTGGGACTCTCCTCTTCCTATCTGATAGTTCTGACACTGATGGAAGTGGAAATGAAGACGAATTCTACGGCTTTGATCAGTTAGTGACCGAAAAGAATGACCAGGATATCGATAATAGTGCAGAAAACCCTGACGATCCTCGACCTTCTACCTCTGGTGTGGGCACTCGTGACTCACGGTCGGTTGTTCCTCAACGCAAGAGAAAACTAATATTTTCGCGTGGCCAGGCCTCTGACTTCAGTAATGATGATGATAGTGACGTGGATTGTGATTTTATTGCGCTCGACGATCATTCGAGTAGTGATAGTGAGGAATCATATTCACCAGTGAAGCGTCGGTATGTTCGCCGCCGCATGCGCTCGGGTAGCGTACCCTATGCTGTGCCCAGGGGACGGAGTACATCCCGGAGTACATCCCGTGGCCCTACACCAGTTTTAGGTAGTGATAGTGAGGATGATGTGGCTACACTTGGCATGGATAGACCACAGGCATCAGTGGATGGTGTTAGTGGTGATGGTAGTGGCACCGCCATGCGTGACTCACCAGGCCACGCTGGGACCCACGCTGCTGACTCGTCAGTTCAAGGACAAAGCGGAGCGTCAGCCACCAGCCCACCACAACCACAACCACCCGTACAACAAGCCTATGATGTCCAGTATCCACCAGCAAACCGTATGTGGGATTGGCAGCAAAATCCCAATTTTGTTCCCAAGCCTCACCACTTTGATGACTCTCAAAGTGGAATTCTACCTACTTGTCCCCTTGGAACCATGGCCAATGAACTGGAATTCTTTGAATTATTCTTTGACCAGCCATTGATGGAAATTATTGCCAGGGAAAGTAATAAGTATTTTGAGTACACCATGGCAAATACGATCTTATCACCACAGTCAAGACTACACAGGTGGAAAGAGATGACTGTTGCAGAAATGTATTTGCTTTTTGCAACAATAATGCTTATGCCTCACGTCTATAAGCATAATATAAAAGCATACTGGTCCACAGATCGGCTAATTTCTACCCCGGTCTTCAGTGAAATCATACCAGTGAACAGGTTTATCTTACTCTTACGTATGTTGCACTTCTCTGACAAAACCAGGCCTGACAGAAGTGACAGGTTATACAAGATTAGAAATGTTTTCATGTATCTCAAACAAAAGTTCAGGATATACTTTTATCCATTCAAGAATCTTGTAATTGACGAGTCTTTGATTTTGTTCAAAGGTAGACTGTCATTCAAGCAGTATATACCGAGCAAGGTATAAAACTGTTTGTACTCTGTGATTGTGACAGTGGCCTGGTGTTGGATATTGTTGTATACACGGGTAGTAAAACATTGAAAGATACCAAGATGTTATTGGGTATCTCAGGTGATGTAGTGAGAAACATGATGGCACCTTATCTTGGTAAGGGGCATACATTATATACCGATAACTGGTACACAAGCCCATTACTCAGTGATTTCATGCGAGTGAACAAGACAGATGTGTGTGGCACAGTGCGTTCTAATCGTAAACATATGCCCAGGCTCAACGCAGGTGCTCGTGGTGATGACGTGCAGGTGTTTACTGCCAATGACATCATGGCATTACGGTGGCATGACAAACGAGATGTCACATTGTTGACAACCATTCACCGTAATGAAATGCAAGACAGTGGCAAAATTGATCGAGTGACTAATGAACGTATTCGAAAACCAGTGTCAGTGATTGATTATACACAAAACATGCGCTTGGTTGACAAGTGTGACATGCAGATTGGTTTTGTTGACTGTGTTCGTAAGAGTTACAAGTGGTACATGAAACTTTTCTTCCATCTCATGGACATTTCAATGCTCAATGCATATAATATGTACCAAATAAAGACTGGCAACAGACCACCGTATGGTGAATTTTGTTTGTCTGTTGTCAGACAACTCATAATGAAGTACCAGGTAACAACACCTGCTATACAACATGGTCCTCGAATTCCTCAGGATATACCCAAGCGTTTGAGGAGAGAAGGTGATCATTTCATAATACAGCTTCCTTCAACTCAGAAGAAATTTGCTCAGAAGAGATGCATTGTCTGTGCACAAAGAAAACAACGGCAACAAAGACACAAAGACACTCGGTTTATGTGTGAGGAATGTAAGTTGCCTCTGTGCATGGTGCCTTGTTTCAAGGAGTTCCACAAGCTCCAGCAGTTCTAAAACCATGTCCAGTGATTGTAAATATGTAAATATATGATAGAACATTAGTATTATACAAGATTTGTGCATGTTTATTGTAATAAACAACAGTGGTAAACAATAATATGATAATAACTTTAGTGCGGTTATTGTGTTCAATACAGTGAGTTTATATATATACATTATTGGTCTCTCAGGCCCCAAATATTAGTAGGAATAGAAAAAATTGGAAAAGAAAAGAAAAAACAACTAAAACCACAAAATAATGTAATGTGCGTATGTGGAATTCATCGATGTTGCCGCCACCACATCATTTTTGACAAATTTCTTGGCACTGTATCTCGGTAAGTACTGATCAGATTTTTATTTTTTTTTTGTCTTATTACCTTCACAAAAATATGCTCTTTAATTCTGTAAGAAAAAATAATTTTTTTTTTTTTTTCAAAATTTCTTGGACACTGGAGCACCACTTCAGATTTTGGCCTTGGACCCTGAAAGGGTTAAAATTTCCAGAAACAAAAATTAACATTTTCTGAATACAGTACTATTTGTTGGAGAAGCATGAGTTATGTAATAATGCAATAATAAAGATAATTATTGGAAAAATAATAATATGTATCTACAAAAGTGTACTAAACCTAGCACATAATCATTAATTACAATAATAATGATAACAATAACAATAAGTATCTGCACACTAATTTGAAGGTTGTATAGAATATCTTGTAGTATTTATATGGACCATATAATATAATGTACAATACTGTATATGGAATAATCAAATTTAATATGGTTGAACACAATTATTCCAAGCTTGTTAGTTTTGGCTGCTCGAATATTCCACTTTGGCTCCCAAGAATGAAAAATAGTTTTTTTTTTTTCTTTTAGTACTTTGAAGATAAATATTGTAGCAAAGATGTGCATGCCTTCTTGCAATGTATATATAAAGGTGAGAAAAATATTTCAGAGGAATATACCATAAGTGTCACGGTACACTGGCTGATGTAATTCAACGTACAATGAGGAACACTTGGCATAAGATATGATCAGCAACCTTGTTCAACAGTGATGTTGACTAATGTAGTGAGTGCAATTCTGAAGGCTTCTGTCTTGAAGCAGATATGGCTGAAGTTGAAAGAAAATATTATGTCATGTTCCTAAGAACATTGAAATGAATGATTCCTGATACTACAGGCAGTCCCTGCTGTAGCATATTACATTCCAGGTTACTGCTGTAAACATTAAAATGGTATAAAATACCGACAGATTGTTAGGTAAGACACATATGCAACAGTTAGGTATCTTTATTTCGAAACGTTTCGCCTACACAGTAGGCTTCTTCAGTCGAGTACAGAAAAGTTGATAGAAGCAGAAAATACTTGAAGACGATGTAATCAGTCCATCACCCTTAAAGTTTTGAGGTGGTCAGTCCCTCAGTCTGGAGAAGAGCATTGTTCCGTTGTCTGAAACAATATGAAGTTGAAGTGACAGAATGGGGCCTTATATAGTGCCAGGAGGTGAGACGTAGGTTGCTTTGGGAGGGCAGGTCCCTCTCAAACCCAGCCGCTCTCACTAGTAGAGGTTGTCGAAGTTGATGGTCTGTACCAAGACACCCTTGTGTTGCAGTGTCTGACAGAATGAACATTAAAATGGTATAAAATACCGACAGATTGTTAGGTAAGACACATATGCAACAGTTAGGTATCTTTATTTCGAAACGTTTCGAAATAAAGATACCTAACTGTTGCATATGTGTCTTACCTAACTTACTGCTGTAAAGCAAAAATCTCTATAAAGTAAAATATAGCCTTTTTTCACTTTCAAATGCATATAAAAGTCCCATATACTATTAAGTTAGCAATAGAGCTAGGCCTAAAAAATGCTTATACAGTACACACATTACTTACCTTAAATTATTTTCATCCTTAGCTTACAGTGAGTAGTGAATATATTTATTGTAGGAAGTCTGAATAATAAATGAAGAACTGGTATAATTGAAAATCGCTGCAGCAGTGAAGCGCTGTAAAGTGGAGCCCTTCTGTACTTGTATCAAATTCTTACACTCCAAATACTGCAATTGCATTATATATACTTAAACTTAACATAATGCCATTGCATTATATTTTTAAACTTATCGTGATGCAATTATATCATGTCCTCTTGTTTTTTACTGTCACCTCCCCTCAATCAATATGGAATAATAACGTTCAAATGTGAAAATATTAATAAAATTATTAAAAATGGTGAAACTGTATTGGTTAAACTATTTACTTAGAATGTCAGATTAACAAAATTGTGACAATAACTTAATAACTAAGGCATCGCATTCCCCAAGAGTGCCATTTAGATGAAAAAATATTTAACATGATCACTGCATAAGCAATATTCTCCCTCAGCATTGCCAAGTAGCAGCAATGAGGAAATAATTAAATGTTGCTAAGTAGCAACAAGTAGTGTAATGTCACCATGGTTGTTTAATATATTTATAGATGGGGTTGTAAAAGAAGTAAATGCTAGGGTGTTCAGGAGAGGGGTGGGATTAAATTATGGGGAATCAAATTCAAAATGGGAATTGACACAGTTACTTTTTGCTGATGATACTGTGCTTATGGGAGATTCTAAAGAAAAATTGCAAAGGTTAGTGGATGAGTTTGGGAATGTGTGTAAAGGTAGAAAGCTGAAAGTGAACATAGAAAAGAGTAAGGTGATGAGGGTATCAAATGATTTAGATAAAGAAAAATTGGATATCAAATTGGGGAGGAGGAGTATGGAAGAAGTGAATGTTTTCAGATACTTGGGAGTTGACGTGTCGGCGGATGGATTTATGAAGGATGAGGGTAATCATACAACTGATGAGGGAAAAAAGGTGAGTGGTGCGTTGAGGTATATGTGGAGTCAAAAAACGTTATCTATGGAGGCAAAGAAGGGAATGTATGAAAGTATAGTAGTACCAACACTCTTATATGGATGTGAAGCTTGGGTGGTAAATGCAGCAGCGAGGAGACGGTTGGAGGCAGTGGAGATGTCCTGTCTAAGGGCAATGTGTGGTGTAAATATTATGCAGAAAATTCGGAGTGTGGAAATTAGGAAAAGGTGTGGAGTTAATAAAAGCATTAGTCAGAGGGCAGAAGAGGGGTTGTTGAGGTGGTTTGGTCATTTAGAGAGAATGGATCAAAGTAGAATGACATGGAAAGCATATAAATCTATAGGGGAAGGAAGGAGGGGTAGGGGTCGTCCTCGAAAGGGTTGGAGAGAGGGGGTAAAGGAGGTTTTGTGGGCGAGGGGCTTGGACTTCCAGCAAGTGTGCGTGAGCGTGTTAGATAGGAGTGAATGGAGAAGAATGGTACTTGGGACCTGACGATCTGTTGGAGTGTGAGCAGGGTAATATTTAGTGAAGGGATTCAGGGAAACCGGTTATTTTCATATAGTCGGACTTGAGTCCTGGAAATGGGAAGTACAATGCCTGCACTTTAAAGGAGGGGTTTGGGATATTGGAAGTTTGTGTATCTTTATACGTATATGCTTCTAAACTGTTGTATTCTGAGCACCTCTGCAAAAACAGTGATAATGTGT
The DNA here is from genome assembly GCF_038502225.1 of Cherax quadricarinatus. Taxonomy (NCBI): domain Eukaryota; kingdom Metazoa; phylum Arthropoda; class Malacostraca; order Decapoda; family Parastacidae; genus Cherax; species Cherax quadricarinatus. The sequence goes on along the minus strand of NC_091302.1, from coordinate 47,479,031 downwards.
GAGTGTGGTGAAAGTGTTGAATGATGATGAAAGTATTTTCTTTTTGGGGATTTTCTTTCTTTTTTTGGGTCACCTTGCCTCGGTGGGAGACGGCCGACTTGTTGAAAAAAAAAAAAAAAGTAGCAGCAATGAAAATATTTATGAATATGTATAAAATAATTACTTAGATGAAGTATACCTGGTGAGGGTTTCGGGGGTCAACGCCCCCACAGCTCAGTCTGAGACCAGGCCTCGTGGCCTGGGTGTCAATAAAATAATCAATGGGGAAAGAGGCACCACCTTTCTTCTTGTATGACAGTACTTCCATGTGTAACTAGAACCAACCAATCTACTATCTATAATAATGTGCAGTAAGAAAAGAATTCATGTATGTGTCATGTAGTAAATGGGAAGAAAATGAACTATGAAAAAATAAACAAGAAAAGATATCTTGGAATCAATTAACTCAACCATACCACTGGTTCCAATTAAGGAAAACATATGTAGCAAATCTAACATGTGAAGGTATTGCCAGAGTTTGTAACTCTTCATATATGTTTCCAATAACCATTACTATTTGTAAGTGATCAAACTTAACCCTTTCAGGGTCCACAGCCAAAATCTGAAGGGGTGCCCCAGTGTCCAAGAAATTTTGAAGAAGAAAAAAAATTTTCTTACAGAATTCAAGATAATATTTTTGTGAAGGTAATAAAAAAAAATTCTGATCAATACTTACCGAGATACAGTGGCGAGAAGTTGACCCAAAATGACCGGGTGGCAGCAACATCAGTGACTTCCGCAAAATTGCATTTTTTTAATTTGTTTTTTATACTTTTTTCTTTTTTCTAATTTTTTTCTTTTTCTAGTAACATTTGTGGTCTGTGAGACCAATATAATGTATATTGTATAAGTGTACACTCATTGTATTCAACACAATAACTGCACTAATTTGTTTATCATTATATTGCTTACAAAACTTGTTTACAAGTTTATTGTAAACAATATGATGAAAATATTAGTGTGGTTATTGTGTTGAATACAATGGTACCATATAGTACTATATGGTACAATGGTGCAATGGTACCATATGGTACAGTGGTATCATATGGTACAATGGCACCATGATACAATGGTACCATATGGTAGAATATGGTACAATGGCACCATTTGGTATAATGGTACCATATGATACAATGGTACCATATGGTGCAATGGTACCTTATGGTGCAATGGTACCTTATGGTGCAATGGTACCTTATGGTACCATATGGTACACTGTACCTTATGGTACCATATGGTACACTGTACCATATGGTACTGTTGTATTCAACACAATAAACACACTAATATTTTCATCATTATTTCATTTACAATAATCGTTTACAACAAAAATATGCAAAAATGTTGTATATTAGTAATGTTCTATTATATATTTACAAATGTACAGCCACTCAACATGTTCCTTGAGGTGGATAACAAAGCACTTTCTTGGAAACTGCCGAGTCACTAGCTAGCTTGCAGTCGTCACTCACTCAGTCTTGCCTGGTGCCTGGTGGCAGCAACATCTGTAACTGACCATATGGTACATGGTATCATATGTTACAGGGTACCATATGGTGCAAGGTACCATATGGTACAGGGTACCATATGGTACAGGGTACCATATGGTACAGGGTACCATATGGTACAGGGTACCATATGGTACAGGGTACCATATGATACAGGACACCATATGGTACAGATACAGGGATCCATATGGAAATAAAGTCACCCTGACCTTTTTTGGGTTATCCTAGGATTTTTTTACATATGCTGCTATGTATGATAATCTATGTAACTGTATTTGTGTACACCTGAATAAACTTACTCAAGCACATGTGGCATAGTAAGTTTATTTAGGTATACACAAATAAAGTTACATAGATTATCATACATAGCAGCATATGTTTGGAGACCCTAAGATAACCAAAAAAAGTCAGACAGACTTATTTCCATTAAGGTCCCTGTACCATATGGTACAATGTACCATATGGTATAATGTTACATATGATACAATGTACTATATGGTACATTGTACCATATGATACCATTGTATGACATCGCACCATTGTACCATATGATACCATTGTACCATGTGGTACAATGGTACCATATGGCTCAAAACCATAGAATTCCTCTTCAGATCCACTTCCATCAGTCTTAGAACTGCAAGTTGTGAAGAGGAGAGTCAGAATTCGCCAAGAGAGTGAGTGGGGAGTGAGAGCTTCCTTGCCGCCAGGCATGATGAACAAAGCAATTTGGCGGCGTTCCCACAATGCCATGCAGGCGTCCAGATTTTTTCTATAGTGCACACACTGACCACCCAGACCCATTCTCTCAGATGTAGGCCTACCGGCCTTCTTGCGCTAAATTTGACGCCACTAGAATTTTGCCGTAGATCTACGGTTTGGACCCTCAACATAAAGCCGTAGATCTACGGCACGGACCCTGAAAGGGTTAAATATAAAAGTATCTCAAGAATAATAAACTACCTAGTCTCACCTGGACCATCTCTGAGGTATCGTGTGCTCATCACAGAAATAACATATATGAAGCCAACAAACTGCCACAGATTGTACAGGAACAGATACACTTTCTTCAGAGACTCTCCTGGAAAAATAAGTATACTGTGCATACGTGCATACATACTGGTAAACATAAATGTTTCTGTTGCAAACCTTATGCAGGTAGTACTATGAACTGAAATAATTTATGCCAATGACAAATCTCTCTCTCAATACAGTAATTTGGCCAGTAAAAAAATTTATCCACACATCCCAAATAAAAGTATCCACATATTCCACACATGTAGAAAACCAGTGTGAAAAAATAAACAGTAATACCCTGAGCACTATCATGTGCTCACACATCTGAAAAAAGGAGAAGAATCAAGAGAAATGCACTATAAGTGGTTCTCTTGACTCTTTCTTCCTGTTCTTCTGAAGATGTATATGTAAGCACATTAAAGTGCTCAACTTTTCCTGTTTATTTTTTTTCACAATGATATTTATTGACTAAAAACTTAATATAAATGTGCATGCATGTGTGTGTGTGTGTGTGTGTGTGTGTGTGTGTGTGTGTGTGTGTGTGTGTGTGTGTGTGTGTGTGTGTGTGTGTGTGTGTGTGTGTGTGTGTGTGTGTGTGTGTGTGTGTGTGTGTGTGTGTGTGTGTGTGTGTGTGTGTGTGTGTGTGTGTGTGTGTGTGTGTATGTGTGTGTGTGTGTGTGTGTGTGTGTGTGTGTGTGTGTGTGTGTGTGTGTGTGTGCGTGTGTGTGTGTGTGTGTGTGTGTGTGTGTGTGTGTGTGTGTGTGTGTGTGTGTGTGTGTGTGTGTGTGTGTGTGTGTGTGTGTGTGTGTGTGTGTGTGTGTGTGTGTGTGTGTGTGTGTGTGTGTATGTATGTATTTACCTATTTCACCTACTTGTGGTTGCAGGGGATGAGTCATGGCTCCTGGCCCTGCCTCTTTGCTGGTTGCTACTAGGTCCACTTTCTCCCTGCTCCATTTATTTTTTTTTTATTTTTATTTATTTATTTATTTATTTATGTCTTTGCAAATAGTACATTGAGATTATGTATTTACAATAATGGGTTGCAATGCAAAGAGAGCCTCTATTATGCCTAGGCATTATGGGCCAACTTAACATTATTGGCTTACAGACTACTTAACACTAAGAATTATATCATAGTTGTATAGCAGATTATTAATTATAAGTGAATCTAATTTATATAAGACAAAAGATATATTCATATATTCAAAAATGCTTTTTGTGAAAACAATGATTCAATTAAATTCCTGTCGACAATGGATAAAAGGTTCAAAGTAATTGTTGAAATTATATCGGAAATACATAATTGAGTATGTGAGTTCTGAGTATTTAGCATTTAGTCATGGGTGATTAAGTGGCTTTTGAGAAGAGTCTTAAGTTGATTTTCAGACCGGGTTACTCAAGTATCTTCTGGTAGTGAATTCCATATTTTGGGGCCCTTTATGTGCATAGAGTTTTTGCACAGTGTGATATGGACACGAGGTACATCAAAAAGAGATCTGTGTCTTGTGTTATGGTCATGTGTCCTGTTAAGGTTGGTGAGAAGTTTGAGTGGAGGGTTTATATTTGCGTGTATTGTTCTGTGTATGTAGTAGGCACATGAATAAGTATGGATGTTCTTAATGGTGAGCAGATTTAGACTTTTGAAAATTGGTAGAGTATGCTGGCAGGGGGTGGGAATTTATCATCATTCTGACTGCTGCCTTTTGCTAGGTTATTAGAGGTCTTAGGTGATTTATTGTTGTTGATCCCCCATGAGCTTTATCGTGCATGTGTGTGTGTGCATTTTTTTTTTTTTTAACACACTGGCTATCGCCCGTCGGCCAAATAAAACAAACAAAAAACATGCCAGTGAAGAAGTGGGGCCAGGAGCTATGACTCAACCCCTGCAACTACATATAGGTGAGTGTACATAAACACACTGTGTACAGTAAACCTTTGATGTAACAGATTAACTAGGGAGAGTGGGTGGGTGGTAACAATTGTAGCAGATATAGATGAGGTTGTCTTACTGTGATAGTAACAGTAATAGACAACTGTTATAACCAACAAACTCTGTCCACTGTTTCCAAATCATTTGACCCATCAGATTTTATCCTGTATTTCTGAAAGCTGATATACTGAGGTCCATTAAATCGAGGGTTTACTGTATTTGCTATTATTGTATGTGCTAATGTCATTAACTTATAAGGGTGAATAAAAGACAGCTCCTGGTCCATCAAGTAGCACAAATATTAGGGTACTGTACAAAACATATGCTGGTACAATATTTGTTGAAGTTATAGCTCACTTTTTGTAGGCCATCCAAGCTCCTCTGCCTGCATTTGCTCATAGAGTCCTGGGTAGTCATCCACAATATCTCTTGCTTCATCTGACAAATCCTCTTCATGAATCCACTTATCAAAATCTATCTTAAAATAATAATAATGAGAATTAGCAGCTCAAAACACTAGCTCCATTACAGCATTTTTGCAAACAATATTTTATACAGCACTGTATTACACACATTATTATATTCACAAGTGTAAATATTACATACTGAAGAATAAAAAAAACAATATTCTCATGAACATTACAGAAATAACCTGCAGACAGGAGACAAAATTATGATAGTATGTCAGTCCTATGTGTAGGGTTATTTGTGTACTATTTACTGAGTGTCCCAGTTGACTTTTAGTACACTCAGGTTAGTACAAAGTGTACTTAAAGGTGCTTGTTCTAGTCAACTTATTACTGGGTGTTCTCAGTTATTTGTAGTACAGTCAGATTGTTACAAAGTATATCTAATTGTTTGTAGAACATTCAGGTATAGGTCGGCCATCACTAATCTGGCATCATTGGGACCTGTAGTGTGCCGGATTAGTGAGTTTGCCGGATTACAGAGTGGGTAGATTAGAATACACTTAATTAACCTATCAACAGAGAGTTTCTGCTACATCTTCCTTATTTTCATCACTGCTTTCTCCTCCACTGGCTTGCTGCTGTGGATTTACAACCATCTGCACAATATCTGAGTCAGTATAATTATGAAATTTGAGTCGGTATAATGATCTGAGCCAGTATAATGATGAAATTTGAAATTATGCTAGCTGAAATTAGTGCCGGATTACTGATGTAACCAGATAACTAATTTCTGGATTAGTGATGGTTGACCGTAGTTACAAGTGTACTCATGTACCATACTCAAGATAATTCATCCTTACAGATTTTGGTAGTTACGATCAAATATAAGGAAGTAATATGACGATTATTCAGATATAAGGAAATGGCAAATCACATTTTAAAAATGCCATATGGAACATATAATTTTGTCTAAAATCACAAATTTTTACTATGGTTTGTCTTGGTATGCATTTTTTACAAGGTTATCTCTTATCCAGTTACCCACTCCATTCATCCTGTATCACTAACTGCACAACAAATATTTAAAGCTTTTTAATATATCAAGTACAGGAGGGCCCCACTTACACAGCAGGTTAGGTTCCAGGCTGTTGTTGTGAAGTGAAAATTGCTGTAAAGTGAAATGCATATAAAAGCCTGATAACATGTTTACACTATCATATATCAGTGAGAAACAGAGCCAGGTCTAAATAATGCATATACAGTACACATGTTACTTACCTTAAAGTATTTTTGCCCTTAGCTTATAGTGAGTGATTATATTTGTTGTAGGAAATCTGAATAAATGAAGAATAGATATAGTAACTGAAAACTGATGCAGTAGCAAAACGCCAGAAAGCGAAGTGCTGTAAAGCAGGGCCCTCCTATTAAAAAACTTTATCTAAAAGACCTTAATTTAATGGATACTGGAAATTACAGAAAATTCAAGAGATACACTGATTTTGGAAATATATAACAAAATTTTTTAGTTACAGAATTGTCTGTTACACTCTCCTGAGTTTAATTTTGGAAACAACGAACAGTCTGTTAACCACAGAACTTCCCATTAATGTTACAGTCTGCTGGGTAAACTGATTTTGAAATATATAACAAAATTTTTTAGTTACAGAATTGTCTGTTACAGAGTTTAATTTTCACTGGTTACAGTCTTTAAACTGTTTCAATCACTGGTTACAGCAGCAAAAAAAAAAAAAAAAAGTCCATTATTCAGATTTACCAGACAACTGGCATAATATTACTGGTCACACTCTTTCCTCTATTAGTCCATTAAATTAAGGTTTCCCTATATATTTGTATGAAATAGTAACTTTTATGATTGGTTCCATTGATATAACAACAGCTATTTTAATATGCAAGGTGCAATAAAATAGTAAGCTGACTAGCTTGCAGCTTAGTAGAAATTTCATTCTGTGCAATGCCAACTTTTTTCTTTTTTTTTTTTGATAGGAAATACCACATGATTGGTAAGGACACTTATACTACACCCTGAATACATACATACAGAGAAAACTCTGAATATCTTCAATTATCATTTCCAAATGTGAAAGCAGAAAAAGGAACCAAGAGAAATTACTGATTTTAACACCTGTATGACCCATATGGATTTAGCAAATATTTTTAATATAATAATAATAATAATGATAATAACATGGAACTGTACAAAGATCTGATACTACATGGTAAGAGAAGAAGTGGTAGTAAGGGAAGGAGGGAAGGATAGTTGGTGAGAGGGGAAAGTGTGTGTGCTGGTAAGAGGGGGGGAGAAAATGTTGGTGAGAGTGGAAGTCATGGTTAAGGAGGGAGGGAGAGAAATTTCCACAAATGATGCAATGCCACATTGAGGGAGAATTGAAAATTTCTTAAAAAAAAAAAAAAAAAAAAATGACAAAGTATACTCCTTAGTTTATAACTGGTAGTCTGCAGTTGTCAAACTGTCCTTTAATCAAGTAATTTCTTACAAACTCTTATAATAGGGTAATTTCTTACAAACTCTTATAATAGGTAATTTCTTACAAACTCTTATAATAGGGTAATTTCTTACAAACTCTTATAATAGGGTAATTTCTTACAAACTCTTATAATAGGGTAATTTCTTACAAACTCTTATAATAGGGTAATTTCTTACAAACTCTTATAATAGGGTAATTTCTTACAAACTCTTATAATAGGGTAATTTCTTACAAACTCTTATAATAGGGTAATTTCTTACTTTTAGCCAGGCAGGCTTCTTTGTATCTTCAATGAGTCGAGGCCAAAATTCAACCTGAGCCTTAGTTAGACTCAACTCAACATAGCGGTCAAGTATTCTGTATCTGCTTTTCTGTAACAAAAAATATTATAAAAAATTTAACATTATACATACATATATATGTTGTATTACTTTTTCTGGCTCTCTCTCACGCAAACATATGTGATATGCAAAAACTGCAACTACTGTAGTAGATATTTTACAAATAAATAGATATCAGTTTTGGAGGGTGGTATTACAGAATATTTACCTCTGGGTCAATTGTTCTGAAAAGCCTGAGGTTGAATCCGTATTTCTTTTCCCCTTGAGCACCATGACCAACAGCTGAGAATATTAGGTTCTGCTCCTGAAGATTCACATTGGGAGCCTGGAGATGGAAGACAGTGTATACAATAGACATTAATAACCTTTATCACTCCCCTCAAATGTTTTTCTATACAGTAGTCTTTTTATCAACTATACTACTTCCATGCTTTCAGATATAAAAAATATAGTAATTAAAATTTATACATATTGTACTATATTACCAGTGATAATACAACTTTTTTTTTTTTTTTTACAAAATGCATATGCCTGCCCTGATTCTCTCCCCTCCCTCACCTGTCTTTAGTGCATATACTTTTTTTTTTTTTTCTTAAAATTTTTTTTTTTTTTTTCCAACAAGTCGGCTGTCTCCCACCAAGGCAGGGTGATCCAAAAAAAAAGAAAATCCCCAAAAAGAAAATACTTTCATCATCATTCAACACTTTCACCTCACTCACACATTATCACTGTTTTTGCAGAGGTGCTCAGAACACAACAGTTTAGAAGCATATATGTATAAAGATACACAACATATCCCTCCAAACTGCTAATATCCCAAAACCCCTCCTTTAGAGTGCAGGCATTGTACTTCCCATTTCCAGGACTCAAGTCTGGCTATATGAAAATAACCGGTTTCCCTGAATCCCTTCACTAAATATTACCCTGCTCACACTCCAACAGATCGTCAGGTCCCAAATACCATTCGTCTCCATTCACTCCTATCAAACACGCTCATGCACGCCTGCTGGAAGTCCAAGCCCCTCGCCCACAAAACTTCCCTTACCCCTTCCTTCCAACCTTTTCGAGGACGACCCCTACCCCGCCTTCCTTCCCCTACAGATTTAAATGCTCTCCATGTCATTCTACTTTGATCCATTCTCTCTAAATGACCAAACCACCTCAACAACCCCTCTTCAGCCCTCTGACTAATACTTTTATTAACTCCACACCTTCTCCTAATTTCCACACTCCGAATTTTCTGCATAATATTTACACCACACATTGCCCTTAGACAGGACATCTCCACTGCCTCCAACCGCCTCCTCGCTGCTGCATTCACAACCCAAGCTTCACACCCATATAAGAGTGTTGGTACTATACTTTCATACATTCCTTCTTTGCCTCCATAGATAACGTTTTTTGACTCCACATGTACCTCAACGCACCACTCACCTTTTTTCCTTCATCAATTCTATGATTAACCTCATCCTTCATAAATCCATCCGCCGACACGTCAACTCCCAAGTATCTGAAAACATTCACTTCTTCCATACTCCTCCTCCCCAATTTGATATCCAATTTTTCTTTATCTAAATCATTTGATACCCTCATCACCTTACTCTTTTCTATGTTCACTTTCAACTTTCTACCTTTACACACACTCCCAAACTCATCCACTAACCTTTGCAATTTTTCTTTAGAATCTCCCATAAGCACAGTATCATCAGCAAAAATTAACTGTGTCAATTCCCATTTTGTATTTGATTTCCCATAATTTAATCCCACCCCTCTCCCGAACACCCTAGTATTTACTTCTTTTACGACCCCATCTATAAATATATTAAACAACCATGGTGACATTACACATCCCTGTCTAAGACCTACTTTTACCAGGAAGTATTCTCCCTCTCGTCTACACACCCTAACCTGAGCCTCACTATCCTCATAAAAACTCTTTACAGCATTTAGTAACTTACCACCTATTCCATATACTTGCAACATCTGCCACATTACTCCTCTATCCACTCTAATATATGCCTTTTCTAAATTCATAAATGCAATAAAAACTTCCCTACCTTTATCTAAATACTGTTCACATATATGCTTCAATGTAAACACTTGATCTACACATCCCCTACCCACTCTAAAACCTCCTTGCTCATCCGTAATCCTACGTTCTGTCTGAATTATTACAAATACTCAAGGTCAGGTTGAATAGCTGTAATTATCCCAGAGTTGACTAAATGGACACAATAACCCCAAGGTCAATTTAATACCTGTGAGAAGCCTATTATTATTATTATTATTATTATTATTATTATTATTATTATTATTATTAATATTATTATTATTATTATTATTAATTATTATTAAACCACCACATTTAGACTCCATGACGAGGCCTCAATAAGGAAGTTCACAGCTGACCTAGAGACTGTTGACTGGCCTACAGAATTCTCCAAGGCCAATGGTATTGATGACTGGACAGACATTTTTCTTAACAAATTACTTAGACTATACAACAAACATTGTCCTATAAAAACAAAACAGATCACAAACAAACGGCTTGGTTGCCCATGGCTAACCAGCACCATTCTGAAATCCATTGACAAGAAACACCAATATAAAAAGCAATATAGACAGGGCTTAATACACAAAGATATTCTTAAACACTATTCATCAGTTCTCACCAAAGTAATAAAGAAAGCCAAACAACTATACTGCTCCAGTAGATTCACAGACACTAGAGGAGATATAAGAAAGACCTGGAAAACACTCTCTCAGATTCTAGAGACCCACAAACTGAAAAACCAAGAATATTGTCCTAACTAAACCTAATGAAACACCACTACATCCCACTGACACAGCTAACAAGATAAACGACTTCTTCTCAACCATAGGATCTAATCTCGCCAATAAAATCCCACATACCAATGCCCATGCCGGGGACTACCTAGATGGGAATTTCCCAAATTCCTTCTATCTTGCACCAACTGAGCCCATGGAAGTCACTGAGATTATAAAGTCACTTAAAAATAACTCAGGGAATCTGTCTCATGTCCCACCATTACTGTACAAGCGAGCGGCCCATGTCCTTTCACATGCTATTTCATTACTTTTTAACAAGTCACTAGAAACTATTACCTTCCTGAAACTACTCAAGATGGCAAGGGTTACACCAATACATAAAGGTGGTGACCCTACAGACTTAAACAACTATAGGCCAATATCAAACTTATCATTGCTATCCAAAATCTTTGAGAAACTCGTGCACAGGAGACTATATTCATTTATAACGGCACAAAACATACTCAACCCCTGCCAACTTGGATTCAGGAAAAATAAAAGCACTAATGATGCAATCATAAAAATGCTAGATCTGCTTTACACAGCATTGGAAAATAAGGAATATCCACTAGGAATTTTTATTGACCTAAGAAAAGCTTTTGACACAGTAGACCACGACATCCTACTCCATAAACTTGACCATTACGGTATAAGAGGCCATGCGCTTGCTTATTTCAAATCTTACCTTACTAATAGGTACCAGTATGTCACCATTAACCCTTTGACTGTCGCAACCCCCAATCCTGAGGTGTCTCCTGGTGTCGCAAAATTTAAAAAAAAAATTCTTATGAAATGATAAGAGAATCTTTTCCCGATTGTAATGACACCAAAAAAACGAAATTTGATGGAAAACTGACGGAATTATGCTCTCGCGAAGTTAGCGACCTCGGCGCTGTTTACAAATCGGCGATTTCGCCCACTTTGAGCCCTATTTTCGGCTAATTCCATTGTTCCAGTCGCCCAAACTCATAGCTATTTCTTTAGAACTCCATTTTTTCTATCGATTGAGTACAAGAAATTGCCCATTTACCGATTTCAACTACCTAATAATGTGGTCAGAAATTTGCAATTTGGCCAATTTCACGAAAACTAAAAAATATGACAGTTTCAAAATAAGGTCCAGAATGAACAGTGCAGACATTCCTGGCTCTAAAATAACATTTTCTTTGTTCATCAGTCATGTCTCCAGGCCCCTCTGATATTACTCTTGCTTTCTATTTTGAACTTTTATTCAAACAAAAAATAGAAGACTTACTATTATGCAGACTACTGCAATACTGTAATAATTGTATAAATAACATCAACCCATTCATGACTGCATATTAGAATGGCTAGTTGGACATTTATTGGACAAAGGCATCATTTGTTTACTTTTGAACATTGGCAAAAATCAAACATTTACCCTACTTTGAGCTCCATTTCTAGGTTCTTTTTATAGTAAAATTAATCAAAATCACCTCTATTTCTATAATATATTTTCCATTCTATCAAATGAGACCAAGAAAACGAGAATACAACCATAAATACTATACGAAAATAGACCACAAAGTCGGCATTTTAATTAAAAAAAATGGTCGGAGTTTTTTTTTTCTCATTATGCACTGTGTGCTCCAGGATTTTTTTTATATGGTGCACACTGACCACACAGACCCATTCTCTCACATGTGGGCCTACCAGCTTTCTCCTGCTTGATTAGAAGCCGCTAGAATTTATGAGTATACAGTGGACCCCCGGTTAACGATATTTTTTCACTCCATAAGTATGTTCAGGTGCCAGTACTGACCGAATTTATTCCCATAAGGAATATTGTGAAGTAGATTAGTCCATTTCAGACCCCCAAACATACACATACAAACGCACTTACATAAATACACTTACATAATTGGTCGCATTCGGAGGTAATCGTTATGCGGGGGTCCACTGTATATACGTCAAACATGGTACCTCGTAAGACGTATATATACGGCCGTGACAGTCAAAGGGTTAAAGACACAGCATCAACAACACGGCCACTTGATACTAGAGTTCTGCAGGGAAGTGTCCTTGGTCCCCTGCTCTTCCTCATATACATCAATGATCTTCCAAATGTATCCCAACACCTGAAACCCATTCTCTTTGCTGACGACACGACTTATGTCATCTCTCACCCTAATCTTGCCACCCTCAACACCATTGTTAACGAGGAGCTGATCAAAATATCGACTTGGATGACAGACAATAAACTTACGCTTAACACTGACAAAACCTACTATATTATGTTTGGTAGCAGAGCAGGAGATGCACAAATTAACATTAAGATCGACAACACTCTAATTACCAGACATAATGAGGGCAAATTCCTAGGCCTATACCTTGACAACAACCTGAATTTCAGCACCCATATCCAACACATAACCAAAAAAGTATCCAAAATGGTTGGGATCCTCTCCAAGATACGATACTACGTGCCGCAAACTGCCCTTATCACACTATACCATTCACTTATATATCCATACCTCACCTATACTATTTGTGCTTGGGGATCAACTGCAGCAACGCACCTAAAGCCAATAATAACCCAACAAAAAGCTGCAGTAAGAATAATCACTAAATCTCATCCCTGGCAACACACCCCCCCACTCTTCATAGATCTAAACTTACTCCCTGTTCAGAACATCCACACTTACTACTGTGCAATCTACATCTAAAGGACCTTAAACTCCAATATCAACCTTGACCTAAAATGCTTTCTTGATAGTTGTGACAGGATCCACAGGCATAACACCAGACACAAACATCTCTATGACATTCCCCGTGTCCGACTAAACCTTTACAAAAATTCAATGTATTTCAAAGGCCCTAAAATCTGGAACACCCTACCTAAGAACTCTAGAATTGCAGACACATTCATCACCTTCAAAACTACCATTAGAAAACATCTGATCACCCTGATACACCCCGTCAAGTAACTACACGAATACCACCTGGTGGTTCACACTTACACTCACTCACCTATTTGACCATAAATAGAAATATTAATCTCAATCTTAAAATAATGAATCCTGTGATACTCCAATACTGAAACTATGTACTGTGCCAAAACAAAAGCATTCACATTGCTAAACTCACAAACTAGTATTTAGTCACTTAGCCATAATACCAACTTACCTCATAATTTGTAATATTTTAAAACTAAGAATTAAACTAAGTCTGCCCGAAATGCCTAGCCATGCTAGGTGTTCTAGTGGTACACTCTCTAATTATTATTTTACTACATGTAAACCACACAATAACCAAATTCTGTAAACTCAGCATTGTAATCCTTATAGAGAATAAACTTTGAATTTTGAATTTGAATTTGAATTATTATTATTATTATTATTATAATGAAAGAGGAAGCGCTAAACCCGTAGGATTATACAGCGCCTTTGGGGGGGATGTGGAAGGTATTTAGGCTTAATTCATAGAACCGGAGCAGAGATCCAATTCCCTAGATCAAGAGCCTCTCACCAGCGTCAAGGAACCTCCCTTGAGGAGAGAAACCTATTAATTACTGGCGAGCAAAAATGGTTTATGAAGCACACCGAGGAGCACGCAGTAAGCCTAGTCTGTGTTCTAAATTACTGTAGCTTGTAGAAGACGCCACAAAGATCAGGTCGAGGCTACACTCACCTGTACATTCCTCAGCTCAATTCTGAGTGTCACAGTAGAGTCAGTTTGAGCCCAGTACACAAATGGACTCAAAGTATTTTCTCCCATTTTCTTGTTGGGGGTTTTAAGGGCCACTGAGAACTTAGGCCGCGTCCAGCCTTAGTAAATTTATTTTGGTACAGGTACACATAAATACAGTTACACATATATACATAATAACATATGTAAATTACCTAGCATAGGCCAAAAAAGGTCAGACAAAGTGACTTATTTCCACTGGAGTCCTTCATTTCTCTATGTAATGATCATAATGATTAGTAAGTGTTTGTAGGTACAGGTAAGTTTACTCAGGTATATACAAATACAGTTACATAGATTATCATACATAGCAGCATATGTGTAAAGTACCTAGGATAACCCAAAAAAAAGTCAGACAGAGTGGCTTATTTCCATACATACTAACATATGAGTAAATTACTTAGGATAACCCAAAAAGTCAAAGATAAGATAAGATAAGATTTCGTTCGGATTTTTAACCCCGGAGGGTTAGCCACCCAGGATAACCCAAGAAAGTCAGTGCGTCATCGAGGACTGTCTAACTTATTTCCATTGGGGTCCTTAATCTTGTCCCCCAGGATGCGACCCACACCAGTCGACTAACACCCAGGTACCTATTTGCTGCTAGGTGAACAGGACAACAGGTGTAAGGAAACGTGTCGGAATGTTTCCACCCGCCGGGAATCGAACCCGGGCCCTCCGTGTGTGAAGCGGGAGTTTTAGCCACCAGGCCACCGGGCCACCCCACCAGGCCACCGGGCCATCAAAGTGACTTATTTCCATTGGGATCCTTGTCTCTTCTCTGATGATCAAAATTATTATTAATAATTAAGTAAGTTTATTCAGGTATAGGTACACCTCAATACGGTAACAAAAATTATTATACATAGTAACATATGTGTAAAATGCCTAGGATACCCCCCAAAAAAAGTCAGACAGGATTAGTTGACATTATTGGCTTACTTGAGCAGAGCATTTATTTATTTATTTATTTATTTATTTATTTCCAATTTGAGCACACATACAGAGGTACAAAAAAATACAGATAAGAGCAGCATGCCAAAGCCACTTATACTATGCATAGCATTACGGGCTGGCTTAAAATTAACTTAAGATTAACTAAGCAATGATGAAATCAGTGATAAAACATTAATGCTGAGGTCAGGTGGAGAATGCTGCATCTGATGATGTACCGAGTGGGGTTGTAGAGTCTAAAATCTTGGGTAGCTTGTAAATGAGATTGGATAAGTTTGTGAGCAGACCTTCTACAGTGTTCTTATGTGGGATAGCGATGAAGAAGTTTCTTGGCAAGTGGTTCAGCTATGTTATAGAAGCCACTATTCTGGGTGAAGTTGTCGGATATAGAAATAAGTGATGATTCCAGGATTCTTCGGTATTGAGTGTTGTCTTCTGTGGCGATGAGTCTTGAGTTTCTGTAGTTTATCAAGTGGTTGTGTGAATTACGGTCTTGTACACAGGCATTCCTTGTGTCGTCAGACCTGCTTGCGTATTGGTGTTCTGAAATATGTGTTTGGAGGTCCCTTGATGTTTCGCCCACGTATAACTTGTTGCAGTCATTACAAGGGATTATGTATACCCCTGCAGAGGGTGGAAACTTGTCCTGTCTATCACTGGTAATGTCCTTGATGGTCGTAGTTGTGGAGGTAGATACTTGAAAGGAGGTATTGGAAAAGATGTTGGAAACGTGTTTGGCAATGGAGTTGGTGGGGAGGACTATGTATCTCTTCTCGGCAGTGTCTTCTCTGGGTGTGTTGAAGATGTTTAATGCCCGTCGTCTGCAGTCTCTGATGAAGTGACGAGGATAGTGGAGTTTAGAAAATACTTGTTCAATTATCGTGCATTCTTCTTCAAGGAACTCATTGCTGCAGATTCTGAGTGCACGCAGGAAGAAGCCTATAATTACACCACGTTTGGTTTTGGTGTCGTGGTGAGAGTAAAAGTGAAGAAGGTCGTTTTGGTTGGTGGGTTTTCGATAGACTTTAAAACGAAGTTCGTGGTCAGCTTTGCAGAGCAGAACATCAAGGAAAGGAAGAGTGTTGTCGACTTCTTCTTCAAGTGTGAACTGGACTGAAGGCTCGACCTGGTTGAGCTTGTCTTGGAGAGCTTGAACGTTGAAGCGTTTAGGAGTTATGAGGAGAATATCGTCAACATAACGGAGCCAGGTGACAGACGAAGGAATAATGGTGGAGAAACGTTCGGCTTCTAGATGTTCCATGTATAGGTTCGCCAGGACCGCACTGAGTGGCGAACCCATGGGTAGTCCAAAAGTCTGCTGAAAGAGATGATTTTCGAAAGAGAAACACGTAAAGCCAACACATAGTTCAACAAGGTCGATGAAATAAATCGCTGGCTGGAATGGGAAGATCAAGTGAATCGTCAATTTTCCTGTGCAAGAGATCGATGGCTTGTGTAGTAGGTACTTTGGTGAATATTACCTTTTCATATAATTTTATATTGCTTGTATTTGCGATAATAGCTAAATCGTAAATGTATTGCTTTATATTGTTATTTGACTTAGCTTCCTTTTGTTAGGTAGGATGTAACATATGTGCTCAGTTCAAGTCTTGATTGTCTAACTACTGTAATTATTGCTCTTTGCTCGTTTCCCTGCCGGCTTCTGTTTCTGAGCTGCAGCTGTCCACGGAGCTATCACGTGATCGAGGGGGGTGTCCTCACCTCGCCTGAAGTATTCAGTCTGGTCTAGACACTCTTGGTGGTTGGACAGATTGTCTGTCTCATTATTCTTGTTAGTTCTGTAGAACTCTGTTCACAGAACATTGTATAGACTTAGTGATTTTCGACGTTGTACTGAGGTTGTGTGTCGCATAGACACTCTGAGCAACTCAGGTCCTGAGCTGTAGCTTCTGACCTAACTTGTACTGGTATCTGTGTACTGTCACAGTCGGGGATTTTCTTATTCTGAACTTAGATTCAGTAGTATGGGAGTTTTGTGACTTTTGTGGAGGATCTGCTGAGGGTCCCTACTTAGAGTCGTTATATTATCTCCTTGTCCTGATTGTGTCGCAGCTGCTTGTTGTATTGCTATCGGGCTTAGCATTCTTTTTTGTTCAAGCAGACTGTTCTGGTTGCCAGTCGGTCAAGTAGTTAGTTTATTTGAGGACTTTGTCAGTCACTTGTTTAAGTCTAGTCGAGTCGTGAGACATAGCGAACTACTTAGAGCACTTACACACATACTTACAAACTTACTTGTACATATTTGTAATATTTTATTAAATGTTAATGTACCAGACGGTACTTAAGAATTATAAATGTGATATGTGCTTTCAGCACAATAATATTGTACTCGAGAGAAGTGATATTATTTTGATTACTGTGATTAATTTAATTTAATTTAATTTGATAATATACCTCTAGACTTAATAAATTTATTAAATTTTAATTTCTCTATTTAGTAGCCTACCAGTTATAATCCTAAAGCACTAATAATTCATACTGAATTCTAATGGATAATTGGACAAGGATACTGACTACTTGTTACGAAAACCCAGTAACAGGCTGGATGCTAGAAGGGCAGTCCTTTCTAGTATTCACTGGAGATCTCTAAGCTTTTAGAATCGCATTTTTTGTAACAACTCATCTGGGTCTTCAGCTTCCAATTGTGACTCCTTGTTGCTGTGTCCCCTCTCTGGAACATCCTGTTTCTGTCCACCTTGTCTATTCCGCGCAGTATTTTGTTTGCTGTTATCATGTCTCCCCTAACTCTCCTGTCCTCCAGTGTCGTCAGGCCGATTTCCCTTAACCTTTCTTCATAGGACATTCCCCTTAGCTCTGGAACTAACCTTGTCACAAACCTTTACACTTTCTCTAATTTCTTGAAGTGCTTGATCAAGTGTGGGTTCCAAACAGGTGCTGCATACTCCAGTATGGGCCTGACGTACATGGTGTACAGTGTCTTGAACGATTCCTTACTAAGGTATTGGAACGCTATTCTCAGATTTGCGAGGCACCCATATGCTGCAGCAGTTATTTGGTTGATGTGTGCTTCAGGAGACGTGCTCGGTGTTATACTCACCCCAGGATCTTTCTCCTAGAGTGAGGTTTGCAGTCTTTGGCCACCTAGCCTATACTCTGTCTGCGGTCTTCTTTGCCTTTCCCCGATCTTCACGACTTTGCATTTGGCGGGGTTAAATTCGAGAAGCCAGTTGCTGGACCAGGTGTCCAGCCTATCCAGGTCTCTTTGAAGTCCTACCTGTGTGTGTGTGTGTGTGTGTGTGTGTGTGTGTGTGTGTGTGTGTGTGTGTGTGTACTCATCTATTTGTGTTTATAGATTAATGGTTATAATTATGACCGGTAAAAATGAGATTAGTCACAAGAGAGCCTTCACCAAATTCAACATTCAATAACAAGAACATAAAGGGACCAAGTAAACCAAGTCCTAAACGATAAAAGCTGGGAAGATAGACTAAGCAACACAGACCCCCAACTTATGCCTAGAACAGATTAACTCGGTGGCACTCGATGTATGCTCAAGGCTTATTCCTTTAAGAAAAAGGAGGAGTAGATGTAAAACAGAAAGAGACAGGCACTCCCTTTACAGGCGACGGAAAAGAATAACAGAGCGGCTAAAAGAGGCCAATTTATCTGAAATGCGTAGGAAGTCACTGGTCAGAGAAATAGTAAACATCGAACTTAAGCTAAAGGAATCTTATAGGAGTCAGGAATCGTGGGAAGAACTAAAAGCCATAAATGAAATCGAAAGAAACCCTAAGTATTTCTTTTCTTATGCCAAATCAAAGTCGAGAACAACATCCAGTATTGGACCCCTACTTAAACAAGATGGATCCTACACAGATGACAGCAAGGAAATGAGTGAGCTACTCAAGTCCCGATAAATGACTCAGTTTTTAGCAAGCCTCTAACCAGACTGAGAGTCGAAGATCAAAATGAATTGTTTATAAGAGAGCCACAGAATTTAGTTAACACAAGCCTATCTGATATTATCCTGATGCCAAATGACTTCGAACAAGCGATAAATGACATGCCCATGCACTCTGCCCCAGGGCCAGACTCATGGAACTCCGTGTTCATCAAGAACTGCAAGAAGCCCCTATCACGAGCTTTTACCATCCTATGGAGAGGGAGCATGGACATGGGGGTCGTCCCGCAGTTACCAAAATCAACAGACATAGCCCCACTCCACAAAGGGGGCAGTAAAGCAATAGCAAAGAACTACAGACCGATAGCACTAACATCCCATATCATAAAAATCTTTGAAAGGGTCCTAAGAAGCAAGATCGCCACCCATCTAGATACCCATCAATTACACAACCCAGGGCAACATGGGTTTAGAGCAGGTCGCTCCTGTCTGTCTCAACTACTGGATCACTATGACAAGGTCCTAGATGCACTAGAAGACAAAAAGAATGCAGAAGTAATATATACAGACTTTGCAAAAGCCTTCGACAAGTGTGACCATGGCGTAATAACCCACAAAATGCGTGCTAAAAAGCATAACAGGAAAAGTTGGTAGATGGATCTATAATTTCCTCAC
Organism: Cherax quadricarinatus; assembly: GCF_038502225.1. Lineage (NCBI taxonomy): Eukaryota > Metazoa > Arthropoda > Malacostraca > Decapoda > Parastacidae > Cherax > Cherax quadricarinatus. The sequence continues at coordinate 47,459,230 of NC_091302.1, read as the reverse complement.
AAACAGAACACAAAGAGTAGTAGTCAACAGAGTAAAGTCCGAGGCAGCTACAGTGAAAAACTCTGTTCCACAAGGCACAGTACTCGCTCCCATCTTGTTTCTCATCCTCATATCTGGCATAGACAAGGATGTCAGCCACAGCATCGTGTCTTCCTTTGCAGATGACACCCGAATCTGCATGACAGTGTCTTCCATTGCAGACACTGCAAGGCTCCAGGCGGACATCAACCAAATCTTTCAGTGGGCTGCAGAAAACAATATGAAGTTCAAAGATTAGAAATTTCAATTACTCTGATATAGCAAACATGAGGAAATTAAATCTTCATCAGAGTACAAAACAAATTCCGGCCACAAAATAGAGCGAAAAAACCAACGTCAAAGACCTGGGAGTGATCATGTCGGAGGATCTCACCTTCAAGGACCATAATATTGTATCAATCGCATCTGCTAGAAAAATGACAGGATGGAGAATGAGAACCTTCAAAACTAGGGATCCCAAGCCCATGATGACACTCTTCAGGTCGCTTGTTCCATCTAGGCTGGAATATTGCTGCACACTAACAGCACCTTTCAGGGCAGGTGAAATTGCTGACCTAGAAAATGTACAGAGAACCTTCACGGCGCGCATAACGGAGATAAAACACCTCAGTTACTGGGAGCGCTTGAAGTTCCTGAACCTGAACTCCCTGGAATGCAGGCGGGAGAGATACATGATTATATACACCTGGAAAATCCTAGAGGGACTAGTACCAAACTTGCACACGAAAATCACCCACAACGAAAGCAAAAGACTCGGCAGAGGATGCAACATTCCCTCAATGAAAAGCAGGGGTGTCACTAGCACGTTAAGAGACAATACAATAAGTGTCAGGGGCCCGAGACTGTTCAACCGCCTCCCAGCATATATAAGGGGGATTACCAATAGACCCCTGGCAGTCTTCAAGCTGGCACTGGACAAGGACCTAAAGTCAGTACCTGACCAGCCGGGCTGTGGCTCGTACGTTGGATTGCGTGCAGCCAGCAGTAACAGCCTGGTTTATCAGGCTCTGATCCACCAGGAGGCCTGGTCACAGACCGGGCCGCGGGGGCGTTGACCCCCGGAACTCTGTCCAGGTAATCCAGCAGAAGGCCTCGGTCAGATGATCAAAAGCTTCAACGGCGCATCAGGAAACACTTGTCCTGTTTCATGAAGAACCTTACCTAACCTAACCTATTTGTGGTTGCTGGGGTCGATTCACAGCGCCTGGCCCCGCCTTTTCGCTGCTGTGTGTGTTTCGTGTGTGTATGTGTGTGTGTGTTTTGTGTGTGTGTGTGTGTGTGTGTGTGCGTGTGTGTGTGTGTGTGTGTGTGTGTGTGTGTGTGTGTGTGTGTGTGTGTGTGTGTGTGTGTGTGTGTGTGTGTGTGTGTGTGTGTGTTTTGTGTGTGTGTATTGCACCAGTTAAAGAGGTTAGGTTTAAACGAAGAACTGAGCCCTGGATGACTACTGAGATATTAGATAATATGAAATTCAGAGACCAGCTGCTAAAAAGATTTAAAGCAAACAGACAGGATATTGCAGCACTAAATGAATTCCAAAGGGTGAGGAAGAGTACAGAGACTTATAAAAGGAGCAAAGGCAAAGCACTACTGCTCAAAAATTGAAGAGTATAAGCATAACCCCAGAAAGCTCTGGCAACAACTAAAACAGTTGGGGTATAGCCATAAGCCAGTAGATAGGTCTAACATAGTACTCACTATCGATAATGAGGTATGCCACGAAACATCTAAGGTGGCAAATTGCTTTAATTCCTACTACACATCTGTTGCATCAACACTAGTAAGTAAACTACCAGCTGCATCAAATACCTTTAACACAGACTCTGATAAGTTTCAAACATACTATACCAATAAAGGGGTAACCCCAAACAGTTGTCAACTAGTAAGTGTATCTCATGACTTTATTAAAAAAAAAAACTAAGCAGGTTAAACCCAACTAAGAGCACAGGCCCTGATAACATCCCGTCTAAGTTCCTAAAAGATGGTGCTTCTGAACTGTCAATCCCTATTGCTCACATAATAAATCTATCAATCGCCACTAATACCGTACCTGAGGGGTTCAAGGAGGCCAGAGTTACTCCTATCTTCAAGAAAAATAGTAGGTCTGATGTCAGCAACTATAGGCTTGTTAGTATACTCAGTATAATATCCAAAATTCAAGAGAGGGCGGTGTACTCTCAAGTAGTTAAGACCTTAATGACAACAACATTCTCCATAGCTATCAATCGGGCTTTAGAAGATCTTACTTAACCGACACCTCCCTAATTAATCTGATGGATTACCTGAGAACTGAAATGTCAAAGGGGAACCTCATAGGTATGGTAACCTTAGACCTGCAAAAGGCCTTCGATACTGTCAACCACAATATATTATGTAAGAAACTTCAAGCTATCGGTATAGGTTATGTAGACTGGTTTAAGTCCTACCTTAGCAACAGGAGACAAATTGTCAAAAATCAACAAAATGGAATCAGAACCCCTGCCGATAGCATGTGGAGTTCCCCAAGGTAGTATTCTAGGTCCCTTATTATTCTTATGTTATGTCAATGACATGCCTATCAGTGTCAACTGCAAACTCCTACTGTATGCAGATGACAGTGCCCTGTTAGTGTCAGGTAAAGACCCACAAGATATAGCTGATGTTTTAACACTGGAACTGGAGTCCTGCAGCAAATGGTTAGTAGACAACAAACTATCATTACACCTCGGGAAAACTGAAGCCATTCTCTTTGGCACGAAACATAAACTGAGAAGGGTAAATAATTTTAATGTCCAGTGTAATTGGGAGCCCATCACTTTGGTTTCATCAGTAAAATATCTGGGAATCCCCTTTGACCCATGCATGTCAGGAGAATTGATAGGGAACAGTGTAGTAAAGAAAGTGAATGCCAGACTGAAGTTCCTGTATAGACAAGCACAGTGTCTACCTACTGAGGCTCGCAGGACCTTATGTCTAGCCCTTATACAATGCCATATGGATTACGCTTGCTCTTCATGGTACTCTGCCTTGACAAAAAAAACTGAAAGATAGACTGCAAATCACCTAAAACAAAATCGTAAGATTCATCCTGGGGCTGGGACCAAGAGAGCATGTAGGCCAGGATGAATTACAGCAGTTGGATATGCTGAATGTTGAAGACAGAGTAAGACAACTGAAGCTAAATCATGTTTATAAAATTGCTCACAAACAGTGTCCAGAATATCTTGCTGTCAATTTTGTCAAGGTTGGGAACCAAAGCAATCATAGTACTAGGGGGAGAGAGCACAACTTTGTAGTACCCACAGTCATTGGCCAGACTTCAAACACCTTTTATTGTACAGCAATAAAGGAATGGAACAGACTGCCTGCACATGTCAAAGCCAGTCATAGCATGAACCAGCTCAAGAGGAGTGCCAAAAGGTGTCTGATGAATGTAGCTACAGAAAGGGAGGGGAATGATTTTCTATTTTTTAGCTAACATACGTGTAAATTTTACCTTATTCCTAGTAATGACCCTCGTATTGCAGATAGTCTTAATGACCCTCGTGTAGTAGATAGTCTTTTTAGTATGATAATAAGATGTTATTTTCATTATAGAATAATAAGAAAATATTATAACCTTTATATTATAATAATAAGGTAAAAGGACCCCAATGGAAATAAGTCACTCTGTCTGACTTTTTTGGGTTATCCTAGGTTCTCTACACATATGCTGCTATGTATGATAATTCTATGTAACTGTATTTGTGTATACCTGAATAAACTTACTTACTTACTTACTTATATGGGGTTGCAGGGGCAGAATCCTAGCTCCTGACCCTGCCCCTAAACTAGTCGCTTGCCAGATAGCTTCCTCTTAACCTCTACCATACCTGCTCTTGAAACTATGTATGGAGGTTGCCTCCATCACTTCATCGAGATCATTCCACTTTCCAAGAACTCTGAGAGTGATGAAATAATTTCTGACATCGTTGTAAATCACCTGCATCTTTAATTTCCAGCTGTACCCCAGAGTACCTATTCCTTGCCGATCAAACAACCTCTTCCTTCCTACCATATCAATTCCTCTGAGTGTTTTTGTATGTTATATCTCCCCTAGTTATTCTGTCCTCCCAATGTCGTTAGATCTACTGTCGTAGATCGTATGCTTTAGCTCTGTAACAAGCTTCGTTGCAGGCGTGAGTTCCATACCAGTGTTGTATTCTCTAAGATGAACCTGACGTGTGAGAGAGAGAGCGAGAGAGAGAAATCAAACGAGCTGGCTAGCAAGAGAGCTCAGTGTGTGCCTGACTGTCATTGAGGGAGTATATTCTCTGCGACTTATGATAAAGTAACTTCAAGTGTTCTCACACCAGTGACTCAGTATGTTGTGTGGTGGTGCTGGTGTGAGCATATGCAGTCTTGTGAACACTTACTGCACCATCACCAACCCAATATTGAACTGAACATTTCCAAAATATTCTTGAACCCTGATTAACTGCGTCTTGGATCGTGTGGTCAATATTTAAGTTGATCTATAAGAAGAAACAAACTTTTCCGCATATGTATTATGTTGTAATTACGTGGGTTACTGATTTTATTTACTCAATAAATCAAAAAAGATTCACATAAACAAATACATGCGGTATATTTTTTTATTCACTTAATCGTATTACAAACTGATTTAATTATAGCTCGATCCTGGAAGATAGTCACTTAATTTATTACTGAAAATAAAAGTCACTGGAGAGCCGCTCTGCAGGAGATAATTTACTGAAGTATAGCTCAGGTGAGTTAACTTTCTTATCCTAGATTAATTACCCTTCAAGGGGAGGGACTTTCGTGCTGATGAAGGGCTCTTGATTGAAGGGATTGGCTCAACCCTCCACTCCTCTTCCTAATATCGAAAATAACACAGTCACACAGCCTAAAAGAGCGACGTTTACGTAATTAAAGATATCTTAATTTACCAGACCTCCCGTGACCCAAGATTATTGTTACACGGAACTAAACAACAGCACTCTGACACAGACAAGGAGTTATATATAGATGTGTTATGCAACTTGTCTTCTGTTACAACTAAATCATCAGATATTGTCAGTCGCATTCTCCCTCCCTTCCCCCTTCCTTATTTTAAGAGCTACAACCGTGTAGGTTTGTCAGCCCAAGAAGTGATGAAAGAACAAAAAGGCACAATACCGGTCCCATTGGACTGAAATGTCGTCGTAAGTCTCTGTATGTGCAGGTTATTTATATAGTGTTAGTAAGTTTATTCAGGTATACACAATACAGTTACATAGATTATCATACATAGCAGCATATGTGTAGAGAACCTGGGATAACCCAAAAAAGTCAAACAGAGTGACTTATTTCCATTGGGGTCCTTTTACCTTATTATTATAATATAAAGGTAATAATATATTTACCTTATTCCTAGTAATGACCCTCGTATTGTAGTCTTAATGACCCTCGTGTAGTACATAGTCTTAATGACCATCGTGTAGTACATAGTCTTAATGACCCTCGTGTAGTAGATAGTCTTAATGACCCTCGTGTAGTACATAGTCTTAATGACCCTCGTGTAGTAGATAGTCTTAATGACCCTCGTGTAGTACATAGTCTTAATGACCCTCGTGTAGTAGATAGTCTTAATGACCATCGTGTAGTACATAGTCTTAATGACCCTCGTGTAGTAGATAGTCTTAATGACCCTCGTGTAGTACATAGTCTTAATGACCCTCGTGTAGTAGATAGTCTTTTTAGTATGAAAATAAGATGTTATCTTCATTATAGAATAATAATAAGATATTATAATCTTTATATTATAATAATAAGGTAAAAGGACCCCAATGGAAATAAGTCACTCTGTCTGACTTTTTTGGGTTATCCCAGGTTCTCTACACATATGCTGCTATGTATGATAATTCTATGTAACTGTATTTGTGTATACCTGAATAAACTTACTAACAATATATAAATAACCGGCACATAGAGAGAGAGACTTACGACGACATTTCGGTCCAATTGGACCATTTACAAAGTCGGGCCGAAACGTTGTCGTCAGCTCCTCTCTCCTATATGCAGATAAATTAGACACATGTGCAACTCTTGGGTATCTTTATAGAGGAAACGTTTCGCCACACAGTGGCTTCATCAGTCCATACAAAGGAGAATCTTGAAGAACAGGAGGAGAATGAGGTAATCAGTCCCTCAACCTTGAGTCGATGTGGTCAGTCCATCAATCTTGAATAGAATACGGCATACGTGCTGAGAAGGAGCTTATAAACCGTTGGCAGGAGAGGTGCAGCAGTCATAGGTCGTGTAACATTTGTTCAATGTTGAAGTAGGTCGTGCCCAAGAATTAGGCAAGCGAGGAATTCCCAAGTATTAAGATCCCAAGAAGTTGCAGTGTCTGACAGGTTTGTAGATGAATGGTTCAGAGAACCGACATGTTTCCTCCATAAAGATACCCAAGAGTTGCACATGTGTCTAATTTATCAACATGTCGGTTCTCTGAACCATTCATCTACACTCCTATATGCAGATTATATGTGTAGTTTGAAGGCTCAGTCTTCCATCTTCTTTCTGATCAGCCAGGCTCTTGGTACCCGCATTTACACTGTTGGTCAACATAAGTACAGTCTTCAGGTATATAGGAATTTCTGGTAAAGACAGGTAGTATACCTGGAGGTAGACTTCATACATGGACTCTGAAGTTTCAAATTACTGTATATATGAAGCCTGAATAAAAACTTACCTAACGCAAGAGCTTGGGAATAATTTGTGGCCTGTAACTCATGGTTGGGAGCTCAGCTTAGAGCCAGTGGTGCCCGGGTTCTGTTCCCAGACAGGGCAACGGGTATAGGTAAGCCTCTTTATACTTGCTTTCCCCTTTTCAGTAATCGGTAAATAAATACCAGTGAGTTAGTAGACTGTTGTGGGTTGTACCTTAAGGAATAGTGATATACGATAGATAGCACCTGGGTTTTTACAAACTTGAGTTGGGATAATAAATGATAGCCTGTAAATTCATCATATTTTGTCAGGCGAGGCTCGGGAGATAAAACTCAGTCTCAACATACACAGATATGTGAGTATATCGCAAGAATTAAGGGGGACCACATAACGTGAGCGGCATCGCAAGACTGGCAAACCTAAGAAGAATATCCAGGAATTTGAACAAAGAATCCTTCAGCATGACCTCGGGATGGAGTCTACATCATGTTATTGCGTGTAAAATCTCGTAAAGTTCTAAAGGTTCGCATCTGGACTAGTATCAAGTCTGAGAGGATTGCGCTATAAGGAGAGCCGGAAGGAACTGAACCTCACCACCCTGGAAGAGAGAAGGACAGAGGGTGAAAAGATTACGATTTAAAAATCTTAAAAGGAATTAAGAATACAAATAGGGATAGATGGCTCGAACTCAATCCCTCAAGGGAGGTTCCCCGACGCTGTTGAGGGGCTCTTGATCTAGGGAAATGGATCTATGCTCCAGTTTCTTGAATTGAGCCTGAATGCCCTCCATTTCCACCCACAGGCGTTATATAATCCTGCGGGTTTAGCGCTCGCTATAATTATAATAATGCTCGAATTCAAGATCAAGTTGAAGACAAAGATCAACTATAGAGATGATAGAAAGTATTTATTTAGCGTCAGAGTGGTGGAGAAGTGGAATGACTTGAATGAGGCAGTGCTGGAGGCAAACTCTATACACAGCTTCAGGTGCAGTTATAACAGGGCCCAACTAGCCAGAAATCGGCAATGTCGATCAAACTAGCCTAGGTGGTAGTGCCAGGAGCTGAGTATCAACCCCAACAAGCACAACTAGGCGAGAACAAAGGGTAAGTACTCACACCTAGACAATGTTGAGAATCTTCAAAATAAAGTCACTGTCAGCCTCCAGTGCTGTCAAGATGCCCTACTGTCAGCCTCCAGTGCTGTCAAGATGCCCTACTGTCAGCCTCCAGTACTGTCAAGATGCCCTACTGTCAGCCTCCAGTGCTGTCAAGATGCCCTACTGTCAGCCTCCAGTACTGTCAAGATGCCCTACTGTCAGCCTCCAGTACTGTCAAGATGCCCTACTGTCAGCTTCCAGTACTGTCAAGATGCCCAACTGTCAGCCTCCAGTACTGTCAAGATGCCCTACTGTCAGCCTCCAGTGCTGTCAAGATGCCCTACTGTCAGCCTCCAGTGCTGTCAAGATGCCCTACTGTCAGCCTCCAGTACTGTCAAGATGCCCTACTGTCAGCCTCCAGTACTGTCAAGATGCCCTACTGTCAGCCTCCAGTACTGTCAAGATGCCCTACTGTCAGCCTCCAGTACTGTCAAGATGCCCTACTGTCAGCCTCCAGTGCTGCCAGGATGCCCTACTGTCAGCCTCTAGTACTGTCAAGATGCCCTACTGTCACCCTCCAGTACTGTCAAGATGCCCTACTGTCAGCCTCCAGTACTGTCAAGATGCCCTACTGTCAGCCTCCAGTGCTGCCAGGATGCCCTACTGTCAGCCTCCAGTACTGTCAAGATGCCCTACTGTCAGCCTCCAGTACTGTCAAGATTCAAGATGCCCTACTGTCAGCCTCCAGTACTGTCAAGATGCCCTACTGTCAGCCTCCAGTACTGTCAAGATGCCCTACTGTCAGCCTCCAGTACTGTCAAGATGCCCTACTGTCAGCCTCCAGTACTGTCAAGATGCCCTACTGTCAGCCTCCAGTACTGTCAAGATGCCCTACTGTCAGCCTCCAGTACTGTCAAGATGCCCTACTGTCAGCCTCCAGTACTGTCAAGATGCCCTACTGTCAGCCTCCAGTGCTGTCAAGATGCCCTACTGTCAGCCTCCAGTACTGTCAAGATGCCCTACTGTCAGCCTCCAGTACTGTCAAGATGCCCTACTGTCAGCCTCCAGTACTGTCAAGATGCCCTACTGTCAGCCTCCAGTGCTGGCAGGATGCCCTACTGTCAGCCTCCAGCACTGTCTACTGTCAGCCTCCAGAACTGTCAAGATGCTATACTGTCAGCCTCCAGTACTGTCAAGATGCCCTACTGTCAGCCTCCAGTACTGTCAAGATGCCCTACTGTCAGCCTCCAGTACTGTCAAGATGCCCTACTGTCAGCCTCCAGTGCTGCCAGGATGCCCTACTGTCAGCCTCCAGTACTGTCAAGATGCCCTACTGTCAGCCTCCAGTACTGTCAAGATGCCCTACTGTCAGCCTCCAGTACTGTCAAGATGCCCTACTGTCAGCCTCCAGTACTGTCAAGATGCCCTACTGTCAGCCTCCAGTACTGTCAAGATGCCCTACTGTCAGCCTCCAGAACTGTCAAGATGCCCTACTGTCAGCCTCCAGTACTGTCAAGATGCCCTACTGTCAGCCTCCAGTACTGTCAAGATGCCCTACTGTCAGCCTCCAGTACTGTCAAGATGCCCTACTGTCAGCCTCCAGTACTGTCAAGATGCCCTACTGTCAGCCTCCAGTGCTGCCAGGATGCCCTACTGTCAGCCTCCAGTACTGTCAAGATGCCCTACTGTCAGCCTCCAGTACTGTCAAGATGCCCTACTGTCAGCCTCCAGTACTGTCAAGATGCCCTACTGTCAGCCTCCAGTGCTGCCAGGATGCCCTACTGTCAGCCTCCAGTACTGTCAAGATGCCCTACTGTCAGCCTCCAGTACTGTCAAGATGCCCTACTGTCAGCCTCCAGTACTGTCAAGATGCCCTACTGTCAGCCTCCAGTACTGTCAAGATGCCCTACTGTCAGCCTCCAGTACTGTCAAGATGCCCTACTGTCAGCCTCCAGTGCTGCCAGGATGCCCTACCGTCGGCCTCAGGTGCTGACAGGATACCCTACTGTCAGCCTCCAGTGCTGTTAGGATCCCCTACCGTCAGCCTCCAGTGCTGCCAGGATGCCCTACTGTCAGCCTCCAGTGCTGCCAGGATACCCTACTGTCAGCCTCCAGTGCTGCCAGGATGCCCTACTGTCAGCCTCCAGTACTGTCAAGATGCCCTACTGTCAGCCTCCAGTGCTGCCAGGATGCCCTACTGTCAGCCTCCAGTGCTGCCAGGATGCCCTACCGTCAGCCTCCAGTGCTGCCAGGATGCCCTACTGTCAGCCTCCAGTGCTGCCAGGATGCCTTACTGTCAGCCTCCAGTGCTGCCAGGATGCCCTACCGTCAGCCTCCAGTGCTGCCAGGATACCCTACTGTCAGCCTTCAGTGCTGCCAGGATGCCTTACCGTCAGCCTCCAGTGCTACCAGGATGCCCTACCGTCAGCCTCCAGTGCTGCCAGGATGCCCTAACATCAGCCTCCAGTGCTGCCAGGATGCCCTACTGTCAGCCTCCACTGCTGCCAGGATGCCCTACTGTCAGCCTCCAGTGCTGCCAGAATGCCCTACCGTCAGCCTCCAGTGCTGCCAGGATACCCTACTGTCAGCCTCCAGTACTGTCAGGATGCCCTACCGTCAGCCTCCAGTGCTGCCAGGATGCCCTACTGTCAGCCTCCAGTGCTGCCGTGATACCCTACTGTCAGCCTCCAGTGCTGCCAGGATGCCCTACTGTCAGCCTCCAGTACTGTCAAGATGCCCTACTGTCAGCCTCCAGTGCTGCCAGGATGCCCTACCGTCAGCCTCCAGTGCTGCCAGGATACCCTACTGTCAGCCTCCAGTGCTGCCAGGATGCCCTACCGTCAGCCTCCAGTGCTGCCAGGATGCCCTACTGTCAGCCTCCAGTGCTGCCAGGATGCCTTACTGTCAGCCTCCAGTGCTGCCAGGATGCCCTACCGTCAGCCTCCAGTGCTGCCAGGATACCCTACTGTCAGCCTTCAGTGCTGCCAGGATGCCTTACCGTCAGCCTCCAGTGCTGCCAGGATGCCCTACTGTCAGCCTCCAGTGCTGCCAGGATGCCCTACTGTCAGCCTCCAGTGCTGCCAGGATGCCCTACCGTCAGCCTCCAGTGCTGCCAGGATGCCCTACCGTCAGCCTCCAGTGCTGCCAGGATGCCCTACCGTCAGCCTCCAGTGCTGCCAGGATGCCCTACCGTCAGCCTCCAGTGCTGCCAGGATGCCCTACCGTCAGCCTCCAGTGCTGCCAGGATGCCCTACCGTCAGCCTCCAGTGCTGCCAGGATGCCCTGCCAGGATACCCCGTCAGCCTCCAGTGCTACCCAGGATACCAGGATGCCCCCGTCAGCCTCCAGTGTCAGCCTCCAGCTACCAGGATGCCCTACCGTCAGCCTCCAGTGCTGCCAGGATACCCTACTGTCAGACCGTGCAGTGCTGCCAGGATGCCCTGTCGACAGCCCCCAGTGTTGTCAGGATGCCCTACCGTCAGCCTCCAGTGCCTACCAGGATGTCAACCTCCCTATGCCCCGTCAGCCTCCAGTGCTGCCAGGATCAAGATGCCCTACTGTCAGCCTGTCAGTGCTGCCTCCAGGATGCCCTACCGTCAGCCTCCAGTGCTCCAGTGCTGCCAGGATGCCCTATGCCCCGTCAGCCTCCAGTGCTGCCTCCAGGATGCCCTACTGTCAGCCTCCAGTGCTACTGTCAGGATGCCCTGTACCGTCAGCCTCCAGTGCTCAGCTTCCAGGATGCCCTACTGTCAGTCAGCCTCCAGTGCTGCCAGTGCTGCCAGGATGCATACCCTACTGTCAGTCAGCCTCAGCCTCCAGTGCTGCCAGGATGCCCTAGCCTCCAGTGTCAGCCTCCAGTGTCAGCCCCCAGTGTTGTCAGGATGCCCTACTGTCAGCCTCCAGTACTGTCAAGATGCCCTACTGTCAGCCTCAAGTGCTGCCAGGATGTCCTACTGTCAGCCTCCAGTGCTGCCAGGATGCCCTACTGTCAGCCTCCAGTACTGTCAAGATGCCCTACTGTCAGCCTCCAGTACTGTCAAGATGCCCTACTGTCAGCCTCCAGTATTGTCAGATGATGTAAACCTCCTACTGTCAGCCTCCAGCCTCCAGTACTGTCAAGATGCCCTACTGTCAGCCTCCAGTACTGTCAAGATGCCCTACTGTCAGCCTCCAGTGCTGTCAAGATGCCCTACTGTCAGCCTCCAGTACTGTCAAGATGCCCTACAGCCTCCAGTGTCAGGAGCCCTCGTCAGCCTCCAGTGCTGCCAGGATACCCTACTGTCAGTCAGCCTCCAGTCCAGTGCTGTCAGGATGCCCTACTGTCAGCCTACCCAGTCAGCCTCCAGTGCTGCCAGGATGCCCTACTGTCAGCATCCAGTACTGTCAAGATGCCCACTGTCGGCCTCCACCAGGATGCCCTACTGTCAGCCTCCAGTGCTGTCAGGATCCCCTACAGTCAGCCTCCAGTGCTGCCAAGATGCCCTACTGTCAGCCTCCAGTGCTGCCAGGATACCCTACTGTCAGCCTCCACTGCTGCCAGGATGCCTTACTGTCAGCCTCCAGTGCTGCCAGGATGCCCTACCGTCAGCCTCCAGTGCTGCCAGGATATCCTACTGTCAGCCTTCAGTGCTGCCAGGATGCCTTACCGTCAGCCTCCAGTGCTACCAGGATGCCCTACCGTCAGCCTCCAGTGCTGCCAGGATGCCCTAACGTCAGCCTCCAGTGCTGCCAGGATGCCCTACCGTCAGCCTCCAGTGCTGCCAGGATGCCCTTCCGTCAGCCTCCAGTGCTGCCAGGATGACCTACCGTCAGCCTACAGTGTTGCCAGGATGCCCTTCCGTCAGCCTCCAGTGCTGCCAGGATGCCCAACCGTCAGCCTCCAGTGCTGGCAGGATGACCTACCGTCAGCCTCCAGTGCTGCCAGGATGCCCTTCCGTCAGTCCAGTGCTACCAGGATACCCTACTGTCAGCCTTCTCAGCCTCCCTACCAGGATTCCCTACCGTCAGCCTCCAGTGCTGCCAGGATACCCAGTCAGATGCCCTACCGTCAGCCTCCAGTGCTCCAGTGCTTCCAGGATGCCCTACCGTCAGCCTTCAGTGCTGCCAGGATGCCCTACCGTCAGCCTCCAGTGCTGCCAGGATGCCCTGTCGTCAGCCTCCAGTGCTGTCAGGATGCCCTACTGTCAGCCTCCAGTACTGTCAAGATGCCCTACTGTCAGCCTCAAGTGCTGCCAGGATGTCCTACTGTCAGCCTCCAGTGCTGCCAGGATGCCCTACTGTCAGCCTCCAGTACTGTCAAGATGCCCTACTGTCAGCCTCCAGTGCTGCCAGAATGCCCTACTGTCAGCCTCCAGTGCTGCCAGGATGCCCTACCGTCAGCCTCCAGTGCTGCCAGGATGCCCTACCGTCAGCCTCCAGTGCTGCCAGGATACCCTACTGTCAGCCTTCAGTGCTGCTAGGATGCCTTACCGTCAGCCTCCAGTGCTACCAGGATTCCCTACCGTCAGCCTCCAGTGCTGCCAGGATACCCTACTGTCAGCCTTCAGTGCTGCCAGGATGCCCTACCGTCAGCCTCCAGTGCTACCAGGATGCCCTACCGTCAGCCTCCAGTGCTACCAGGATGCCCTACCGTCAGCCTCCAGTGCTGCCAGGATACCCTACTGTCAGCCTTCAGTGCTACCAGGATGCCCTACCGTCAGCCTCCAGTGCTGCCAGGATGCTCTATCGTCAGCCTCCAGTGCTGTAAGGATGCCCTACTATCAGCCTCCAGTACTGTCAAGATGCCCTACTGTCAGCCTCAAGTGCTGCCAGGATGTGCTACTGTCAGCCTCCAGTTCTGCCAGGATGCCCTACTGTCAGCCTCCAGTACTGTCAAGATGCCCTATTGTCAGCCTCCATTGCTGCCAGGATGCCCTACTGTCAGCCTCCAGCGCTGCCAGGTTGCCCTACTGTCAGCCTCCAGTGCTGCCAGAATGCCTTACCGTCAGCCTCCAGTGCTGCCTGGATGCCCTACCGTCAGCCTCCAGTGCTGCCAGGATGCCCTACCGTCAGCCTCCAGGGCTGACAGAATACCCTACTGTCAGCCTTCAGTGCTGCCAGGATGCCCTACCGTCAGCCTCCAGTGCTGCCAGGATGCCCTACCGTCAGCCTCTAGTGCTCCCAGGATGCCCTACTGTCAGCATCCAGTGCTGCCAGGATGCCCTACCGTCAGCCTCCAGTGCTGCCAGGATGCCCTGCCGTCAGCCTCCAGTGCTCCCAGGATGCCCTACCGTCAGCCTCCAGTGCTGCCAGTATGCCCTACTGTCAGCCTGCAGTGCTGCCAGGATGTCCTACGGTCAGCCTCCAGTGTTGCCAGGATGCCCTACCGTCAGCCTCCAGTGCTGCCAGGATCCCCTACCGTCAGCCTCCAGTGCTGCCAGGATCCCCTACCGTCAGTATCCAGTGCTGCCAGGATACCCTACTGTCAGCCTTCAGTGCTGCTAGGATGCCTTACCGTCAGCCTCCAGTACTACCAGGATGCCCTACCGCCAGCCTCCAGTGTTGCCATTATACCCTACTGTCAGCCTTCAGTGCTGACAGCATGCCCTACCATCAGCCTCCAGTGCTACCAGGATGCCCTACCGTCAGCCTCCAGTGCTGCCAGGATGCCCTACCGTCAGCCTCCAGTGCTACCAGGATTCCCTACCGTCAGCTTCCAGTGCTGCCAGGAAACCCTACTGTCAGCCTTCAGTGCTACCAGGATGCCCTACCTTCAGCCTCCAGTGCTGCCAGGGTGCCCTATCGTCAGCTTCCAGTGCTGCCAGGATGCCCTACTGTCAGCCTCCAGTACTGTCAAGATGCCCTACTGTCAGCCTCAAGTGCTGCCAGGGTGCCCTACTGTCAGCCTCCAGTGCTGCCAGGATGCCCTACTGTCAGCCTCCAGTACTTTCAAGATGCCCTACTGTCAGCCTCCAGTGCTGCCAGGATGCCCTACTGTCAGCCTCCAGTGCTGCCAGGATGCCCTACTGTCAGCCTCCAGTGCTGCCATGATGCCCTATTGTCAGCCTCTAGTGCTGCCAGGATGCCCTACCGTCAGCCTCCAGTGCTGCCAGGATGCCCTACCGTCTGCCTCCAGTGCTGCCAGGATGCCCTACCGTCAGCCTCCAGTGATGCCAGGATGCCTTACCGTCAGCCTCAAGTGCTTCCACGATGCCCTACAGTCAGCCTCCAGTGCTGCTAGGATGCTTTACCGTCGGCCTCCAGCGCTGCCAGGATGCCCTACTGTCAGCCTCCAGTGCTGCTAGGATGCCCTACCGTCAGCCTCCAGCGCTGCCAGGATGCCCTACTGTCAGCCGTCAGTGCTGCCAGGGATGTCTTACCGTCAGCCTCCAATGCTGCCAGGATGACCTACCGTCAGCCTCCAGTGATGCCAGAATACCCTACTTTCAGCCTCCAGCGCTACCAGGATGCCCTACTGTCAGCCTCCATCGCCACTAGGATGTCCTTCTGTCAGCCTCCAGCGCTGCAAGCATGCCATTCTGTCGGCCTCCAGTGCTACCAGGATGCCCTACTGTCAGCCTCCAACGCTACCAGGATGCCCTACTGTCAGCCTCCAGCGCTTCCAGGGTGCCCTACTGTCAGCGTCCAGTACTGCCAGGTTGCCCTACTGTCAGCCTCCAGTGCTGCCAGGTTGCCCTACTGTCAGCCTCCAGTGCTCCCAGGATGCCCTACCTACTGTCAGCCTCCAGTGCTCCTAGGATGCCCTACTGCCAGCCTCCAGTGCTCCCAGGATGCCCTACTGTCGACCTCCAGTGCTCCCAGGTTGCCCTACTGTCAGCCTCCAGTGCTCCCAGGTTGCCCTACTGTCAGCCTCCAGTGCTCCCATGTTGCCCTACTGTCAGCCTCCAGTGCTCCCAGGTTGCCCTACTGTCTACCTCCAGTGCTCCCAGGTTGCCCTACTGTCAGCCTCCAGTGCTCCCATGTTGCCCTACTGTCAGCCTCCCGTGCTCCCAGGTTGCCCTACTGTCAGCCTCCAGTGCTCCCAAGTTGCCCTACTGTCAGCCTCCAGTACTCCCAGGTTGCCCTACTGTCAGCCTCCAGTGCTCCCAGGTTGCCCTACTGTCAGCCTCCAGTGCTCCCAGGTTGCCCTACTGTCAGCCTCCAGTGCTGCCAGGTTGCCCTACTGCCAGCCTCCACTGCTGCCAGGTTGCCCTACTGTCAGCCTCCAGTGCTCCCAGGTTGCCCTACTGTCAGCCTCCAGTGCTGCCAGGTTGCCCTACTGTCATCCTCCAGTTCTGCCAGGTTGCCCTACTGTCAGCCTCCAGTGCTGCCAGGTTGCCCTACTGTCAGCCTCCAGTGCTCCCAGGTTGCCCTACTGTCAGCCTCCAGTGCTCCCAGGTTGCCCTACTGTCAGCCTCCAGTGCTCCCAGGTTGCCCTACTGTCAGCCTCCAGTGCTGCCAGGTTGCCCTACTGTCAGCCTCCAGTGCTCCCAGGATGCCCTACTGTCAGCCTCCAGTGCTCCCAGGATGCCCTACTGTCAGCCTCCAGTGCTCCCAGGTTGCCCTACTTTCAGCCTCCAGCGCTACCAGGATGCCCTACTGTCAGTCTCCAGTGCTCCCAGGATGCCCTACTGTCACCCTCCAGTGCTCCTAGGTTGCCCTACTGTCAGCCTCCAGTGCTCCCAGGTTGCCCTACTGTCAGCCTCCAGTGCTCCCAGGATGTCCTACTGTCAGCCTCCAGTGCTCCCAGGATGTCCTACTGTCAGCCTCCAGTGCTCCCAGGATGTCCTACTGTCAGCCTCCAGTGCTGCCAGGTTGCCCTACTGTCAGCCTCCAGTGCTCCCAGGTTGCCCTACTGTCAGCCTCCAGTGCTCCCAGGATGTCCTACTGTCAGCCTCCAGTGCTCCCAGGATGTCCTACGGGTGGTATAACTTTCATGACGGTAACGGACCGTTGAAATTACAAGTCGTTTTTCCAAGAGTCGTCTTCAGATGCCACCGAAGTGGCCAGTTTATTGTGCAGATCATATCCATCTTGTGTACGGTTGCTCAAGAGCATATGGGTACACAAAAGGCCTAGGAACTAGGCCCCAAAAGGGTTAACAGGTGTACATATGGCGTTTTATTTATCTACATATCTATAGTTCACTTATCTGTTACAAGCAAATATAGGAAATTTGCTTAGTATATCTGGTATCTTATTTTCATTAATAAGATATCTTGACATGTCACATAGGTTATTATACTGTCTGTCTCTGTATTCCTCAATAAGTGGACAATTAAGCACATAGTGTTCAAGAGAGTGACCATATGCCTGATCACATAATTTACATTTAGTTTGATCATCATCTGTGTGTCTCCCAAACTGCCAGAAGTACTTGTAACCAAGCCTAAGCCTGGCCACTACAACATCAGTCAGTACTTGTAACCAAGCCTAACCCTGGCCACTACAACATCAGTCAGTACTTGTAACCAAGACTAAGTCTGGCCACTACAACATCAGTCAGTACTTGTAACCAAGACTAAGTCTGGCCACTACAACATCAGTCAGTACTTGTAACCAAGACTAAGTCTGGCCACTACAACATCAGTCAGTACTTGTAACCAAGACTAAGTCTGGCCACTACAACATCAGTCAGTACTTGTAACCAAGACTAAGTCTGGCCACTACAACATCAGTCAGTACTTGTAACCAAGACTAAGTCTGGCCACTACAACATCAGTCAGTACTTGTAACCAAGACTAAGTCTGGCCACTACAACATCAGTCAGTACTTGTAACCAAGACTAAGTCTGGCCACTACAACATCAGTCAGTACTTGTAACCAAGACTAAGTCTGGCCACTACAACATCAGTCAGTACTTGTAACCAAGACTAAGTCTGGCCACTACAACATCAGTCAGTACTTGTAACCAAGACTAAGTCTGGCCACTACAACATCAGTCAGTACTTGTAACCAAGACTAAGTCTGGCCACTACAACATCAGTCAGTACTTGTAACCAAGACTAAGTCTGGCCACTACAACATCAGTCAGTACTTGTAACCAAGACTAAGTCTGGCCACTACAACATCAGTCAGTACTTGTAACCAAGACTAAGTCTGGCCACTACAACATCAGTCAGTACTTGTAACCAAGACTAAGCCTGGCCACTACACCATCAGTCAGTACTTGTAACCAAGACTAAGTCTGGCCACTACAACATCAGTCAGTACTTGTAACCAAGACTAAGTCTGGCCACTACAACATCAGTCAGTACTTGTAACCAAGACTAAGTCTGGCCACTACAACATCAGTCAGTACTTGTAACGAAGACTAAGCCTGGCCACTACAGCATCAGTCAGTACTTGTAACCAAGACTAAGTCTGGCCACTACAACACCAGTCAGTACTTGTAACCAAGACTAAGTCTGGCCACTACAACATCAGTCAGTACTTGTAACCAAGACTAAGTCTGGCCACTACAACATCAGTCAGTACTTGTAACCAAGACTAAGCCTGGCCACTACAACATCAGTCAGTACTTGTAACCAAGACTAAGTCTGGCCACTACAACATCAGTCAGTACTTGTAACCAAGACTAAGTCTGGCCACTACAACATCAGTCAGTACTTGTAACCAAGACTAAGTCTGGCCACTACAACATCAGTCAGTACTTGTAACCAAGACTAAGCCTGGCCACTACAACATCAGTCAGTACTTGTAACCAAGACTAAGTCTGGCCACTACAACATCAGTCAGTACTTGTAACCAAGACTAAGTCTGGCCACTACAACATCAGTCAGTACTTGTAACCAAGACTAAGTCTGGCCACTACAACATCAGTCAGTACTTGTAACCAAGACTAAGCCTGGCCACTACAACATCAGTCAGTACTTGTAACCAAGACTAAGTCTGGCCACTACAACATCAGTCAGTACTTGTAACCAAGACTAAGTCTGGCCACTACAACATCAGTCAGTACCTGTAACCAAGACTAAGTCTGGCCACTACAACATCAGTCAGTACTTGTAACTAAGACTAAGCCTGGCCACTACAACATCAGTCAGTACTTGTAACCAAGACTAAGCCTGGCCACTACATCAGTCAGTGTTCACATTGCAAGTTGCTCCATAAACATACTTATCTACGTTCATGTTATCATAGTGGGTTATAGATCTTAACCTGGTAACGTATGTTACGACTGTGATCGTAAGTAGAGGAGTGTAACCATGGAGAGTAGTGAGGGATGGTAAGCAAGGGGAAAGCGATATAGGAGGGAGAGGACAGTTAACCAAACAATTTTGACACAGGTCAGTTATGCAAACAATTCTAACAACGCGTAGTTATTATATAAATATAAAAAATCTCTTTTAAAATTCTGAAATATCTAATTCTCGCTATTTGCCGATGCTTCCCGATTTGGGAAATAAAATAGAATACCGCACTGATTTATGGAGATTAAAACAGTACATTGTGGCTAGATTATTGGCAGTTGTTGTGGTGGGTGTTGACAACAGCTGGTGTACAGAGTCTTACACAAAGTTAAGGAAAACTTTGAACATTAGCAGTATGTTGCCTCTGAGGGAACCATAATGGCGAGGAGATGGTGGGAAGGAGGACGAGGAAGAGAAAGTAGAGGAGGAGGAAGAGGGAGAGTAGAAGAAGGAGGTAGAGAGAGAGGAAGAGGTAGAGGAGGAGCAGACAAAGGAGGAGCAAGTGTTAAAGGAGGAAAAGATAGAGAAGGAAGAGGAAGAGAACGAGAAGGACAAAAAAGGATGAGCGGAGGACAAGAAGAAGAAGAAGAGGAAGAGGAAGAAAAAGAAGAAGAAGAAAAGAAGAAAGAAAGAAAGAAGAAATGAGACAACACTTCAACTCAGTTGTTAAATTTTGAGAGGAAATGTAAGAGTGATTTATGTATCGCGTCTTTAACAGTGATTAAAATATTATTAATATCAGCTTTGTCTTCTTGAAGTTCCCTCTTGGTGACTCTTGCGTCAGTGTGAGTCATCTTGGTGACTCTTGTGTCAGTGTGAGTCATCTTGGTGACTTTTGTGTCAGTGTGAGTCATCTTGGTGACTCATGTGTCAGTGTGAGTCATCTTGGTGACTCTTGTGTCAGTGTGAGTCATCTTGGTGACTCTTGTGTCAGTGTGAGTCATCTTGGTGACTCTTGTGTCAGTGTGAGTCATCTTGGTGACTCTTGTGTCAGTGTGAGTCATCTTGGTGACTTTTGTGTCAGTGTGAGTCATCTTGGTGACTCTTGTGTCAGTGTGAGTCATCTTGGTGACTCTTGTGTCAGTGTGAGTCATCATGACGACTCATGTGTCAGTGTGAGTCATCTTGGTGACTCTTGTGTCAGTGTGAGTCATCTTGGTGACTTTTGTGTCAGTGTGAGTCATCTTGGTGACTCATGTGTCAGTGTGAGTCATCTTGGTGACTCTTGTGTCAGTGTGAGTCATCTTGGTGACTCTTGTGTCAGTGTGAGTCATCTTGGTGACTCTTGTGTCAGTGTGAGTCATCTTGGTGACTCTTGTGTCAGTGTGAGTCATCTTGGTGACTTTTGTGTCAGTGTGAGTCATCTTGGTGACTCTTGTGTCAGTGTGAGTCATCTTGGTGACTCTTGTGTCAGTGTGAGTCATCATGACGACTCATGTGTCAGTGTGAGTCATCTTGGTGACTCTTGTGTCAGTGTGAGTCATCTTGGTGACTTTTGTGTCAGTGTGAGTCATCTTGGTGACTCTTGTGTCAGTGTGAGTCATCTTGGTGACTCTTGTGTCAGTGTGAGTCATCATGACGACTCATGTGTCAGTGTGAGTCATCTTGGTGACTCTTGT
Source organism: Cherax quadricarinatus (assembly GCF_038502225.1). Lineage (NCBI taxonomy): Eukaryota > Metazoa > Arthropoda > Malacostraca > Decapoda > Parastacidae > Cherax > Cherax quadricarinatus. The sequence goes on along the minus strand of NC_091302.1, from coordinate 47,438,612 downwards.
GTCAGTGTGAGTCATCTTGGTGACTCTTGTGTCAGTGTGAGTCATCTTGGTGACTCTTGTGTCAGTGTGAGTCATCTTGGTGACTCTTGTGTCAGTGTGAGTCATCTTGGTGACTCTTGTGTCAGTGTGAGTCATCTTGGTGACTTTTGTGTCAGTGTGAGTCATCTTGGTGACTCTTGTGTCAGTGTGAGTCATCTTGGTGACTCTTGTGTCAGTGTGAGTCATCTTGGTGACTCTTGTGTCAGTGTGAGTCATCGTGACGACTCTTGTGTCAGTGTGAGTCATCTTGGTGACTCTTGTGTCAGTGTGAGTCATCTTGGTGACTCTTGTGTCAGTGTGAGTCATCTTGGTGACTCTTGTGTCAGTGTGAGTCATCTTGGTGACTCTTGTGTCAGTGTGAGTCATCTTGGTGACTTTTGTGTCAGTGTGAGTCATCTTGGTGACTCTTGTGTCAGTGTGAGTCATCTTGGTGACTCTTGTGTCAGTGTGAGTCATCTTGGTGACTCTTGTGTCAGTGTGAGCCATCTTGGTGACTCTTGTGTCAGTGTGAGTCATCATGGTGACTCTTGTGTCAGTGTGAGTCATCTTGGTGACTCTTGTGTCAGTGTGAGTCATCATGGTGACTCTTGTGTCAGTGTGAGTCATCATGACGACTCTTGTGTCAGTGTGAGTCATCATGATGACTCTTGTGTCAGTGTGAGTCATCATGGTGACTCTTGTGTCAGTGTGAGTCATCATGGTGACTCTTGTGTCAGTGTGAGTCATCATGACGACTCTTGTGTCACTGTGAGTCATCATGATGACTCTTGTGTCAGTGTGAGTCATCATGGTGACTCTTGTGTCAGTGTGAGTCATCATGACGACTCTTGTGTCAGTGTGAGTCATCATGGTGACTCTTGTGTCAGTGTGAGTCATCATGATGACTCTTGTGTCAATGTGAGTCATCATGATGACTCTTGTGTCAGTGTGAGTCATCATGGTGACTCTTGTGTCAGTGTGAGTCATCATGACGACTCTTGTGTCAGTGTGAGTCATCATGGTGACTCTTGTGTCAGTGTGAGTCATCATGACGACTCTTGTGTCAGTGTGAGTCATCATGGTGACTCTTGTGTCAGTGTGAGTCATCATGACGACTCTTGTGTCAGTGTGAGTCATCGTGATGACTCTTGTGTCAGTGTGAGTCATCATGGTGACTCTTGTGTCAGTGTGAGTCATCTTGGTGACTCTTGTGTCAGTGTGAGTCGTCGTGATGACTCTTGTGTCAGTGTGAGTCATCTTGGTGACTCTTGTGTCAGTGTGAGTCATCTTGGTGACTCTTGTGTCAGTGTGAGTCGTCGTGATGACTCTTGTGTCAGTGTGAGTCATCGTGATGACTCTTGTGTCAGTGTGAGTCATCATGACGACTCTTGTGTCAGTGTGAGTCATCTTGGTGACTCTTGTGTCAGTGTGAGTCATCATGGTGACTCTTGTGTCAGTGTGAGTCATCTTGGTGACTCTTGTGTCAGTGTGAGTCATCATGGTGACTCTTGTGTCAGTGTGAGTCATCTTGGTGACTCTTGTGTCAGTGTGAGTCGTCGTGATGACTCTTGTGTCAGTGTGAGTCATCTTGGTGACTCTTGTGTCAGTGTGAGTCATCTTGGTGACTCTTGTGTCAGTGTGAGTCGTCGTGATGACTCTTGTGTCAGTGTGAGTCATCGTGATGACTCTTGTGTCAGTGTGAGTCATCATGACGACTCTTGTGTCAGTGTGAGTCATCTTGGTGACTCTTGTGTCAGTGTGAGTCATCATGGTGACTCTTGTGTCAGTGTGAGTCATCTTGGTGACTCTTGTGTCAGTGTGAGTCATCATGGTGACTCTTGTGTCAGTGTGAGTCATCTTGGTGACTCTTGTGTCAGTGTGAGTCGTCGTGATGACTCTTGTGTCAGTGTGAGTCATCTTGGTGACTCTTGTGTCAGTGTGAGTCATCTTGGTGACTCTTGTGTCAGTGTGAGTCGTCGTGATGACTCTTGTGTCAGTGTGAGTCATCGTGATGACTCTTGTGTCAGTGTGAGTCATCATGACGACTCTTGTGTCAGTGTGAGTCATCTTGGTGACTCTTGTGTCAATGTGAGTCATCATGGTGACTCTTGTGTCAGTGTGAGTCATCTTGGTGACTCTTGTGTCAGTGTGAGTCATCTTTGTGACTCTTGTGTCAGTGTGAGTCATCATGGTGACTCTTGTGTCAGTGTGAGTCATCATGACGACTCTTGTGTCAGTGTGAGTCATCATGGTGACTCTTGTGTCAGTGTGAGTAATCATGACGACTCTTGTGTCAGTGTGAGTCATCATGACGACTCTTGTGTCAGTGTGAGTCATCTTGGTGACTCTTGTGTCAGTGTGAGTCATCTTGGTGACTCTTGTGTCAGTGTGAGTCATCTTGGTGACTCTTGTGTCAGTGTGAGTCATCTTGGTGACCCTTGTGTCAGTGTGAGTCATCTTGGTGACTCTTGTGTCAGTGTGAGTCATCATGGTGACTCTTGTGTCAGTGTGAGTCATCATGACGACTCTTGTGTCAGTGTGAGTCATCATGGTGACTCTTGTGTCAGTGTGAGTCATCATGACGACTCTTGTGTCAGTGTGAGTCATCATGGTGACTCTTGTGTCAGTGTGAGTCATCATGACGACTCTTGTGTCAGTGTGAGTCATCGTGATGACTCTTGTGTCAGTGTGAGTCATCATGGTGACTCTTGTGTCAGTGTGAGTCATCTTGGTGACTCTTGTGTCAGTTTGAGTCATCTTGGTGACCCTTGTGTCAGTGTGAGTCATCTTGGTGACTCTTGTGTCAGTGTGAGTCATCATGGTGACTCTTGTGTCAGTGTGAGTCATCATGACGACTCTTGTGTCAGTGTGAGTCATCATGGTGACTCTTGTGTCAGTGTGAGTCATCATGACGACTCTTGTGTCAGTGTGAGTCATCATGGTGACTCTTGTGTCAGTGTGAGTCATCATGACGACTCTTGTGTCAGTGTGAGTCATCGTGATGACTCTTGTGTCAGTGTGAGTCATCATGGTGACTCTTGTGTCAGTGTGAGTCATCTTGGTGACTCTTGTGTCAGTTTGAGTCATCGTGATGACTCTTGTGTCAGTGTGAGTCATCATGGTGACTCTTGTGTCAGTGTGAGTCATCATGGTGACTCTTGTGTCAGTGTGAGTCATCGTGATGACTCTTGTGTCAGTGTGAGTCATCATGGTGACTCTTGTGTCAGTGTGAGTAATCATGGTGACTCTTGTGTCAGTGTGAGTCATCTTGGTGACTCTTGTGTCAGTGTGAGTCATCTTGGTGACTCTTGTGTCAGTGTGAGTCATCTTGGTGACTCTTGTGTCAGTGTGAGTCATCTTGGTGACCCTTGTGTCAGTGTGAGTCATCTTGGTGACTCTTGTGTCAGTGTGAGTCATCATGGTGACTCTTGTGTCAGTGTGAGTCATCATGACGACTCTTGTGTCAGTGTGAGTCATCATGGTGACTCTTGTGTCAGTGTGAGTCATCATGACGACTCTTGTGTCAGTGTGAGTCATCGTGATGACTCTTGTGTCAGTGTGAGTCATCATGGTGACTCTTGTGTCAGTGTGAGTCATCTTGGTGACTCTTGTGTCAGTGTGAGTCGTCGTGATGACTCTTGTGTCAGTGTGAGTCATCATGGTGACTCTTGTGTCAGTGTGAGTCATCATGGTGACTCTTGTGTCAGTTTGAGTCATCGTGATGACTCTTGTGTCAGTGTGAGTCATCATGGTGACTCTTGTGTCAGTGTGAGTCATCATGGTGACTCTTGTGTCAGTGTGAGTCATCGTGATGACTCTTGTGTCAGTGTGAGTCATCATGGTGACTCTTGTGTCAGTGTGAGTCATCATGGTGACTCTTGTGTCAGTGTGAGTCATCATGGTGACTCTTGTGTCAGTGTGAGTCATCATGATGACTCTTGTGTCAGTGTGAGTCATCATGGTGACTCTTGTGTCAGTGTGAGTCATCATGACGACTCTTGTGTCAGTGTGAGTCATCGTGATGACTCTTGTGTCAGTGTGAGTCATCATGGTGACTCTTGTGTCAGTGTGAGTCATCATGATGACTCTTGTGTCAGTGTGAGTCATCATAGTGACTCTTGTGTCAGTGTGAGTCATCATGATGACTCTTGTGTCAGTGTGAGTCATCATAGTGACTCTTGTGTCAGTGTGAGTCATCATGGTGACTCTTGTGTCAGTGTGATTCATCATGATGACTCTTGTGTCAGTGTGAGTCATCGTGATGACTCTTGTGTCAGTGTGAGTCATCGTGATGACTCTTGTGTCAGTGTGAGTCATCGTGACGACTCTTGTGTCAGTGTGAGTCATCGTGACGACTCTTGTGTCAGTGTGAGTCATCGTGACGACTCTTGTGTCAGTGTGAGTCATCGTGACGACTCTTGTGTCAGTGTGAGTCATCGTGACGACTCTTGTGTCAGTGTGAGTCATCGTGACGACTCTTGTGTCAGTGTGAGTCATCTTGGTGACTCTTGTGTCAGTGTGAGTCATCGTGACGACTCTTGTGTCAGTGTGAGTCATCGTGACGACTCTTGTGTTAGTGTGAGTCATCATGGTGACTCTTGTGTCAGTGTGAGTCATCGTGACGACTCTTGTGTCAGTGTGAGTCATCTTGGTGACTCTTGTGTCAGTGTGAGTCATCGTGACGACTCTTGTGTCAGTGTGAGTCATCTTGGTGACTCTTGTGTCAGTGTGAGTCATCGTGACGACTCTTGTGTCAGTGTGAGTCATCATGGTGACTCTTGTGTCAGTGTGAGTCATCATGGTGACTCTTGTGTCAGTGTGAGTCATCGTGATGACTCTTGTGTCAGTGTGAGTCATCATGGTGACTCTTGTGTCAGTGTGAGTCATCATGGTGACTCTTGTGTCAGTGTGAGTCATCATGACGACTCTTGTGTCAGTGTGAGTCATCGTGATGACTCTTGTGTCAGTGTGAGTCATCGTGACGACTCTTGTGTCAGTGTGAGTCATCATGGTGACTCTTGTGTCAGTGTGAGTCATCATGGTGACTCTTGTGTCAGTGTGAGTCATCATGGTGACTCTTGTGTCAGTGTGAGTCATCTTGGTGACTCTTGTGTCAGTGTGAGTCATCATGGTGACTCTTGTGTCAGTGTGAGTCATCGTGACGACTCTTGTGTCAGTGTGAGTCATCGTGATGACTCTTGTGTCAGTGTGAGTCATCATGGTGACTCTTGTGTCAGTGTGAGTCATCATGGTGACTCTTGTGTCAGTGTGAGTCATCATGACGACTCTTGTGTCAGTGTGAGTCATCGTGATGACTCTTGTGTCAGTGTGAGTCATCGTGACGACTCTTGTGTCAGTGTGAGTCATCATGGTGACTCTTGTGTCAGTGTGAGTCATCATGGTGACTCTTGTGTCAGTGTGAGTCATCATGGTGACTCTTGTGTCAGTGTGAGTCATCTTGGTGACTCTTGTGTCAGTGTGAGTCATCATGGTGACTCTTGTGTCAGTGTGAGTCATCGTGACGACTCTTGTGTCAGTGTGAGTCATCGTGACGACTCTTGTGTCAGTGTGAGTCATCGTGACGACTCTTGTGTCAGTGTGAGTCATCATGGTGACTCTTGTGTCAGTGTGAGTCATCATGATGACTCTTGTGTCAGTGTGAGTCATCATGGTGACTCTTGTGTCAGTGTGAGTCATCATGACGACTCTTGTGTCAGTGTGAGTCATCGTGACGACTCTTGTGTCAGTGTGAGTCATCATGGTGACTCTTGTGTCAGTGTGAGTCATCGTGACGACTCTTGTGTCAGTGTGAGTCATCATGGTGACTCTTGTGTCAGTGTGAGTCATCATGGTGACTCTTGTGTCAGTGTGAGTCATCATGGTGACTCTTGTGTCAGTGTGAGTCATCGTGACGACTCTTGTGTCAGTGTGAGTCATCATGGTGACTCTTGTGTCAGTGTGAGTCATCATGGTGACTCTTGTGTCAGTGTGAGTCATCGTGACGACTCTTGTGTCAGTGTGAGTCATCATGATGACTCTTGTGTCAGTGTGAGTCATCATGGTGACTCTTGTGTCAGTGTGAGTCATCATGGTGACTCTTGTGTCAGTGTGAGTCATCGTGACGACTCTTGTGTCAGTGTGAGTCATCATGGTGACTCTTGTGTCAGTGTGAGTCATCATGGTGACTCTTGTGTCAGTGTGAGTCATCGTGACGACTCTTGTGTCAGTGTGAGTCATCATGGTGACTCTTGTGTCAGTGTGAGTCATCGTGACGACTCTTGTGTCAGTGTGAGTCATCATGATGACTCTTGTGTCAGTGTGAGTCATCATGGTGACTCTTGTGTCAGTGTGAGTCATCATGGTGACTCTTGTGTCAGTGTGAGTCATCGTGACGACTCTTGTGTCAGTGTGAGTCATCATGGTGACTCTTGTGTCAGTGTGAGTCATCGTGACGACTCTTGTGTCAGTGTGAGTCATCATGGTGACTCTTGTGTCAGTGTGAGTCATCATGGTGACTCTTGTGTCAGTGTGAGTCATCATGGTGACTCTTGTGTCAGTGTGAGTCATCTTGGTGACTCTTGTGTCAGTGTGAGTCATCATGGTGACTCTTGTGTCAGTGTGAGTCATCGTGACGACTCTTGTGTCAGTGTGAGTCATCATGGTGACTCTTGTGTCAGTGTGAGTCATCATGGTGACTCTTGTGTCAGTGTGAGTCATCATGGTGACTCTTGTGTCAGTGTGAGTCATCATGGTGACTCTTGTGTCAGTGTGAGTCATCATGGTGACTCTTGTGTCAGTGTGAGTCATCGTGATGACTCTTGTGTCAGTGTGAGTCATCGTGACGACTCTTGTGTCAGTGTGAGTCATCATGGTGACTCTTGTGTCAGTGTGAGTCATCGTGACGACTCTTGTGTCAGTGTGAGTCATCTTGGTGACTCTTGTGTCAGTGTGAGTCATCATGGTGACTCTTGTGTCAGTGTGAGTCATCATGGTGACTCTTGTGTCAGTGTGAGTCATCATGGTGACTCTTGTGTCAGTGTGAGTCATCGTGATGGCCTTTGTGTCAGTGTGAGTCATCGTGATGGCCTTTGTGTCAGTGTGAGTCATCGTGATGGCCTTTGTGTCAGTGTGAGTCAGCTCTGTAACGTAATATTTCAGTCACAACCAAAATGTGTATATTGTTTCTGGTGAACTTTAATAATTTAAATATTGTGTCGTTGTGTATGTAAACCGTATTATCTCAAGTCTGATATTAATTGTTATTACTGCCGGATGTTACCACCACAACACACGTGGTCACTACACACCACCACAACACACATGGTCACTACACATCACCACCACAACACACATGGTCACTACACATCACCACCACAACACATGGTCACTACACACCACCACAACACACGTGGTCACTACACATCACAACAACACACATGGTCACTACACATCACCACAACACACATGGTCACCACAACACACTCACTACACCACCACAACACACATGGTCACTACACATCACCACAACACACATGGTCACTACACATCACCACAACACACATGGTCACTACACATCACCACAACACACATGGTCACTACACATCACCACAACACACACATGGTCACTACACATCACCACAACACACATGGTCACTACACATCACTACACATCACCAACAACACATGGTCACTACACATGGTCACTACACATCACCACAACACACATGGTCACTACACATCACCACAACACACATGGTCACTACACATCACCACAACACACATGGTCACTACACATCACCACAACACACATGGTCACTACACATCACCACAACACACATGGTCACTACACATCACCACCACAACACACATGGTCACTACACATCACCACAACACACATGGTCACTACACATCACCACAACACACATGGTCACTACACATCACCACAACACACATGGTCACTACACATCACCACCACAACACACATGGTCACTACACATCACCACAACACACATGGTCACTACACATCACCACCACAACACACATGGTCACTACACATCACCACAACACACATGGTCACTACACATCACCACAACACACATGGTCACTACACATCACCACAACACACATGGTCACTACACATCACCACAACACACACTACACATCACCACAACACACATGGTCACTACACAACACCACAACACACCTGGTCACTCACCACAACACACACATACACATCACCACAACACACATGGTCACTACACACCACCACAACACACATGGTCACTACACATCACCACAACACACATGGTCACTACACACCACCACAACACACATGGTCACTACACATCACCACAACACACATGGTCACTACACATCACCACAACACACATGGTCACTACACACCACCACAACACACACATACACATCACCACAACACACATGGTCACTACACACCACCACAACACACATGGTCACTACACATCACCACAACACACATGGTCACTACACATCACCACAACACACATGGTCACTACACATCACAACACACATGGTCACTACACATCACAACACACATGGTCACTACACATCACAACACACATGGTCACTACACATCACAACACACATGGTCACTACACATCACAACACACATGGTCACTACACATCACAACACACATGGTCACTACACATCACCACAACACACATGGTACACATGGTCATTACACATCACTACAACACACATGGTCACTACACATCACAACACACATGGTCACTACACATCACAACACACATGGTCACTACACATCACCACAACACACATGGTCACTACACATCACCACAACACACATGGTCACTACACATCACAACACACATGGTCACTACACATCACAACACACATGGTCACACATCACCACAGCACACATGGTCACTCACATCACCACAACGCACATGGTCACTACACATCATCACAACACACATGGTCACTACACACCACCACAACACACATGGTCACTACACATCACAACACACATGGTCACTACACATCACCACAACACACATGGTCACTACACATCACCACAACACACATGGTCACTACACATCACCACAACACACATGGTCACTACACACCACCACAACACACATGGTCACTACACATCACCACAACACACATGGTCACTACACATCACCACAACACACATGGTCACTACACATCACCACAACACACATGGTCACTACACATCACCACAACACACACATGGTCACTACACATCACCACAACACACATGGTCACTACACATCACCACAACACACACATGGTCACTACACATCACCACAACACACATGGTCACTACACATCACCACAACACACATGGTCACTACACATCACCACAACACACATGGTCACTACACATCACCACAACACACATGGTCACTACACATCACAACACACATGGTCACTACACATCACCACAACACACATGATCACTACACATCACAACACACATGGTCACTACACATCACCTCAACACACATGGTCACTACACATGACCACTACATATCGCTACTACACACACATCACCACTACATATCGCTACTACACACACATCACCACTACATATCGCTACTACACACACATCACCACTACATATCGCTACTACACACACATCACCACTACATATCGCTACTACACACACATCACCACTACATATCGCTACTACACACACATCACCACTACATATCGCTACTACACACACATCACCACTACATATCGCTACTACACACACATCACCACTACATATCGCTACATACACACACATCACCACTACATATCACCACTACATATACACACACATCACCACTACATATCGCTACTACACACACATCACCACTACATATCGCTACTACACACACATCACCACTACATATCGCTACTACACACACATCACCACTACATATCACTACACACATGACCAGTACATGTAACTACTACACATGGTCACTACACATCACAACACACATGGTCACTACACATCACAACACACATGGTCACTACACATCACAACACACACATACACACATCGCCACTACACATCACTACACACATGGTCACTACACTATACACACACATCACACACATATCACTTCATATATGACCTCTACATATCACTACACACATCACCACTACATATCACTACACATATGACCACTACATATCACTACACACATCACCACTACATATCACTACACACATGACCACTACATATCACTACACACATCGCCACTACATATCACTACACACATGACCACTACATATCACTACTACACACACATCACCACTACATATCACTACACACATCACCACTACATATCACTACACACATCACCACTACATATCACTACACACATGACCACTACATATCACTACACACATCACCACTACATATCACTACACACATCACCACTACATATCACTACGCATATGACCACTACATATCACTACACACATCACCACTACATATCACTACTACAAATGACCAATACATGTAACCACTACATATGGTCACTACGTATCCTTATAATATATCTGTCAACACGACACATTTCCTGGAGTACAAACTGAACCCATCATGCAAAGATACACTCATGAATTCTTAAAATGGCAGACCCACCCACAACATATTTCACAAGACAAACTCTCCTGACGCAGGGCTTGTGTTGGTGGTCCAGAGAGGAGGTGGAAGCTGCAGGATGGGCGTAAGGGCGTGGCAGTGGGCGGCGGTGGTGGTGCTGGTGGGCGTGGTAGGACCTTCAGGTAGCGTGGCGCTTCGCTGCTACAAGTGCAACAACTGTATCAAGTTTGAGTTGAGTCAGTCACAGACCTGCAGTCCTGAGGAGACTCGCTGTATGGTAAGTACCAGCGGCCTTAACGTTAAAGATATCTACAGTGGCTGCTCATAACTTTGTGTTGAGTACTGCAAGCAAGGCGCCAAGCAACTTGCAGTATCAAGGTCCATCTCCTTCTTGCTAGACGGCAGAAGCTGAGAAACTCTATACGAGGCATAAGAGGGCTCTTGACTCGACTATTTAACATTTTCTTAGATAGCCCACCCTACGCCACACATAGTTCCACTCACCATCACTGCACGATACAAAGGCGTGACACCGCACAATATAAAGTTGTAAGTACGCAAAGTAAATTCACACTAACCTAAACTGAGTAAATCTCCAGCTACCTCTAGCATAAACCAATCTCTCAGACATTCTACCCTGCTTCTTTAATGGTGATTAACACACACACGTATTTAAAACACAAATGCGGGACTGATAAAGACCACTTCTGCGTGGCGCTCCATTAATATCTTAAAACCTTATTTATGTCTCAGATATCCTACCCTTCACAATTCAAAGCATTGTATAGCTCCTCTGCTAGACCATACACCAATCTCTCGGATATCCTACCCTGCACAGTGCAAAACTGCATTGTGCAACATTACATAATCATCACACACACCTAAAATTTATGAAACGGGGAACAAGAGGAAAATATTCAACTGGGAAAATATGCAAAGACCTCATTTAGCGAGACTAATTGCCTGCCAGTTATGGCGAACGAGGAACGTGTAGGTATAATATTTGTCAGGAAACAGGACATGTGTTTCTTAACGCGGGTCTTAGTCGTATGATGACCCACAGCTGGAGCTTTTGGTTATATGACCGAGGACTTCCGCTGGTTTACCGGCCCACCTTTTTAAAAATCATACTTATGATTTTTAGCTATTATACTAGCAGAGAAGCTTGTGTTTAAACAATGAGCTTTCTTCAGTACCTGATCCATGGCTCAGCTTACGTCAGGTCAGGCCAGGTTAGGACTTATCAGTATTGGTTAAGACAACTCAGGAAATATCAAAACAAGTTAGGGTAAGTTGGAAGATAACACTACAGGTCGAGACAAATTAGCACAGCTTGATACAGGTCCAGGTCAAATCGAGACAGGTCATATTAGGTCCTGGAACAGATGGCGTTGAGAAATTAACCTAAGATTTATGTTAGGTTAACATGAAATAGCGTAAAATATTCTAGGATAGAATCATATAGCTTCTATAGACGCTATGGTGGGACTAATGGAAGCTAGTCATGGGTGGATATGGTTAAATCACTCGGGGTTAGAGTAGAGAAGTCAGTCATGGTTGAAAGTCAACAATGTTATTACTCTTGTTGTTTGATGTTGCTGAGCTGTTGAAACTTAGTGAAATTCATGTTGCAGACACAGAGACCAGAAAACAACTCTCTCTCTCTCTCTCTCTCTCTCTCTCTCTCTCTCTCTCTCTCTCTCTCTCTCTCTCTCTCTCTCTCTCTCTCTCTCTCTCTCTCTCTCTCTCGCATGGCAATCATAATGTTGGGCTCATGGGAGCATTATATCAAGAGTTATGTTTGTGTTCTACACTCTCTCTCTCACACAGACACAGACACACACACACAGACACACACACACACACACACAGACACACACACACACAGACACACACACACACAGACACACACAGACACACACACAGACACACACACACACACACAGACACACACAGACACACACACACACACACACACACACACACACACACACACACACACACACACAGACACACACACACACACACACACACACACAGACACACACACACACAGACACACACACACACACACACACACACACACACACAGACACACACACACACACAGACACACACAGACACACACAGACACACACACACACACACACACACACACACACAGACACACACACAGACACACACACACACAGACACACACACACACACACACACACACACACACACACACACACACACACACACATACACACACTGACACACACAGACACACACACACACACACACACAGACACACACACAGACACACACACACACAGACACACACACACACACACACACACACAGACACACACACACACACACACACACAGACACACACACACACACAGACACACACACACACACAGACACACACACACACACAGACACACACACACACACAGACACACACACACACACAGACACACACACACACACACACAGACACACACACACAGACACACACACACACACACACACACACAGACACACACACACACACAGACACACACACACACACAGACACACACACACACACAGACACACACACACACACAGACACACACACACACAGACACACACACACACACACACACACAGACACACACACACACACACACACACACACACACACACACAGACACACACACACACACACACACACACACACACACACACAGACACACACACACACAGACACACACACACACACACACACACACAGACACACACACACACACACACACAGACACACACACACACACAGACACACACACACACACACACACACACACACACACACACACACACACAGACACACACACACACACAGACACACACACACACACAGACACACACACACACAGACACACACAGACACACACACAGACACACACACACACACACACACACACACACACACACACACACACACACACACACACACATACACACACACACGCACACACCCACACACACACATACACACAGACACACACACAGACACAGACACAGACGCACACACATACAGACACACACACACACACACACACACACACACACACACACACACACACACACACACACACACACACACACACACACACACACACACACACACACACACATACACAAAGGCGAAAGGAGGAAAGAGAGGGGATGGAGAGGACAGACAGGAGATCCCAGACACAGGAAGATCAAATACAGCCTCCCTCACAACTTCCTATAGAAGCCTCCCAACCAGGTCAACCCCAGTGCAACCAAACACTCTAAACCAAAACACCCATGCCACATCCAATGCCCCCACCCACTGCATTACAAACTCCACCCCCACAGCAACCACCCATAGTTCCTTATCAGGTCTTCCACTTCCCCAACCCCAATACACCTCCCAGACCACAATCTTAGAAAAGAAGTTGAAGGTGTGGTATACAAATGCAGATGGAATAACAAATAAGTATGAGGAGTGGCACGAAAGAATCAAGGAGACATCCCCAGACATAATAGCACTCACAGAAACAAAACTCCCCAGAATAATAACAGATTCAATCTTTCCATCCGGATATCAAATCCTCAGGAAAGACAGAGGTAGGAGAGGGGGAGGAGGAGTTGCACTGCTCATTAAAAACCAGTGGGGGTTTGAGAAAATGGAAGGAATGGATGGCACGGGCGAAAGGGACTACTTAGTAGGAACAATCCAGTCTGAGGGACATAAGGTGATAATTGCAGTAATGTACAACCCACCACAGAACTGCAGGAGACCAAGAGAAGAATACGATGAGAGCAACAGAGCAATGGTCGACACACTAGCCGAGGTGGCCAGGAGAGCACACATGGGGGGAGCAAAGTTACTAGTTATGGGTGATTTCAATCACAAGGAGATTGACTAGGAAAACCTGGAGCCCCATGGGGGTCCCGAAACATGGAGAGCCAAGATGATGGATATGGTACTGGAAAACCTCATGCATCAACATGTTAGAGACACTACCAGAGAGAGAGGAGAGGATGAATCAGCAAGACTGGACCTTGTATTCACCTTGAGTAGTTCTGACATCGAGGATATCATGTTTGAAAGGCCTCTGGGAGCTAGTGATCATGTGGTTCTGTGCTTCGACTACATAGTTGAGCTCCAAGTGGAGAG